>NC_069390.1:54820956-55139845 GCF_027475565.1 Acinonyx jubatus | reverse complement strand
AAGGAGGCAGGATCCACCAGGCCAGTGCTCCCATCTCTTTTCCTTATCGTAGATCCCAGAGGCTACAGTTCACAGAGTAGGCCCTGTAGACTCTTTTTGGGTCTCCCACTGAGCTGTGTTGTGGGAGATAAAACACAATCTGGTTGTGGCCGTCAGCTAAAACCACTGAGGCCAGGGGAGGGGCAGTGACCTGCCTAGAGTTAGGGTGGAGACAGAGGAGGTACATAGCAGAAAGCCATAGCCCTGTCTTCATCTTGAGCCCAGAGCCAGGTCCCCTGCCACCACTCCTACACATTTAAAGAATGTGGGTTAGAAGGGGTGGGGGTGAGTATCTGACTATGCCACCCACATACTGGAGATCTAAGGTGATCACACTTCATGGGGACCTGCAGCTCATTTTACAGGATTTAGTTTGCAGAACGCCCTTTGAGGTCATCTGCCATCATGGCTCCCTGCTCACCCCCACTCACTTATAAAATTGGGCCTGATTCACAAATATATTGGAGCCCTAAGCACTGTAGGAAAAAACACCTCTATTTGTGAACACACTGTGACAACTCCTCGTTTTTTCTCTAGCACCTTTAAGAAAAGCTCTTCCATCCCAGAGATCTAGGATGGTGAGGCTAGGAGGTTATACGTTCTTACTCCTTCATTCCATAGATGGGAAACTAAGGCCCAGAGAGCATGGGGCAGCCAGAGCAGAGAAAGGAACCTGGGGTGAGAGGAGGCTGTGACCTGGATACTATTCAGGATGGCTATGTACTCACTGTGTAACACTGGGCAAGTTAGCTGTTCATCCAGGTGAGCTCACCAAGGGCCCTCCCTGCCCCTCTGTGGTCAAAGGCCAGTCACTGGAATGAGTGAATGCTCAGCCTTGGGCCATCTGCCACACTCATGCTGGCCTGGCCTCAGAGAAGTTGAACTATTTATTGGCCTCAGTTCACTGGAAGTGACTGGAGGCAAAGCTGGCACTAGGACCCAGGGGGCAGGTGGCAGCCTCCCAGGCTGGAAAGGGTGGCTGCAGTGCTGGTGGACCTATCTCCCCCCCCTCTCCCCCCCCCCCCCCCCCCCGTAGCTTTGGAGCCCTGGCCAGCTCTGCCTGGGGAGGGTCAGGGGAGCCCCAGAACTCTGGGGCCAGGTGCTGTTGAGAGCCTAGTCTAGTCCATGGGAGGTTTGTGGACAGGTGCTGGGATGCTCAGGGCAGATGGTGGTGGACAACTGCCAGAGTCCAAAGCTGGAGGGGGGCCTGGTAAAATCCCCCAGCTGGGAGTAAGACTGGAGTGGAGATTTTACCCAAGTCTGGTCAGTCTATGAACCTTGAGGCTAGTGGGCTGGATCAACTTCCTCCTGGGTTTGTGAACCTCACTGTGAACTGGGTTAGAAGTGTGTAGGCTTGGCGTGCCTCGTGGTTGGTGGGGGATGCAAGCTTTGGCATCTCTAAGTTGCTCTTGATTGTGGCGGGGGTGTGTGCCCATGTTTGGGTCTCTGGAGTGTCGTGTGGGGGCGTCTCTGGGATGTCTGGGGACAGCATGCCTGTGTGTAAGTAGGTTGTTGCAGGGGTGTATAGCTGTGAGTATGGGAGGGGGGTGGAGAGAAGGGGCTCACAATTAACTTCCAGAATCCCTCTTCAAGCACCTCAGAGGCCCTCCTCTCAGAGTCCACTCTAACTCGGCCCTTTCCAGCCCCGTCCCCAACCCTAGCTTGAGGACCAGCGCTCTCCCGGCCCCGTCCCCCTCCGGGGCGGGCGGGGGCGGGCGCTAGGACCCTGCGGGGCGGGGCGGGGCGGGGCTCCGAGCTCCGTCAGCTGTACCTCCGCAGCTTGGAAAATACCGAGCCCCGGGGAGCGGAGCCCCCGAGCCTCTGAGCCTAGCCCGGAGGGAGGGAGAAAGGGAGGGGGCGCGCGGGGCGGGGGGGGGCACGGGGCGGGGCAGGGCGGTGGGACCCACTGCTCCTCCCCCCGGAGCCCCCGCGCGGCCCCGGTCGCCCGGGCAGCAGCGGCGGCGGCTGAGGCGCTCGCACCCCGGGCCCTAGCGGGCCCCCGCGGAGCAGCGGGCACAGGTGAGCGTCCGGCTGGGCGGGCGCCCCACCCCGCCCCCACCACCCGCCCGGCGCGCAGCCCGCGCCGGCGCCGCTGCCGAGTTAGTTGAGCCGGTCCGGCGGGCACTGCGCGGAGCCCCGCCGGACCGTCCGTCACCTCGGGTCCTGGCCTCCCCTGGGTTCCGGAAGAGCTCTTGAGGAGCCCCCGCACCCGATACGCGGCCCCCACTCCGGCCCTAGGGAGGTCTGGGGTCGCTCCTGGGGGTGGCCCCCGTGACTGCCCTGTGCGGTTCCGCGCTCTCTAGCGGGCCAGCCTCTGCCTGTCTCGAACTCTCCATCGGCCCAGGACCCCGGACAGCCCCACCCGCGCCCCCAGCGCACTGACTCCCGTCCTCAAACCGGTCCTGCAGGTCCCAGGAAGGTGGCGTCAGCATCTGCAGCCGCGTCGACGTTGTCGGAGCTTCCGCGGAGGACCCAGGAGAGCGGGACTAGGACCAGGGCGCTGGGCCTCCCCATGGAGAAGTCCGCTGCCTCAACAGAGCCCCAAGGGCCTCGGCCAGTCCTGGGCCGCGATAGTGTCCAGGTGCCCGACGACCAGGACTTCCGCAGTTTCCGGTCAGAGTGTGAGGCCGAGGAGGGCTGGAATCTGACCTACAGCAAGGCCGGCGTGTCTGTGTGGGTGCAGGCTGTGGAGATGGATCGGACCCTGCACAAGATCAAGGTAGGATTGCCCTGCCCCACGTGCAGCCTCCACTGCGCCCTTGCTGCCTCCGACAGGGAGTCCCCTGCTCCTCTGCAGGGCCACAGACACCTGGTCGGGCACCTAGACTCAGAAAGAGTTTCCTGCCAGGGAACCAGGAGGAGGCACAGTTTGTTGGGCAAGGGCTCCTCACACAGATGGGCCAACTGAGGCCTGGAGAGGGGGTGTGACTCACTCTGGCTCACTCAGCCAGAACCCAGGCTTCTGCATGCCCTTGCCTGCTCCTGGGAAGTGGGCTGCTGCCAGGCCTGAGAGAGTGGTCTCCTTCTGGGACTGCGCTGGCCGTGCAAGTCTTCACTGGGTCCCTGACTTGAGTCATCCCAGGTGGGGAGACTGAGCCCTTCTCTCCCTAATTCCTGGTCTGTCCTCACTCTCCACAGCCCTGGGTGCCAGGGACCTGATTCCTTCTTGCCTGATGTGCTGCTCTTCCCTCTTCCTTCCCTGGCTGCTCCCAGAGTCTCCTGCAGGGACTTAGGGTTGTGGTTGGCAGATCCTGAAGGCAGGGACTTGGATGTCCCTGCTTTACACAGGGCCAGGCTATGGGAGAAGGGGGCCAAGGGAGGCCAGCAGATGCAGGGCAGACACAGGCACATCAGCTCCCTCAGAGCCTAAGCCCCACTCCTCAAAGTCCCATGACTTTCCTCTTTGCCTGAACCGGGCAGGCTTGAGGTTTGGGACCCAATGAGCCCACCACCCCTTGGGGCCTAGATGGGGCAGAGGCTGGTGAAGACTCTGGTCTAGAGGCCTCGGTAGCTCCCCCCAACACATCTGGTATTGCTGTGAGTGCCTCATTTCGAGGGAGGAAATTCTCCCTTAAATGGGTCCTTGGCAGTAGGTTGTGTCCTTCACTTCCCTTGCCTTTCCCTTGCCCTCCTCTTTCTGCTGCCCTCCTCCCGGATGTAGGGGAGTGTATTCCTGTTGGGGGGGTAGAGGGCAAGGGCACTGGACTCTGAGGGCACTCCTACCCAGAACCTGCTGTCAGACCTAGCTCTGGCATCTTGACTTCATACCACGGTCTAAGAAAGCTGACCTTCCCTCTCTGACCCTATGCCTTTCTGCTTTACTAAATCTTAGTCATTTACAGCTTTGTCCATCTGTCCCATGTGGCCTTCTGGCTCATGCTTTCTGCTTTCTCTTCCCCATCGCCCCCGTGACTCTCTGTCTGCATCCCAGCTATCTGATTATCTCTTTCTCTCTGGGTTTCCATGTGTGTCTCCCCATCTGGGACTCTGCCCAGGCCTGAGGGCCCTGGGCCAGAGGCTTTCTTGGGGCCTGAACTGTGTCTGAGGCTGAGGAGCAGGGAAGCACAGGGCAGCTGGTGTGTCCCAGCTTAGTGCTCTCTGAGGGCAGGGACAGATCCTATCCCTCTTTACATCCCTAGCATCCAACACAGATAGAGCAAGGATGTTGTTTGAATGAAGGATGGAAAGAAGGAAGGAACAGACTGAATGAAAGGTGAGCAAGGTTGTTGTGAGAACAAGGTTGTTTTCCTGTGATCTGGGAAAGGCTTAAGGCTCTCCAGAAGGGGAAGGTCTGAACTAAGTCCAGTACTCCCACCCTCTGTGTCAATAGGGCGGAGCTGCCTCCTCCAACTGGCTTGGTTAATGAATAAACCCAGCCCAGTCCAGGACTGGAGTTGACGGGTCTTGGGGCCAGACTGCCACAATAGACCCCTTGTGGCCAGATCAGTCTTGTCAAGTGGACTTCCTTGGGAGAGGAGGGGACTTGGAAAAACTGGGTGTTGTGGTCCCTAGCTGGGACCTGGATCCTCCTTCCCTCTCAGACTGAGCAGAGTTTGGAGGTGCCAGAAGACCTTTTGCAATCCCTGTTTCATACTCCCTCCTCACTGGGGTGTAAGTGAGGACACTGAGGCTCAGAGAAGGGCAGAGGCCAGTCTAGGGTCACATAGCCAAGTCCTAGAAGGGCCAGGCTTGGAACCCAGATTTCCAGTCTCCCAGCCTATCTCTCTCTGTTCTCCCCACAATGGAGATAGAGTTGGGGACAGGAGGCAAACAGAGCTGGAGCCTAGGATGGAGGCTGGGACCTTGGCTATGGGCATCCTGAGCGGCCAGCCCCCTGACTCCCCATCCCCTCAGCCCAGCCAAGTGGAGCTCTGGGAGATGGGCAGGAGTCTCTGAGCATCCCATCCCCAAGGTTCCAGGATTCCCAGGTTCCATGCAGGAAATCTCATTTCTGATAGGAGTCAAGCATCTTTTCCATCTTCAAATTTGCCCTCAGACCAGTCCTGGGCAGTAGTAGGCTTGTCTTCATGCTACAAAGAAACTGAGGCCAAGAGTCACTTGCTTAAGATCACAGAGCAGCTGAGGCAGGCATAGGACCCAAGCCAGCCTGACTCCAGAGCACCTGCCCCCCTCTGCTTGGGCTCACATTGTTAGTCAACGTTATGGCATTTGGCCCCATCAGTAACTCTTTGAAGTACACGGTGTTCTCATAATCCCATTCTTGTTTGATAAATGAGACAGCTGAGGCCCAGAAAGGGGAAGTGACTTGCCAAGGTCACACAGCAGGTCTGAAGCCAGAGTCCCCAAGGATGATTGGGTCACTCCAGGGGGCTGGGACTCAACCACAGGTGTTTGTTTAGCTTTTGACCCCTTACCTCATCCTGCCCCAGCCTGTCTGTGGGCCTGCCCCTTGAGCTGGGAAAGCCAGCCTGCACTCTGGACATGCCCTGTTCTCGTGATCCTCAGGTGGGGGTGGGGGTAGGGTTCCATCTGTCGGTCTACCTTATTGATTTTCTCCTCATCTCCCTTCCCCTAGACTTATCCTCTCCCTGTCCCTGTGTCCAGAGGTCCCCGAAAGCCACTGTAGCTCTGGTCCCAGCATTTGGAGCAAAGACAAAGGGGAGAGGTTGTTGGAGGTCATCTCTACCCTTTTCCTCCCTCCTGGCCTCCAACATGGCCTGGCCTGACCTCAGGTCTACACTGTGCTTTGGGCACTGGAGAGGAGGAAGACACTGCCTTCTGAGAGGTCCGGCCTTGTTCCAGAGGCAGATGTTGAACACAGATCCTGGGTCCAAGGCAGAGGGCAGATTGGAACCAAACCTAGGTCTCTCAATGCCCAGGCCAATGTCTGAGTGTATGAGAAATGCAAAACTAAGGGGTCTGCCAGTCATTTAAGCAGGGCCAGCTTAAGTCCATTCCTGGCTGTGGTATCCTCTTCTGTGGATTACCAATGGTATGTCCCTGCCCTTTTCTGGGCTATTTCTCCATTTCTGCCTTGGGACTTTCCTGGCTCTAAGGGCCTCTGAACTAATGGGACTCAAGGGCCCATGGGAGAGAAATGAGGAATGAGGGGAAGAAAGCAGGAGGTGACATGGCCTGCCAAGCCCTGCCCTTGATGCTCATGTGCTCAGACTCTCCAGTGTTGCAGCCTGCCTAACCTTGTGCTTGGCTAGCCATGTGAGAGGCAGAGGAGATCTGGTCTTGTCTTCAGAAGTTTCCAGACCCTGGTAAAGAGAGGAAGGACAGTTCCAGGTGACTTCTGCCTACCACACGGGGCAGATGTTCACAGGCAGACCACAGAGGCAGGAGTGGGCCTAGTGAGCAGGGTCCTTGAGGGGCTTGGTGGGAGGTCTCTTGAGGGACTGTGGCTGAGAACCTGAGGTTCCTCTTGCTACAGGAAGCTGAGCAGTAGGGACCTGTCTTCTCTGACTTCCTTTCCTATGGCTCCTCCCCTTCTGCTTTGGAGAAAGCTCCTCGGCCCCTCCCTTCCCTATCTCACTGTCCACCTGCTCCCATAAGGCACCCTCACCCCACCCCCTCCATACTCTCAAGTCTGTTCCCTCTAAGTGCCTCAGGTCAGAGGTGGTTGGAAACTTTACGGGAAGTCTTTCTGGGCTAGGCTGAGTCTCTGGAGGAGAGAGCATGTTGTCCAGAATCATGGCCTTGGGCAGGTTGCTGCCGCCACCTAGGCTTTAGCTTCTTCATCTGTTGAGTAGTGCTGCCCTGCCTGTCTTTGGGCACTTCATTCATTCATTTACTCATTGAGTGAACATTCACTGATAGCCTCTCTGCCTGGCCCTATGCTGAAGGTTAGGGACAGAGAGGAGGATCAAGCCCAAGCGCTGCTCTCAAGGAGCTCTTTTGTGCATGGACAGACACTTGTCACAGAAGCTATGGAGACCCAGAGGGGGCCTCTGAACCAGCTTGGGGGCCAGGAAAGGCTTCCTGGAATGCTCAGGTGATCCCTTTGGAATTAGGTGGCGAATGAGATGGACAAGTTTGATTGCATTGGGAGCCTTCCATATAGAGGAGCAAGCTGTGCAAAGCCCAGAGGTGGGAAATAGAGTAGTACATTAGGAGACTGGCAGGTGGTTTAGTATGGAGTTGGAGATGATTAGAGAGCTGGACCAAGGCCTCAGAACATGGGTCCTGGAGGTCCTGGGATGCTGGGCTGGGGCGGGGGTGGGGGTGGGGGGGATTCGATAAAGGAGGTAGGAAGTGGAGGAGGAGGAAGAGGAAGGGGAGGATACTGTGTTTGTCTGGATAGAGGTGCTGAGTCCTGTGTGAAAGCAGGGGCTGTGGGGAATGGAGCAAGGGATTGCATCCAGAGAGATTTAGGAGGGATAATGGATGGGACATGGTGGTTATAGCATAACCCTTTGCAATGTGCAAACTGTATTGTGCAGGCTGGGGTGTAAGACTGTGGATATGCAGCCCCTTTGATGCCTGCCTTGGTGGGTGAGGAACCTTGTGAGTTTGAGCAGAGTGGGGGTAGGTGCCTCCAGTCAGTGTCCCCCTGGGGCCAGAAGAGCCCTTAGTCCCCAGGCTGGCTCTGTGCCTCCACACCCGGCTCCCCAGGCTCTGGCTTTTAAACTTTAACGAGCCCCAGCTCAGTTTCCAGCCCAGAGTCTTTAAAGTTTCAGGAGATGAGAGGAAGGAGGGAGTCCTGGAGACGGATGGGTTTTCTTTCTTCCTTTGCATCTCCATGCCTGGCTGGGCCACCTGGAACCAGGGCTGTGGGTGCTATGACTCCAGAATCTGGGACCTTGGCTGGGCCACTCCAGCTGGTTCCTGAGGGGCTAGGGGCCACAGGCCTGGCAACCAGGTTGCCACCATGATAGGATAGAAACCTTATTCCAGCCCTGATCCTTTACCTTGGCCTCTGACCTAGGCAGATGAGCATGTGCCAACAACAGGTGGGAGGAAAGCTGTTCAGAGCAGGTATTAGGCTTGAGGTGTCCCTGTTCTTCTTGGCGCCTCACTTTATCCCCTCTGGCATGCTTGCACTGGGCTCTGTGCTTTGGGGCCCTTGAACCTTCAGAAACACAGACAGTGAAAGAAAGTGGCAGGCCCAGGACTTAGTGGTGGATCCCATGCCAAATATAGGTTCCTCTCACCTGTCATTAGAGAGCCTGGGGCAGGTGACACAGGGCCACTGGAGCTATTCTCTAGGGCTTTAACCTAACATTTGCCTCCCTGCCTCTTATCCGAGGCTCCCTGAAGACAGATACTAGCTACTTCTGATATCTCTAGAATCTTTATGTACTGGGGCAGGTGAGAAATGCCTGCACATGTACACTGTCCCCCGCAGCACACACACATGGGAAGTAGGGGGATGAGTACTGTGGTCCTGGGCCATTTAATCTCATCCTTGGGTTTCATGCCACAACTTGCATCTGCTCCTAGTTGCTGAGATCCCCTCTACCATCTCCTGGCACCCACCCCCCGGGCCCCCCTCCCCATCTCTGGTTCCTTCCAGGTTGCCTGGGACCTGATTCTGGACCAAAAAAAGTGATAAAAGTCTAAGGCAGAGGCTTGGCAGAGAGGATGGAGTTCCCTTGTGTGTCTCTGACATTCATTCATTCAACACATTTTTATTGAGCACATACTATATGCCAAGTATTGCGTTATATCCAGGAATTTAGTGGCAACTCAGACAGATCAGACTCAGCTGTTATGAGGCTTACATCCTAAGGAAGAGACAAGAAGAATAGAAGCAAACAGATCATTAAATAAGATACCAGATGGTGGTTATGGTGGTGTTATGAAGACAGGATGGTATGATAGGGGTTGTCTGGCCTTCTATGTGCGGATCTTCTGTTTGTGGAGCTGGATTGTGGGTGACTGCGTGTGTGATAGGGTCCTCGGTTGGGTGGACTGTGAGCCTCTTCACATCTGCCCAGGTGACATCCCTGGGGCAGAAACCTGACTGGGGTCAGTAAATCGTATTGAATGTATGTATGTGTGTGTATGTGTGTGCATGTGTCTGAGGTGGTGTGTATGTACCTCTGAGTGTGGGACTGTGTGTTTCTGTGTCTGGTGTTACTGTGTGTGTGAGTCACGCCCCCTCACTGCAGCAGAGTTGTCTCTGATCCAATTATGTCTCCTCAGCTGTCTCCTGGCAGCTCTAGCCCCAGGCTCAGTGCTGGTTCTGCCACAGTTTTCCCCTCCCTACCTCCATCCAGCCTCCTGACCCAGCCTCTGGGCCTACCTTTGGGTCTCAGGGTCTCCTCTTAGGGTGTGTTCTCTGTCCCCATCTCTGATGGTTACTGCTTCTGCCCTTAGGTCTCTACTCGTCCCCTTTCCTCCATTTTTTTTCTGTATCAGTTTTTTATTCATTCAACAAACCTCTTCTCATACCTCCCACCCACTCTGCCAGCCGCCATGCCAGTGCTGGAGACACTGGGCCCTGCTCCTGAAGCCTAGTGGGGAGACTGACAAAGATGGGGACAACCTTCCAAGAGAACTCAGGCAGAGGGATGCCAGTGGCTGGCAGCGTGGGGGGTGTCTGGGTGGGGCCTTGGGAGCCCAGCAGGAGCCAGGTGGCAAGCTGAGCAATTCTCACTGAATCCCTCAGTGGGGTAGGCTCCCAGAGGCAGGAGTGCAGACTGAGAGTGAGAAGGAGTGGAGGCGGAACCAGAGTGAGGAGGACATCTTGGAGTTGGGATCTGGCCTGAAGGCAGAGAGAGAAAGATAGCAGGGACTTTCAAGCTGGGCAGTGCCATCATCAGCTCTGGGTTTTAGAAAGCTCCCTCGCTGCTGGGGAAGCACTGGCCTGGGAGCCAGGAGACCAGAGACAAGGATGCTGCTTCAGTGGTCCAAGCAAGAATGAGGAAGCCTGCCTCGGGTTGGTGAAGAGGAGCTGTTGGAAGGTCATGGCTGAATGCAATCCCAGGAATGAGAGGGAGGGATGAGTCCAGAGCCATGCCTAGGTTCTAGGCACTGGAGGGGGGCACAGGGCAGTGGGTATTGCGGTGGATAACACAACAGTACTGGACATGGTGAGTGAGAGCCTGTGGGCCGTCCAGGGGGTGATGCCCAGGAGGCTGTTAAAGATGCTGTCTGGAGCTTACTAGAGAGAGTGCTTTGGGGGCATCGGGCAGTCTCTGGAGCCCTGGGAGGTGTTTATCCAGTTTGTGTTTGTCTTGATGTCTGTGTGCCAGCCCTGGCCATTGTCTCGTGTCTTGTGTCACTAGTCTCCCCCATCCCTTCCTTTTCTTCCAGGCCCACCCACTCTCTGTCTCTCTCCTCTCCTCCCTCTTCTGTCTGGCTCTCCCACCTCCTCCAGGGCTGGAGTGGCAGGAGCTCCAGACCAGGAGGTCAGCTTCTGACATGTCAGAGCAGGATGGTTCTCACTGCTGCGCAGCTGGGGCCTGCTGGTCTAGAGTCTGAGGGGTGCAGTATGGGTCCAGGGAGGCTGTTGGAGACTTGGGGGAAGGACAGAGGAAGGAGGCAGAGCAGGTATGAGTCACTCAGCGCTGGATGGAGAGCCTGCCTGAGCAGACTTAGGAGCCCTGTCTAGGGGAGGGATGGCAGCACCTGCACTCTCCATAGTCTCAAGGGGACCCCAATTTTGGGGAGAAGATGGTTTGGAGGTATTTGGTGCCAGATCCCTTTCCCTTCAGAATAGAGGGCCATAGGGCTTGTGTGGTCATAGTACAGGTGGGGATACTGAGCTAGAAGATGGGGGAAAGAGCCCCTGCTCTGGGCTCACACCACACATGCTCTCTGTGTCCTTCCAGCTCCCCTCACTCCAGACAGAGCCAGCCCCAACGGACCCAGCCCCTAGCATGGATCCTCAGGGACAGGCCTCACCTGGCCAGGTGCTCGC
Organism: Acinonyx jubatus; assembly: GCF_027475565.1. Lineage (NCBI taxonomy): Eukaryota > Metazoa > Chordata > Mammalia > Carnivora > Felidae > Acinonyx > Acinonyx jubatus. The sequence continues at coordinate 55,128,975 of NC_069390.1, read as the reverse complement.
TCACCTGGAATTCCTTGGGTCCTCCACAGAGCAGAACCTTGTTCTCAGGGAATAGCCTTGGTGAATTGTGGGTCACACTGGGTTCTGTGTTGGTTCCTCTCTTCACTTTTTTGAGCTACCATTTACAAATGGGCATAATCTTCCCTCCTCCCAGGTAATTGAGAGGATGGAATTAAATGAATTTGTGAAGCTCTTAGCACACCATTAACTTTTGCTGAATGGATGAATGAATGAACAGCCTGAGGTTCTCTAGGGACAGCTCCATTTCCTCCCACCTCCTTCCATGTTCACTCAGGTTACCCAGTGGAACTACCTGAGCCCTCCTCTTCCTCCAGCCCCCAGGCTCATGCCAGCACCTCTGCCCAGAGCTCTTTCGCCTCCTTTTCATCTGAGTGCCGTCTGCTCTTCCGTTTATCCTTTAGGACTCCACTTAGGTGCTCCTCCTTGTAGCTGCATCTTAGCCTCCTGCATCCTCTTCCCTGCCCTGCCCACCCACGGTTGTCATTGCCTGTGCAGCTTTGGTGGGGGGGTCCCCCTCTGGTTCCACTCCTAGCATGGTCAGATGATGTGGAGCCTTTCTAAGCAACTCAGCATTAACATGGGCAGCCTCGGGCCCCATCTCAGCTCAGCCCAGACTTCCAGATCCAGGGAACAAGGACCTCCAGGTTCTGGACAACACTCTCAACTCGGAGAAAAAAGTATAGTTTCTATGTCTTGTATAAACTGTGTTGTACCAAGAATCCAAAAAGGAAAAATAAATCACCAGAGCCTCAATTCCTGAGTAAAACTTTTTCCTTGGTTCCTTTCAACTCTCACGCAAGAGTGTACATAATTTATACATACTTTAGACCTTGGCACAGGTACAAGTTTGTATCTTCTTTTTTCATTTAACATTGCATCTGTAAAAGTTTCTTGTATTGCTACCGAATTATTAATTCTACATTTCCAGCAGCTGCTCCATGCAGGCCTGTTCTGGGTTCTGAAGGTTCAGAGCCTGCCCTACCCTGGGTGGGTGGTGGGGAGCCGTGCGCAGTTCTCAGTAGCTGGGCAGCAATCATCCAGGTGATGTGTCTTAACCCAACCAGACCCAGCTGTTGGTGATGTTCCAGGTTCTCAATATATTTTGCTAATTACAAATGCAATAATATAGTCATAAATATTGTAGCAAGTTTTTTTGGTGTTTTTTTTCTGAGTATAAATTTCTGGTCCTGGAGTTCCAAGAATTGAGTTGAGAGACATTTTTATGACCTAAAAAATATTTGCCAATGGGGGAGCCTGGGTGGCCCAAGTCGGCTAAGTGTCTGACTCTTGATTTTGGCTCAGGTCATGATCTCATGGTTCACGACATTAACCCCCGCATTAGTCAGCACAGAGCCTGCTTGGGGTTCGTTCTCTCTCTCTCTCTCTCTCTCTCTCTCTGCCTCTCCCCTGCTCATGCTCATGTGCTCTCTCTCTTTCCCTCTCAAAATAAATAAATAAACTTAAAAAAATTTGCCAAATAGTTTTTCAGAATAGTGGAACCAATATTTGGTGTCACTAACTGTGTAACAGTTTTAGCATGTCCTCACAAGCAGTAAATATTTTGTATAATTTAGCTAATTTACTAAAATATAAATTCGCACCTCAGTACCATTTAAATTTACTTTTCTTTAACTATCAGAACTATTAAGGATCTTTTAGCAAGTCCCAGAATCTTCCCTGAACTTGTCTCTGACACCTCCTACCCCTACACTGCATTTTATGTAAGGATGATGGCAGAAGGAGTAAGGCTCAAGTGCCATGGAGATTTTTACAAGTCTAGGAGGTTTTCACCAAGATTCTTCCTTCTGAAGTCCACAGAAGCTCTAAGGACCGCTGGCCATGGCCCCTGCACTCTAAAAGTCAGAGAAGCCTACACAGGCACAACCTCTTTTCTGTCTCACCTGTCCATCCTTCCCTTCAGAAATACTTCTTTACTAAACCATGCCAGATACAGGGGGTGCCAAGATGAATAAGGGGGCCACAGCACTGTGGGCCAATCAATGCATTGCAATGCATGCTGATAGAGGGAAGCCCTGGGGGTGGAGGAGACAAGAAGTAGGCCCCAGGTCATCCTAAAAGATTTAAGGACAGGAAGGGCTGCCTGGACAGGGAACAGCCAGACTGAAGTTTGTTCAAAAACAAAATAGGGAAGGAGCCAGAGAAGGAAAGTTCTCAGAAAGCAGAACTGATGAGACCTCTCTCCTCCTGCATCCCATTCCCCACTTTCTATCCAACCCCTTGTGTCAGTGCCCTTGAGCTATTCTTGGGGTTTGGGGGGACATGGAGGAAGGTCTTAGAGGTCTGCATTCTGGGAGCTCCAGAAACCCAGAGGCAAGGGTAGGTGCTTTATCAACTTGGCTTAATGCTGGCTTCTTGAGGCCTTTGGGAGAGACAGTGGGGGCCCCTGGGAGGGGTCCCTTCAGAACAGGAGGCAGAGGCTCTGCTGAAGCTGAGCCTTTCACCTGCTATATGCCCCAGGCCAGGCTGCATCTCTCAGCACCAGGGCTGACATGGAGCTGGCAGTGCCCGGTTGTGTGGGCTGTGATGGGGGAGCAGATACATTTTTGTAGGGCCCTGGTGGAAGAGGGTTGCCCATTTGCTCCCTGTCCATCCACACTGTGGAGGGATCTGGGCATTTTTGTTTTTTTAAACTTTGTTCCCTGGCCCTGTATATCCTGCCCTTTGGGGATTAGCAAGAAGGTGCTCCTGTAGGCAGGGCCTGAGAAGTCCTGGGGGGGGGGGGGTGGCACTGGGGCTTGGGGCTGGAGGAAGAGCAGCTGCTGTTGGGGCTTTCTGTACAAGCCTCACTTAATCCTCACAGCTCCGTTCTGAGGGGAGGATTATCTTTGTTTGACAGATGAAGATACTGGGACTCAGAGCTGAAGTCCTTTGCCCAGGCCAAGGCCAGGAAAGCAGGATGTAGCTGGGCAGAGGCCTGTCTGCCCTAGGCAGCCTGGAACTGCTATGTAAACATGAGCCTGTGTGTGGCCTGGCTGGGTCTGGTGGGGCAATGCAGTGGCTGAAAGATTCTCGGGGGTCTTCCAGGTGCAGAGCACCTGGGTGGAGTTTTGGGAAAGTACAGCTCTGTCTTTGAGCCCAGTGCAGTCTGAGGGTGGAGTCAGGAACTCTGCTCTGAGGAAGAATGTCTGAGCTTCGCTTTCCTGGTGAGCAAGCCCTCCGAATCCGATGAGCTCTGCATAATAACCGTCAATTAACTAAGACAGTCTCCAGTTGCCAGCATGTTGTTTGATCTGGGCCAGTCCTGCCCCTTGATGAAGGTAGCAGAAAGCCTTAACAATCTGGGGTCAGACACACCCAGGCGATAGTTCTCTGCTTTACCACTCTTAGCCTTCAGGCCTTGGTCAATCCTTGTAATGCTCTGGGCCTCAGTTTTTGCATCTGTAAAATGGGGATGATGATACCCATTGGGGTGTTGGGAGGATAAGAGACAGTATTTGTACAGGATACAGCTTGGCATTGCAGACAACTGGCAGAGGCGGTTTGACCTACATGTCAGCTCCTATGGGGTCCATGGGCCAAGTGTTGTTGTCTCCTCTGTGATGATGACTTAGGCAGTGATTTGGAGCCATTGGTACATGGTAATGGTTATTGAGGTTGTGGTTATCATTCAAGGCTGTGATTGATTTGATAGTGAGTACCCCACCCCTAGTCAGGAATGCTTCCTTTGATTTGAATATGGTTCTGTTAGGAAAAGATGATTTGCATAACAGTTATTCCTTTTACAACACTATTAAAATGCAGCATTGTGAGTAGTCAGCACAGCCTGTGGGATGTTTCAGAGCCCACACGAACCCCTTACCTTCTCTGGGCCTCACTCTCCCCAGTGGTAACTGAAGAGTGTGGAGGAAGAGATAATCTCCTGGGTCCCTAGGACTGTGGGATAATCCGTGTGTTGCACGTATCCCACGGGCAAGGATACTGGAGACCTGGGGTAAGGGCCAAACTTGGATCCACCTGTCTGTCAGTTTGCAGGTTACTGACCTGGCCTTTGGCCCTCAAGGCCATACCACAGCCCTGTGGAGGTGACCTTACTTCTTGTCCCCTGTCTCGGCTCAGCTATCTCCCTGGGTCCTGGGAGATACTGGAGCCCTCCTCCCCACCATTTCCCTCCCTCTGTGGAGATCCCTCCTTCTCTAAAGCTGAGCACTGGGAAGGCCTCCAGAGAAGCACAGGGCAAGGGTGGGAGAGAAGAGAGGGGCACAATGAGACACAGCTTGGGCACTGGATCCTGCTTGGTGCTTAATTATTTATTTATTTAAAATGTTTATTTATTTATTTTTGAGAAATAGAGAGAGAGCGTGCACAAGTGGGGGAGGGGCAGAGAGAGATGGAGACACAGAATCTGAAGCAGGCTCCAGGCTCTGAGCTGTCAGAGCAGAACCCAATGCAGGGCCCCAACCTACGAACCACGAGATCATGACCTGAGCTGGTTGGAAGCCTAACCAGCTGAACCACCCAGGCGCCCCTGTACTTATTTTTTTAAGTCTCCAGGTATTTGTACTCACCGGTCCCTCTGCTGAAATGCCCTCTCTCCCCTTGCAGCACTTCTGCCCCTTTTCCTTTTAGGCTCTGTTGCCTTCTGCTCCCACAGTTACTGTGCCCCTCCCCCCCACCCCTACTCATTCTCTGCTGGGATTCTGTGTCCTTGTCTCTCATGCTACCCACTTGTTGGGGCCTCTGGCTCATCTCCAAGTTCCTCCTGCCCAGTTGCAGTGTCCTGGTATATAGCAGACTCTAGAAAGAAAGTGGTGGATAGATAAATGGATGGACCAATAGGCAGGCCCCAGGATGAGGCCAGAGAAGCATAAAGGGCACAAAATGCAAATGTGACCTGGTCCTATCCTGTGGAAGCGTGAATGGCTGCTCATGGAAGCCAGCTGAAGTCCTAACAGCTACTATTTTTTGAGTATTTACTATGTGCCAGGTATATTGCATACATGATCTCGTTTAATTGAATCACAACATCCCCATGAGATAAGTACTCTTATTATCCTTGTTTTTCATGTGAAGAAACTAAGACTCAGGAGCTTGTGCCCAAGGGGAAGGAACTGGAATGGGAACCTGGGATTGCCAGGCTCAAAACCTGCAAGAGTCTTCCCTGGTGGCCCTCTTCACTTGTCCAGTCCCTTCTGACCATGGCTCCGTAGGACTAAGTGTGTTGAGGGTTGAGGGTGTGCAGGTCCCAGGGCTTCTGAGCAATTCCAGTTTTCTACCTCCTGGGGCTGGAGAGAGTGGAGTGTGGGAAATACGGTCTGTAGTTTTTCTGGTGTCACTTGCTCCCTCGGGGCCACAGTTTTCTCAGCTGCAAGTCAGCTTCCCCGCTGTAACCAGGCTTTGAGGGTTTTGCAGCTCAGCATGGCTCCTTGACTGAGCAACCCAGAGCAAACCCCCTTCAGTTCTGGCTTGCAGGGGCAGCTCCCAGATGTCCAGAGGAAGTGACTGACTTGCCCAGGGCCCAATGGCTGTGGGATCCAGTCACAGGCCTGCCCCCCAGGTGCTCTCCAGTGACTCACTGCTACCCCCACCATCCCTCTGAAGGCTCTTAGAATTACACCTCGCAGATGTGGCAGCTGCCACAGTGGGCAGGAACAATGCCCTATGTAATCTACCCCTCTTGGCATAGGCCCCTAGCTCCTGGGGGCTGTGGAAAGAGCATGGCTGGGAGCCAGGCGGGATGAGGACGCCCACGGTCACTCTCCACTCTGCTCTCTGGACCAGCCACCCAGCCTGCCTGTTTTGTCACCTGCGGTACCACCGCCCCAGCCAGGGTTTCCTGCCCTGCCAGCAGAGCGCCACTGCCGGCCTTCCTGCCCAAGAGCCTGCCACCAGCCTGGGAAACCTTTAAAGTTCCCCTATTTTGAAGATGAAATGTTATCGCTTCTCAGCCTTTTGGCTAAGATCGAGTGTAAAGATGAAATGTTATGCAAAGTTTACACTCAACTGCCAGGTCTGTCTTGGGTCTGTCTCGTGGCCATGCAAGCCCCGCCTACTTCCCGCTATCTCAGAGGGAGGCCTTTGGTCCTGAAGCCACAACAGCCCTGAGCGGTGTCTGGGCAGTGTGGGCCTCTCCTCAGGGTGCACCCAACCCCCAGCCATGAGTGCACCTGGGTCCTTGTGCACGCTGAGCCTGACCAGAGGGAAGAGGCAGTCCCAGGTAGGGTTCTAGCCCAAGAGCATAATTCTGTCGTCACTGCCCCTCCACACACTCACTGCCCAGGATAACACCTCTGAGGACTTGTAAAGCCAAGTCAGCTTGGCTATAGAGAAGTTCTCGTTTCCTCAGAAGCCACACGTGAGTGGTCCTTGATGGTTGAGGGTACAGGAAAATCCGGTTTTGAATCCCTGCTCTGCTGCTTTCTTGCTGTCTGATTCAGACAGGTTGCTTAATCTCCTGAGCCCTAGTCTTCTATGCACAGCACAGGAGTAATGCCAGCTCATAATTTGGGGTGAAGAGTGAGCTTGCATTGAATGTCTGCTGCAGCGTCCAGACCTCCACACAGCTGCTCAGTACAGATCGTCCGGCTGCTGCTGCTGCTGCCAGTTTGACCTCTGCCTTCTTCCCCCACGCCTTTCTCACCATCCCAGCCCTTCCCTCACTCTGTTCACTCACTCACTCACTCACTCACTCACTCACTCACTCGTTCCTTCACACGTGTCATTAGTCTCCTTAGGTGTGATGGGAGTTCCTGGGTACTTCCTTGACTTTCACAACCCTGACACTCAGCAGGGGAGACTTTTGTAAAAGTCCCTTATTTGGGGTTTGTCTGATTTTTCTAATGACTGGATTTCGGTTATGCATCTTTGGCAGAAATGTCACCTAAGTGTTGCCTGTATTCTCTTCGTTGCATTCTATCAGGCAACACCCAGTTGTAACTTGTCAGCACAGAGCCCAACGTGGGGCTTGAACTCATGAACAGCAAGATCGTGACCTGAGCTGAAGTCAGACGCTTAACCAACTGAGCCACCCAGGAGCCTCGAATAATCTGTTACTATACTATTTTATTTTTTCATTCTATTTTGTATGTTAGAGACAGAGCGTGCATGTACAAGCAGGGGAGAGGGGCAGGAGACAGAGAGAATCTTAATCAGTCTCCATGTTTAGCACAGAGCCCGATGTAGGGCTTGATCCCACAACTCCAGGATCATGATGTGAGCCAAAATCTGAGTGGGACACTCAACTGACTAAGCCACTCAGGTGCCCTGATTATCACTATTTTGATACTCGGGTTGTCCTAGCTTTAGCCTGTGGTAGGTGGCCAGTTCTCCTAGTTTGTCTGGGATGGAGGGTTTTCCTAGGATGTGGGATTTTCAATGCTAAAACTGGCAAAGCCTTGGGCAGACCCTGACAAGTCACTCACCCAGTCAGTGGGAGCCCTTCCTCTGGCTCCTGTATCTGCTTGGCAAGGTCCCTATCATTCTGTGAGTATGTCCTTACTTTCTGGCACAATAAGATGTTACAGGCTCATCTTATCTCACCCAGCCCCAGAATCCTGAATTTCTCTAGGAAAACCTGGAACCAGGACCTTTTGAGTATTAGTGGAGAAGAGGTGCCTGCCTCCATTCTGCAGAACTGACCTCCTCCTTTGTGCCCTCACTGGGCAGTTTAGGGCACCTCTCCATTTTCAAGTTGGTCTCCTCCCTCAACTAGAAGCCTCTCAAGGACAGGTCTCAGATTCACCTCTGATTGTTTTGTGCTCTGCACAGGACTAGAATTGGGGCTGTTAGTTAAATGACTGGATCTAGACTCATAACCTTCCTCATGGATCAGAAAAGCAGAGAGGGAAGGTGATTTGTTCAGACTCACACAGTGAGTTTTTGCAGGCTAGAATCTGTCCTCAAACTTTGATTTTGTCTGTCTTGTCTTTTCTTTTTGCAGTTTTATATCTTTATTTGAAAATCAGCAATTAGTTCTCATCCACATTAATTGTCTGTAGATTTTTGAAAGTGATGTGGGTACGCAGGTAACTAAGGCACAGAGCTTGTTTGAATCTTCATCCTTGTTAGTTTCCTGGACAACTGCACACAGATATAGTATGGAACATTCCTTATTCCTTTGGCCCAAACAGCTTTGTTGAGCCTGGTGTCAGTGAGCTTCTGGAGTTCCCATCTCCATGGCAAATTTCTGTGTCTCTTTGGGGGCCCAAAGGGCACACTTCTTGAGACCAATTCCTTAGATGCGCCTGTGAATGTTGATGGTGTGTGTTCCCTGGTCACTACCTCACTGATGGTAAACGGCCCTTCCTCTCATCATGCTTCTTTACAGGAGCCATTCTGCTGGGCCCTGGTTGAGACGACTGGAGAAATGTGAATATGCTCTGAGTGTTAGATGTGCTGAAAATTAACTGCAACAAAATGGTAGAGATTGTTGCCTGAAGGCTACAAAATGGAATGCACAGAATAATCTCATTCGGGGGAAATATGCACAAAAAAGGCTTGGGAAGAACAATCACTAAAGTGTTAACAGTGGCAATCTCTAAATGATGAGAATATGATGGTTTTCTTTTTGCTCTCTGTATGTCTAACTTTCTAAAACATATAGTACTGTTTCTACAATAAGGAAATGATTTAAGTAGAAAGATCTCCCAGAGATACTGAGAGGTACACTCACCACATGCCAGGTACTATCCCTTTTTTTTTTTCCTTCTCTCCCTACACCCACCCCCCATCCCTGCCCTTCTTTCTCCAGCCACCAGTGGAGGTGTTACCTTTATTTCTGCCAGGTACTATCCTAAGTGCTTTATACACATTACCACATTTTGCTCTCACAGAAATACTCGGAGGTATCAGCCCAATTTTAGAATTAAAAAAACCAAAGTTTGCTTTCTATGTGTTTCCCGTGGCACTGTCTGAATGCCCAGGTCTGGGAGACCTTTTTAAATGACATAAGAAAACTTGTCCAGTTGCTGAGGGGACCTTGAGCCTAGGCTTTGAGCTTTTGGGTGAAAACAATCACCGAATAAGGACGTGAACTAAGTTTCACCTTGCTGAGTGCAAACCTAGCAAAACCTAGCTCTGTTTTTACTTGCTTCCCAGACATATGATCTGGGTTAAATCCCAGCTCTGCTGCTTACTAGCTGGGTGACCCTAGTCAAGTTACTTAACCTCTCTCAGCCTCAAGTTCCTCTTTGCATTTCTTGTCTGGCAGAGTTGTTTTGAGGGTTAAATAAAAAAGGGGATCCTTGGCTCTTCTCTCCCCTAGACGGAAAGTTCTTTGAGGACAGAGCTAAAAACTGTAAGAAATCCAAAGATATTTGTTGGATGAGGGAAAAAAAAAGGTAAATTGTATGGTCAGGTGGTGAGTACCATGGATGAAAGAAAGCATCCATTTAGGTATTTGTTTGTTTATGCCTTCATTTCATTTAGCATGTAACCATACCAGATTCTCCGCTGAGTCAGCCATGATCCTCCACCCATGAAGATCAGTGGTCTGGGAGGGCATAGATATAGAGACTTAGTGTACGGGAGTCCAGAAGGTCTGGCCTGGTCATTCAAGAAGGCTTCCTGGAAAAGGAGACTGGGATGGAACGGGAGGTTTGGTGGGAGCTGAGATGGGGGAGATGGTCTCTGGATACAGGGGCTGTCTCTCTCCTCGCACGGGTGGCTTCTGGGAGGGCTGGACAGTTAAGCTCTTCTTGATGTTCTTTCTCCCCTTCTTGCCTGTCTGCCCTTTGGTCTCCTGGCCGGGGCTTTTAGCCCTGTGTGACCCTAACAACCCATGTGTCTGTCTGCAGTGCCGGATGGAGTGCCGCGATGTGCCAGCTGAGACACTCTATGACGTCCTACACGACATTGAATACCGAAAGAAGTGGGACAGCAACGTCATTGAGACTTTCGACATTGCCCGCTTAACAGTCAATGCTGACGTGGGCTATTACTCTTGTGAGCAGGCGCAAGAACACTGATCCTAGCCTCCCTGCTTCCATCCAGGCCTCCAGCCCAGCTTCCTTCTCCCACCTTTCCTCCTTGTGATCACTCCCATGGCCAGGCTGCTCAGAGACCTGAGTGCTAAGATGTAGGGCTGCCCTCCCTGACATTTCTGTCCACTCCTAGACCCTTGGGCACACACACGTACACTCACAAACACATACGCACTCCCATGTTCATGTATACACACTCCACACACATGCACACAGAGTCATGTACACACTCCATGGCCACATGCCACATATTCACAGTCACACATTTTCTGATACACACACCCACAATAATATATTCACATTCACATATACAGACAGGCCAGGCCAGCAAGGTAAGGGCCGTGTGAGGTTGTGAGCAGGAATGGCTGGTGACAAGAAGGGAGAGGGTTCTGTCTCTTTCCTAGTGTCAGCTCTGGGATTGTGGTCTGGTGGGTGGGTGGGGGGTATATCTGTTTGGATCAGGGGGGACTGGCGATTAACTAGGCATCCCTGTGTCCCTGGCTTCTGCTATGCCCTCCCTTGCAGGCAGGCAGGCCAGAGGTCTTGCTGAACTGTCCCTTGCCCTCCACAGGGAGGTGTCCAAAGCCCCTGAAGAACCGTGATGTCATCACCCTCCGCTCCTGGCTCCCCATGGGCACTGATTACATCATTATGAATTACTCAGTCAAACATCCTGTGAGTCTACCTGCCTTCCCTGCTGGGTGGGCAGGGGAAGGTCCCAGGTATGGCTGGGCCAGCAAGCCTGGCCCAGGAAGAGGCTTCTGGCTACTACCATGACTTTCATGTGACTTCAGTCTGGGCACGAAGCTCTCTGGCCCTCAGTTTCCTTACTATATAGTGAGAATAATGGCTCTTGTCTCCCTGCTCAGCTCTCAGGCAGATGAGAAGAGGGTGAAGTGAGCCATCACTGTGGGCAAATGGGATGGGCTGGCTCGGAAAGGGGGTGCAAGTAGTAAGAGGCAGGGCCTCTTACTTCCCTGAGGCTGGGCCACCTTGATCTCCACAGCAGGCAAGACAGGCAGGTACAGCTGGCCTGGGCAAAGATGAGTGCATGTGTGAATGCCCATGTATGTGCTCATGACCCCTGACTCCAGACTGAGGGCTTTCCTGAGGGGAACAGGGAAACCTTGAGAGGCAACAGTGACCTAGACTGAGTCCTCCCTTTCTCCCTATCCCAACATCAGGCCTGTTCTGGAGTGGATGCCAGGGGATGTGAACTAACTGACTCTGTGTGTGTGTGTGTGTGTGTGTGTGTGTGTGTGTGTGTGTGTGTGTGTGTGTGTATGTACTCATAAAGACACTTCTTTTGTCCCAACCCTCAGTCTCACCTCCCTTTGCCTTCCATCCCCAGAAATACCCACCTCGGAAAGACTTGGTCCGAGCTGTGTCCATCCAGACGGGCTACCTCATCCAGAGCACGGGGCCCAAGAGCTGCGTCATCACCTACCTGGCCCAGGTGGACCCCAAAGGTGAGGGCTTGGCCCTGGCAGCTTATCATGGGATCCTTTCCTATACCACAGGAGATATGGCCTGATCCACTAGGGATCAAAAAGAGCCTGTGTTAGGAGCTGTTTTGTATTTTGGGGCATCTCCAACCAAAATATCATTTGAACCAAGATTTGAGACTTTATACTGGTTTGAAAAGCAAAGGCCAAAGTGGTAGCCATTGCTCCATGACAAAGCTTGGAGCTCTTTTCCTGGGCTCCCACACCTCCATGCTCTGACTGGCTTCCTGCTTACTGTCTGCTTTCACTCCGTCTGTCTTGCTAGCTCCCATCTTCTGCCCATCCCAGAGGCCCTGAGTTTTCCAGGCTTTCCCCTTGGGAAGGTTCAGTTACTCCCAAGACTTCTGTGGCCAGCTGACATGTCTCTCTCTGCTGGGAACCAGATCCCTTGTGGCCATTGGCCTCCTGGACTCATCCCTTAAGATGTCTTCTGGGACCTGAGACTCACTGTGTCCAAAGCTGAACTATGAACTATCTCCCCTCCTAGTTTTCCCCTTCTCCTAAACCTCCCCCTAGTCACCCATACCAAGAACCTGGCGGTTGACTGGGATGCCCTCTGCTCAGCTCCCAGGTCTGGCCACCAATTCTTATTGATTGTACCTTCTAAACAGCTCCTGAATCTGTCATTTCTCTCCATAGTCAACGACCTTCTCTGTCCATACAGCTACAGAGGGATTTTTCCCAAACATGCATTTCCTCATGATTCTCTTCTGATTCAAATTCTTCTGTGACTTTCTGTTGCCCTCAGAGTGAAGTCTAAGCCCCCTCCCCACATTTCCCAGTCCTTCCTCACACCTTACACCGTCCCACCTCCCTGTCTAGGCAGCTTTTTCCCTCATCCTAGAAACCTCTCTCCTCCCTTACGCATGCCCCCAGGACTGCCTCACATGTCACCTCCTCTGTCCCTGATGCCCAGAGTTACCACTGGCTCCATGTTCGCAGGCCCATTCCCCTCTAGCAGAGCATTTGGTACACTGTCGCATCTCAGACAGTGAGTTGCTCTTTGGGTCCCTGGGGCTGGCCCAGAGTAAGTGTCATGGAGTGGATGTGGAGTGTGAGTGAATGGGTGAATGTCTCGAGGACGGGTAATCCCTGAACATCTTTGCCCGGGTGTGCCCCAACCCCACCAAGCACCCAGTGATGTAGGCCCAGGGCTCCCTAGCACCTCACTGACTGAGTGTGCTGGGTGTCAGAGGCAAGAGCAGACATTTGGGAATGAGACAGGGTGGATGGTTGGGCTACCAACTATGGATTCCAGGTGAGCCCAGGATGGGGAGCTTAGCCAAGAGGCCTATGTAGCAGCTAGGCTGCCTGGGGTAGGGGGCTTGGGAGGACAGGTAGAAGGTGGGGTAGAGCATCAGGGCCATTCACAGGTTGGGTATGAGAAAGAATGTCAGTGGAGGGGAGGTGACAGGCAGGAGTTTGGTGGGTCAGGATTTCAACCCACTTGTAGCCTGTGGTCACTTAGGACCCTGTGGTTTTCTTCCATGCTCTGGGGCTTAGCAGAGGGACAGGAGGGGTATAGCAGGTGGGTTTGGGGGAGGGGATACGACAGAATTGAGCCTGGGGACCTTGGTCTGAGACAGAAAGAGAGAGTGAGGATGATGAAGTCTTACAGGACTTGCCTCACAGCCTCCTCCCCTCCCATGGAGAAGAGGGTAGCCTCCTTGGAAGCCCCAGGCTGGAAGGAATAGGTTGATATGTATGTTTGGAGGGAGCTGGGTCCCTGAGGCTGCTTCTTCCCTTCTCTCCTCATTACTCTTCCCTGCTCTCATAGGCTCCTTACCCAAGTGGGTAGTGAATAAATCTTCTCAGTTCCTGGCTCCCAAGGTGAGTGGCCTTGGGACTTTGGGATATGTAAGCAGCGGGAGAGGGTTCCGGCTGAGGGGGTGGATCAGGGATGGAGACTGGGAGTCAGGGGTGGCGGAGTCAGGGCTGAGGGGCGGAGTTATGAAATGGGCTAGAGTCAGGGTCCCGGGAGCGGGGGACTGAGCCACTGGAGGGCGCAGGCCGGGAAGTGGCGAAGACTCAGTCCCACGCCGTGTCCACCCCTGACTCGGATGTGTGGCGGCCCCCCCAGGCCATGAAGAAGATGTACAAGGCGTGCGTCAAGTACCCAGAGTGGAAGCAGAAACATCAGCCGCACTTCAAGCCGTGGCTACACCCGGAGCAGAGCCCGTTGCCGAGCCTGGCGCTGTCGGAGCTCTCCGTGCAGCACGCGGACTCGCTGGAGAACATCGATGAGAGCGCGGTGACGGAGAGCCGGGAGGAGCGCACGGGCGGCGCGGGCGGTGAGGGCAGCGACGACGACACCTCGCTCACCTGATTGTGGCACCACCGCAGGGACCTAGACAAGATGGAGTGGGGTCAGGGGTGGCGGATCCTCCCGCTTTCTCCCCTCCCCCACCGCCTGCGCCTCCTAGGGACGCTGGGCTGGGGCCCAGGCTGGCGCTGCGGCCCCACTGGACACAGCCCCAATAAACGATACCACAGCCTCAGCTGGCTCGTCGCTGTGCCTGTTTCCCACCTGCCCGGGCATGACCACTGACCACCGTCGCCTTTAATCCCCTTGTTCTAGGGTTCATTTTGTTAATTTTATTATTAATCCCCTGGCCTTTGCCCCTTTAGACATCCCCTCATTTCCCCATGTGTAGGTGGAGTATGTGTCAGGTCGTCACCCCTTCCTCCTGTCCATGGTGTGTTCTGTTTTCCTGTGTCTGTTCCTTAGTTCACTCATCCATTCACCTGTCCCTGTTACATGTTCATTGCTCCAGGCTATTTGGCTACCATTCACTGCTCTAATAGAAGTAGGTCTGGCCGGAAGCCCTGGTTCAGGGTTCCGAGGGTGAGGTTCTACTGTGTGACCTTCAGCCTGAGGCCCCTTTGGTACCACCTGCATTGGTAGAGGATCTGACACTCTCCAGTCATCACATAAGGAAGGGGGAGAGGTTCCTGGGTCTCAGACCACAGGGCTGTGGGCCTCAGAGTGGAGGATGGAAGGTTGGGGGTTGAGGGTGACGGTCATCAGACTCAAGTGCAGTGGAGGGACTAGGTCCTGTGATTTGAGCCTTCCCTAGGTCACTTTGAAGACCTCACACCTGTGTTAACAGAAAAGGTGGGGCTCCCGGTCCTTTGCCAGTGGTCAGATACCAGTCCCTGGTACTGTGTTCCATCTGGCTGCTTGGAGCTCTAGGCTTTGAGACCTAGAGGGATGCCTGGACCTCACCTTTTCTCTGTGGCCTCCAGGTACCTCTGCTGCCTGAGGGCCATCCCTGCTATCAGGTGGGGAGGAAGGCTCTGCGCTCTGCCCTTTTCTGATGTTTCTACATCCTATATGAATTTGGGGCTGGGAAGTTCTCTCCAAGGTTTGGTCCTGTCCTCCCCTCCTGGGAAATGACTTGCCTTAGCCTTGTCAGGAAGACACAGCCTACGTGGCATCAACTCTTTGCTAGAGGGGCAGGGTGAATGTCCAGTGAAGGGTTGGCAAGAGATTCTATAACTCACCAAGACTTGGGTTCCAATCCCAGGCTTGTCCAATACTGGCTTTGTAACTTTGAACAAGTCCTGGAACTACTTGGAGCTTCATATTCTAATCCCTAACCTGGGTGATGATTTTTTGCCTTCAAGGAGAGGTATGAGGATTTAGGTAAAAAGAATAAGATGCCCAGCACTGGGCTTGGCATGTAGTAGGTGCTCAAATTAATGACTTCTAATTTCAGAGTCAATCCCCACGTCCCATCTTGTTGAGAGCTGTTTTTCCAAGTATCTCCATCAGGCATTTGGAGAAATAGAAGCATAGAGAAGTTAAGAAGTTAAGGTCTTTGGCTTGGCTGGCTCCAGAGGTGACAGGGACCCAGGACCCAGGAATTCCTGCTAAACCCAGGGCCCTCATCTGTGTATGTGCTGGCAGGATAGGCAGAAATCTCCCAGTCTTGGCCAATGAAGATGCCTTGGTTCCAGGACCTCAGGCTGTAGGTAGCCTTCTGCCAAGGGATCCTTGAGCTCTCTGACTGGGTAGGACTCTTCCCCACCAGCCTGCCCCATGGGGACGTGTGCCTAGGGAGGGAAGTGGGATATCCTCAGAGAATGAGGTGCGAAAGGACTTCCAGGAGGAGGAGGTCAGGACCCTAGGTCGTCCTGCCTCCTAAAGCCCCTTTCCACCCTGGGGGTCTGGACCCCTGGGACGGGAGTGGGGTGGGAGTGAGGGGTGGGAGTGAGGGTGTAGAGTCTCCAGGAGAAGGGTGGCAAGAGGCAGGGAGCCTCAGGAAGAGATGGAGACACAGCGGTTGGGGTGGTGGAGGTAGACCTGAGCCTCAAGAGACAGACGGACATGCAAGCAGCGAGAGGGGCTGGGGAGACGCACAGTCTGACCTGTCCGCTAGGCGGGCCAGGCCAGCGGACTCAAAGATCGCTACTAGGCGGGGCCGAAGAGGGGGCGGGTCCCTGTGCCTTCCCCGCCCTCCGCTCCCCGGGGCATCACGTGGGGGCGGGCGGAAGCGCCCGGCGGGGTGGGCGCGCCCCGCTTGCGGTCGCGAGTTTACGGCGGCTTGAGTCCGTGGCGGCGCCGGGACCCCGGTCCCCGGGTCCGCACGTGGAATCTTCGCCCAGAACAGGTAAGTGCGGCTGCTGGGGCCTCTTCCGTCCGCCGCCGTGTCGGCAGGTGTTGTCCGGAGTTTCCCCATTTCGCAGAAGGGAAAGCCGAGGCCGCACTCCGACCGAGCCCTCAGCGTCCACTTCCGCGGGTGTTTCTTCTGTCAGTTGTCGTCTCTGTCTAGTGATAGGGATGAGGGTCGCCTCCTGAGGATGCGTGGTCGGGCCAGAGGTGGCAGGGGAGGAGCGCGAACCGGCGGGAGAGGGGACTTCCAGCTCTTAGTCCTTTGGTATGAAGGCTCCCAGGAGCCGGAGCCAGCCAGCCCTCTGGCGCCTTGCTTTTCTCATCTGTGTGAAATGAAGGGTCCGGTGGCTCTCGTCTCGTTGAGCGCGGAGACCCTTACAGCTCTGAGCATTCGTATGATCCTGTGCCCTGTACCTGGGGTTCCAGTGACCTTGGGCAGACTACTTCCGGTCTCTGCGCCTCAATTCCCCACCAGTAAATGGAGGCGTGACGTCCCAAGAGCCCCTACCTGGCCCAATTGCTGGAAAAAGAGGAGGTGTGTGTTCACTGAATGGGGTCAAGCCGGGAGAGGGTTATTGGCACTGGAGAGAGCTGGCTTGGAGTGCAGCCTGGGGGGCATAGGGTGGGTGTTTGGTCCCAGATCTCCAAGGGTGGTTTTTTGGTGTTTGGGGAACTCTGGTCAGGAGCCATTACAGTGCGGCTTTTGGCATATGCATTTCCCTCCTCCAAAGTTCCGGTCCTGGAGGAGGCTTCCCTGATCTCCAGGCTTGGTTGGGGGTGGGGAGGTGCTACAAGGTGGTACAGATTTGTGGAGGTGCTCAGAAAGGACTTGACTGTGTGCTGAGTGAGCACCAAAGTCCAGACAGAGGCATCCAGGATGTCTGTCCTTGGAGAGCAGAGAGTGTCCAGGTTAGGGGAGACCTCCCAGCAAGCTCATTACAGAGTCACAGAGACAAGTGCAGACAGGTACTGAGGTAGAATCAGGGACTGGGACTCTTGGAGGCCCAGGGAAGAAGAGATGACTGGAATGGGCCTTGGCAGTTAACTGGCAATTAACAAGGATAAGGACCTTCCAGAGGACAGCACAGCTTGTGCAAAAGCAGGGACGTTCATGGTATATATGAGAAATGGCAAGGAGATGGGTGTGACTGGAAGGGGTAGCTGGAGCTGGGTGTAGAGAGAACTCATCCCTGTGTTCCATGGCTGGTTAGGGATTGTCCAGACCCTACCTCCCTATTCGCCACTTGCTCACAAGAGTAGGGCAAAAGGTGAGGTGGAAGTGGGCAGAGGCCACCAGGGACCCAGATTGCCCCCACGCTTCATTGGGGGCATTCAGGCCCTCCCATTCAGCCCCAGCCGCACACCCACCACCTCTCAGGCTCCAGCCATACTTTTGTGCACCTGAAACCTCAGCCCTTTGTGCAGGTTGCTTGTCTTCCCCACCCTCTTTCCCTAGAAATTTTCTCCCCATTCAAATCTCCTAGGTCCTTCGGGACTTCACAGGTGGGCTGCTTATTTCCTCCTCCTGCCTAGCCTTTCAGTCCTGCTTAGGGGCACAGCTTAGGAAAGATCTTGGAGCTCTGTGGGGAAGGGGCCTGCAGAGCAATGGGGATGACTGGGATGTGGGGTAGTCCCTATATAGCCACCAAACACTACATGACCCTGCAAGTCCCCAAACTTCTCAGAGCCTCCATTTCTCCATCTGCAGGATGGGGTGATAAGTCTTCGTCTCATGCTCCAGAGAGAGACTGCTGGGGTAAGAATTGGGCCTGAGTCTAAATCCTGTCTGTGGCAGTGAGTGTTTGAACGAAGAAAAGAGAGAACCTAGAGGGAAGGGGTCAGTTCAGAGGGGTAAGGGGCCTCTGAGAGTCCTAGGGGCTAGTGGTAAACTAGCCTAGTGTCAGAGTAGGGCATCAGCTGAAGACCGGGGAGTCCCTTCTGTTCTCTGGGGCCCTCCCCTCCCCACCCCTCTCTTCCTTTAGCCAAGCTCAAAGCCAGCCGGCTGATGCCCAAACAAGTAGCCTCTGTTCCCAGGGTGGGGGGAGGGGAGGCAGGCCCTGGGCTCCAGGCCCGCCTGTCCAGCACTGACCCTGCCGCTCACCCCCCATCCCCCGCCCTTCACTCTGGATCTTAACCCTTGGGCGTCTGGGATGGGCCCTGGGTTGCTTGAGGGCTCATACCCCTTGCCCACCAGCTGTCCCTCCACCCAAATTTAGGCTCTCAAGGGTTCTGTTGAAGCAAGAGGGGATGCTGTAGGACATGAGCTGGAAATGAAAAAGGAAGGAGGGAGCGGAGGTGGGAGCAGATAATATAGTCACGGACACTCAGAGACCACTTGGCCCAGAAGCTTTTTTCACAGATGGAGAGACTGAAGCCAAGGGTCAGAGATCAGACCAGGATCACACATTGAGCCTTGGTGGGGGTCAGGACTGATCCGACTCCTGGTCTGAGCCCTCATGGGGAAAGAAGAGGGAAAGAGAGGGAGCTCTCCTTGATGTGAGTACCTATCATGTGCCTGACGCTGCACATTTCTGCTTTTTATTTAACCTCACATCGTTCCATGAGACAGGGATCACCTTCCTGTAACATAGGGGAAGAGACTGAGAAAGAGCTGAGTAATCACATCTGCGAGAAAGATGTCAGTAAATAGGCACATAGCACTGGTATAGGCACTTTCATGTATATTAACCACTTTCGTCCTCCCGAAACCCCAGAAGTTAAGTACCATTCTGCAGATAAAAAGACTGAGGCATAGAGAGGTTAAGTAATTTGCCTAAATCATAGCAAATAAGTGGTAGAGGCAGGATCAGGACCCAGGAGTTTGTTTGCCTCCTTCGGCCTGATTTCCTCTCCCCTAGCCTGACCTTACTCCTTGAGCTCAGTCCAGGGTCCCACTCAGTGAGGGGTTTTCCCCTGGATGGTGGCCAAGGCAGCCTTGAGCAGAGTGTGACCCCAGCCAAGCAGACGCAGCCCTCGCTTAGGAGTAGAGTCCAGTCCCTTGGGTGGCCCCTCTCACCCCCTGCTCCAGTCTCAGTCTGCCTGGACTCATCCCCTTTCACAGCCCTGCACAGAGGGGTGTTTCATATTTCAGGAAGGGGTTCTGTGCTAAGCACGAGGATATGAGGGCCCTCAGAGATCCCCTACGAGTACAATGCCCACAAAGCTCAGGGCCTTCTGCTGACTCGACACCAGAACGCCCAGCCCTGATCAGAGAGGCTATCTTGGCCACTTACCCTTGCTGCCATCAGGCCCCCAGACCTGTACGTTCCAATGAGGGCTCCGGGGAGGACGGCCCAAAGAGGCAGATGACCCCAGGTGTCAGGGACGGCTGGGGGTGGGGGAGGGGGGCAGTGCATGGTTGGTCTTCCACATGACCTTCCTGTGGAATTTTTCCCTGTCTCAGCCTTTGGAACATAGAAGGTCTGTCCTGTAATGAGGACATCTGTCCCAGCCATCGGGAAAATCAGAGTGGGTGGGACAGGATGTGGAATTAAGTGACCAGTTCGATAACAGAATTATTGTTTAATGGTAGTGATAATAGTGGCAGTAGCTGCTGTTTCTTGGAGGCTTAGTACGTGCCGAGTACTGTGGAAGCATTTTTTTGGTATCGATTTAATCCTCAACAGTTCTCTTGGAGTATGTGCCAATTCCCATTTTACAGATGAGGAAACAGGCCCAGAAAGGTAAAGTGATTTGCCCGAGACCATCCATTACATAGAAGAGCTGGGAGCCTGAATTCCTCCCTCTCCACAATGAGAACTGTGAGCACCGGGAGACACTGCAGACAGAGGAGATCCCAACCCCGTTCTACCCTGGGAGCTCCTAGTCTGGGTCGCAGGCAGTAGAGGGCCACCTGGTCACGTGATGTTGCTGGCACCCAGCTGTGAGGATGGCATGCCTGCAAGGGCATCCTGCTTGTAGATGGGACTGACCGCTAGCAAGCCCTGAGCCCCCCCCACGGGCCCGCCTCTGGGATGATGAGCATCTCTTGGAGACCTGCTCACTGCTCTCATCCTGTCCCGGCAGCCCTGGGCTTTGTTGAATACAGTGGTTCCCCCAGCCCTCATTTTGCTCATGAAGAAACTGAGGTCAGTAGAAGTTAAGTGACTTGCCCGTGTGGTCTCTCAGCTGAGGAAAGGGAGAGCTAGAGCCGGCACCCAGGCAGAGGCTCTGAGGCCTGCAGTCCACCTCCCTACCTGGGGCCTGGTCAGGGTCTCCTGGGCCTCTGAAGCCCTGAGCTTCCCTCGGACACTGCCCACCTGCCTTGTCACAGGGTCCAGATCTTTCTCCCTGACTGAACCGAGAACCTGAGTCCTCTTAAGGTGCCTGGGATATGGAACGACTGGATGTCAGTGACTGGATGAACAAACCTGGGAAACATGGTTCCAGAGCTGAGAGCCAAGAAGCAGGCACCAGCTGTGGTCAACAGTGTGGTGCTCAGTACCAGCGGGGTCCAGAGGACGATTCAGGGGTCAAGAGGCCACCCTACTCAGATGACAGGAGGGAGAAATGTGGCAAAATCTTCTTCTTCCTTATTATCTTCATTGTGAGGGCAAAAAACGTGTGTGGAAGGGGGAGGAAGAGGAGGGTTGGGCCCTCTCACTGCTACTCCTCTGTCCCCATTCCCAGGGCAAGGAACTCAAGGTCACAACCTGGGATCTCAGCTGCTCGGGGCTCCTGGGGGAGTCTGGCCTGGTCGGGCCAGTCCCCAGGAAGGGGGAGCTGTCACTGCATCTTGCTCCTCCGTATGCCTGGGTCTCCTTTGCTTCCTTCCTTACTGCCCGAGAGGTCACTGCCCTGCTCCTGGACATCCTCTTCACCCTTTACCTCCTTTCCACAAAATGCCAGGGCCGGGGCTCTGGAGTCCTGTCCCTGACCTCTGGTTCAGTGAGAGGCTTTGGACTGATCACTTCAATGAACTCAGCGTCCCTCGATCTTCAGAGAGGGAGCAAGAAGCAGCAGCTTCCACAGCAGTCTTTAGGTGTGGACAGATCAGGACAGGAACCAATCAAACAGAGCAGGTGAGGTGGGGTAGAGAGCCTTCTTCGTTCCGCTTCACTCCCACCCACCCTCTCCTCACATTGAGCAGCTGGGATTTTAGGATTCTGAGTCTGAGATTCTAGGCTTTGGGGATTCAAGGATTCTAGAGCTTTGTGTGCTGGCGATTCCCAGCCTCTGAATTTCCAAAAATCTGGGTTCCAAGAGCCTGCAAAGCCTCGAATTGGGCTGGGTAGACTCTAAGTTGAGGCTGAGTCCTGTGCCACACCTTGCCGGCTGGTACCAGACAGACAAGGCCCGGAGTTTCTCAGCATTGCTTCTGAAGGCCTGTGGCACAGCTGGCCCCCAGGTTCTGTGTGCTGTCTATACCTACCACCCCCAGCATGTGCACCCAGCTGTCACCTTTCAAGAAATCTGAGAACCGGACCCTGGAAGGGACTAGGTGGTAGCGGAAGAGATAGCCATCTTGGTGGAGAATGGGGAGGGAATGGACAGGGGCCATGACTCCTCTTCATTTGCTGGCAGTGGGGCTGTCGTGCTGGATACCAAGATGGGGTTAAGGGGAGGCCCAGGGAGGGCTGATGGCTGGTTGGGTCACAGAGCAAGGTCTGGGTCACACTGCTGGGGGAGCCAGGTCCTCCCGGGGCCAACGTGGAATGTGGCTCAGCAGGCCCAGGTCCAGTCTTGGAGGGCAGAGCCAGGCTCAAGGGCCCTGACAGAGTGGTGGACAGAGACCTGAGCCTGGGAGCCAGAAGGGAGGCACCCTGCCCCTCCTTGGGGCAGGGACGCCGGGCCTTGGCTCAGGGCCTTTGAATATTTCACAATGCTGCCACCCCCACCCACTCCTTCCGGTGCCCATCTGAGCCTATGGGCACATCAGCTGCCCTCAAAGGGCCTTGGGCATGAGAGTGGGAGCTGCCTCGTGGGGAGGAGACCTGTTTCCTCCTCATGAGGGAAGTGCCTTCCTCCTGGAAGACTTCCTGACTGGGTAAGCTCCTTCCTTGGTTGTGCTTCCCATCTCCTTTCTGCTCCACGTCCTTCTGGGCAGGCGCCGTGCGTGTGTCCGTGTGTGAACGTGTGTGCTCCTGGGCCCAGACGCGTCCTTGGAGGACCTGCGATTTTGCCTGCGTGCAGGTGTTAGCATTCCATGTCCCGGTGTATTGGAGTAGGAAGTGCCTGGCTTTGCACTCCTTGATATGCGAACTGGGTGAGGCTTTTTTTTTCCTTTAAGTTTACTTATTTATTTTGAGAGAGAGAGAGCCATCAGAGGAGGGACAGAGAGAGAGGGAGAGAGGGAATCCCAAGCAGGCTCTGTGCTATGAGTGCAAAGCTCAACACGGAGCTCTATCCCATGAACCATGAGATCACGACCTGAGCCGAAATGAAGAGCCAGACGCTCAACCAACTGAGCCACCCAAGTGCCTCCTGGGTAAGGCTTTTATCTGTTTGAGTGGGGACCTTCATCCAGGCAGGCCGCTGTGAGTCTGCAGCTGAAATACCATAGTTTGTTCCCCAAAGCCACCCCAGCAGCCTGGTGGGGAGAAAGGGGCCTCCCGGAGGGCAGGGGTGGGGACTGGGCTTTGCCAGATGACAACAGGATGGCTTTGGGGTGGGGTCCGTCTTGCTTGCTGAAGGGGTGCCAGAGCCTCAGCTGAAGGCCTGCCTCTCCCCTCAGACTGGGGCTCTTCCTCCTCCTCCTGTCTCCTCAGCTCTAAAGATGGATGTGCTAAGTCTAGGGAGACCAAAGACTTAGGGAGCATCTAGTTGTTCTAGTGGTTCTGTTCCAGTTTCTGTTTCAGGACGTGAACCAGGACACTCATCTGCCTCTACTGCCAGTGGCCTGAAAACCCACATCTTTCAGTGCTGGGCTGGCCTAGCCGATGTGGAGTAGGGGGGTTGCTCCAGTAACTTCGAGGTTACCTGAGGGGACTGTCCCTCCCAGTTCTTCCAAGAAACAGGCTAGTGGAAGGACGGAGGGGTTCAGTCTGGGGGGCCGAGGTCCTGGTCCTGACTGGTTAGTTTAGTTTCTTGCACCTCTCTAGGGCTCACTTTCCTCTTCTGGAAGAGGGGAGGGTTGGATAAGGTGGTTCCTAAGTGCCTAAGGGGCAGGTGGCTGGGGGGTGTGGAAAGCTGGGGGAAGGCAGGGCTGGGTGTGTAGTAGACAGGAGGTTAGAGCTATAACTGGGTGAGTACAAGGGGAATGAGAAGTGCCTGATTTAGGAGGCCAGAAGCCAGGTTCTAGCCACACTCTGGCCACTGATGGCAGTGTGATCTCAGGCAAGTCATCACTTTCCTGGGCTACTTGCTTTCTGTGTATAAAATTGGGAGATGCTCATTCAGTCAACAGAAATTCACTGTGTGCCAACCTCAGGCTGGTAGTAGGGGATGCAGGGTAATCAGATCCTGGTCCTGCTTTCGAGGAACACCCAGCCAGGTCTGGCGTGAGAGTGTGTGTGTGTATATGTGACACAATCACAGATAGTGACATCCCAATGTGATCAGGACTGTGGCCATGGGAGTCAGAGACTGCTCCCCAGAGCACGTGACACTTGGACTTGAAAGGCAAAGTAGAGAATGATGTTCCAAGCAGAGGGAACAGTATAAGCAAAGACCTGAAGGTAAAGTGTCAGGCAGCAGGAGTGGAGGGAATGAGATGGGTGAGGAGTAAGAGGCAGGAGCCGGAGGGTGGAGGCCCTTTGAACCCCTCTGGGTGTTAGCATGAAAGGGGTAGGCATGGCAGAGAGGGTGGGGGCTGGTCTCTGAGACTCCTGGAAGTCTAGGGAGGTTCTCACCTGCTCTGGAGAATGGTTGAGGGGTGGGCAGCACCAGGGGGTCTGAGAGTCAGCACTTCCTCTCTGTGGGTGAGGGCTCCCCGAGCAGTGTTTGTCAGGCCACCACAGCAGGAAGTAGCTAGGGCAGCCTCAGGTGGAGAGAAAGGGCAAGCCTAGCCACAGAGGGGGCCAAGGAACCTCAGAGTTGAATCTTTGACTCCTAGAACTCCGGTCTGAACCTTGACACCTGCCTCGTCCAACCATCCCTCTCCCTACCCGTGTCACAGGCCCCTGTCCCAAGCTCACCTGACTGAGGTGAGCCAGGCCTATGTGGACATCCATTCATCCATTCTTCCAGTGGCCGAACGCGTCTAGCCGCTGGGGATAGGGCTGTGAATGAGACAGTGCCCTTGTCCTCCAGTTGAGGATACTGACAATGAACAAATAAATATGTAATACAGTAGTGTAATCCAACAGTGATAAGTGGCATCCAAATATGTAATCCAATAGTGAGAAGTGAGATGCTGAAAATCACACAGGATCAGGGACTCATAGGGGCACATTTTTAGGTAGAGTGTTCAGGGAATGATGGTCTTGCATTTGAGAAAATGCTGGAAAAAGTATGGGAGTGAGTCATCAGATGTCTGGAAAAGCATTCCAGGCAGAAGGAGCGCCAGTGCCCAAATCTGAGGTAAGAGCACACAGAGTGGGTTGGAATAGCAGGAAGGAAACAGAGGCAGTAGGGACAGACCATGGACCCTGGTAGGCCATGTGCTGGCTTTGGCTTTTAGTCTGAGGGAGGTGGGAAGTCACTGGGGAGTGAGAACTGGTCAGATTTGGGCTGTATTTCGAAGGCATACGTTTATTCCTCCGAAGCCTGCAAGGTGGAGCTGTCATAATCCCCATTATACAGATGGTAAAACAGAAACTTAGAAGTTATGTGAATTTCCCAGTCTCCCAGTGGTAGGCACCCCAGTGCGCCTGACTATCTGCCTGCCCCATGATGCATCCCCGAAGCACCCTGCTTACTCACCCAGGAGGGTGCTTCCTGTTGTCTGGACAGCAAGGACAAGTATCTTAGCATAGCCTTCAAGGCCCTTCTTAGCTTGCTCCTTCTCTCTTGCCCACCTGACCTCCCTGAATCTGCCCTGCTTTCTGCCTGTCTCTGCACTGTGCCCTATGAGGAGATGAGTAGAAAGAGGGGCCCAGGCAGCCCTTTGTTCAGATTCTGGCTCCTGTGTTATTTTAGGCAGGTTACTTAACTTTTCTGAGGCTTTGTTTTTTTCTCATCTGTAAAGTAGGCTAAAAAACCATCCACTTTCTAGACTGTCATGAGGAAACAATCCGTGTACTGTGTTTAACACAGTGCCTGATGGTAAGCACTCCATAATCACAACCTTCTGTTGTTTTAGACAGGGATGCCTGGGTCATATAAGTGCGTTAGAATGTTCTCTGTGAGTTGGAGAGGAGAGGCTGAGTCAGGGAATCTTCCTATATGTTGTCTGACTATATAGTTGGGGAGGCTGAGATCACACATGAAATTTGAGGCCAGAGCCTTTGCGGCTGGTCCTTTCTAGCCCCTGCCCTGCCAGTCTGCTCACCTCCACCCCATCAGCGCAGACCACTTCCCCTTTCAGGGGCCAGCAAGCAAGGGGCCTGCTTATCTTCTGGCTTCTCCATTCCAGGGGCCACCTGGGGGGATGGCAGGTTCGGGTCCCTGTTCTCCAGGGCTGCTAGTTCCAGGGTGCAAGGGAGCCCACCAAGTCTCTCCTCCTGGGTGAGTGAGCACATCAGGTTCTGGGGCAACTCGGGATAGAGTCAAGCAGCCTTCTGTCCCTCTCCCCAGGGCCAGGGCTAGCCCTCAACCCTTCTGAGGGTCCCGGTACCTGACTCTTGTTCTGTCCGCTCCTGCTGCCTGGGAGTCTGTCAGTAGACCTGTGTACTCCCACCCAGCATGTGGTCAGCCCTGTTTCTTCCTGTTTCACACTCACTCATTTATAGTGTTAAGAGCCCCTTCTCTCCCCCACCCCTGTCTTAGGGGGCAGCGGACACAGAGAAGGATCTTCCTGGGGTTACCCTGTGGCACCTTGGGCCTCCCCCTTACCCAGCACTTGCGTTGAGGGAGGTGTTCCCTGCCCTGCCTGGGAAGCCCCCAGCTCAGTAGAGGACTGTCTGTGACTGAGGGCAGGGGACCAGGCCACAGTCCAGTGTGCTCCTGCTGGGGGTGTCCCAGGTCTCCATGGTGCTATGGGGCTGATCTGAGCTGCACCTGAATGGTGACATGGGCTGGGGCACGGGGAACGTGGATGTGGGTGAGGGCTCTGGGGTAGGGTTAGGTGAGGAGCTCTGCCTTGGGGACAGTTACAGGGTGGGCTGGTGGGTGTGCTGGCTAAAGGTGGGTTGAGGACAGAAGAAGGGAAGAGGGCCCAGAGATCCAGACTGGCCTGGGGAGGCCTGGGGAGGCCTGGGGTGGATGGCAGCAGTGGGATAGAGAGGGGGTGTGTGTCAAAACAAGGTAATGAAGAGCCATAGGGGAAATGGGAGGGGGTGGTCCAGAATGGTCCATTTGGAGATGGTTGGCGAAGTCATATGTCATAGACTTTGACAAGGCCTAAACCCCAAGTCATTGTTCGGCTTCGTGTATTTGCAAGTGAGGTACTGCAGATATTCACACTTCATCCCATACCTTCCTCCCTATCTGACCCTCTCTAGGGTGGGGCTTGAGCATGAGGGGGCTCTGGGTGAGGTTTGGGGGGAACGTGGGTGACGCTTGGCGCTAGGGTGGGGTCAGATGCTGTCTAGAGGACAAACCACAGGGACCCTGGAGTCTCATGTTTACTAATGGACCTCAGTGCGTTTCCCATCTGAAAGTCCCTGGGCTGCCCTCTGCTACTGACCTCCGTGTCCTAATGAGGGGGACCTTATTTGCTAAGCTGTGTCTTAGACCTTTGGGAGGATAAGCCGTGGTGGGAGGGAGGAAGTTTTGGGTCTCAGTTTCCTATTCTCTGGTCCAGATGGTCCAGGAAATCAGTCTCATTTATAATAGTTCTCTTAGTGGTCTGTTCGTGTTACATTTAAAATCATAAACCTGGTGGGGCACCTGGGTGGCTTAGTCGGTTGGGCGTCCGACTACAGCTCAGGTCATGATCTCACAGCTTGTGAGTTCGAGCCCTGCATCTGGCTCTGTGCTGACAGCCCAGAGCCTGGAGCCTGCTTCAGATTCTGTGTCTCCCTCTCTCTCTGCCCCTCCCCCACTCACGTTCTGTCTCTCTCCTTCAAAAATACATAAACATTTTTAAAAATTTTTAAATAAAGCTGGAGCACCTGGGTGGCTCAATCGGTTGGGTGTCTGACTCTTGATTTTGGTTCGGGTCATGGTCTCACGGTTTGTGGGATGGAGCCCCTCATGTGGCTCAGTGCAGAGCCTGCTTGGGATTCTCTCTCTCCCTCTCTCTGTGCCCCTTCCCTGCTCATTCTCTCTTTCTCAAAAATAAATAAATGAACATTAAAAAAAGAACATAAAGCTACTTTATATTGTTTTGAGGAACAAACTGGGGCAAACTCAATTCTAATAGACAAGATACTTTTGTCATTTGGTCTTCTAATTATAAAAGTGATACACAACTATAAAACTTTAAACAGTACAGACAGGAAGGTTGTAGAAAGGGATGGTCTTTCAAGATTGGATTGGGAGTTAGGGCTAGACCTGAAATTCAGGTCAAGGATGTCTCCTGTCCCTTGGTCTTTATTGTGCCTTGGTCATGAATCAACCTGGTTTTATATTTGATTAGGGTGATGCTGAATGGGCTGCCCCAAGGAGGTTGTTAAGACGTCCTGCCTCTCACCAGGTCCACAGTGTGTGATGCGCATGTTGTGCACTGTCCAAGGGTACCTGGTCAGAAGGGGGTGAGGTGAGAGCTGGGAGGGGGGTACTGAAACCTACTAGCCTGTCCTCCCTGCTGAGCTTCACGTCCCGCTGTGGGGCCCCTGAAGGAAGAGGCATTTTTTCTAATTTGCCCAAAGGCCCCACCTAGGTTGGAGGTAACCTTGCTTTTCCCTGGAGAGTTCATCGTGGGGTGGGAATGTGCAGTGGCTGGGGCCACCCAGAATGAGGTCCAGGGGCAGTGGGGTGTCCAGTGTGGAGCCCTGCAGGGGCACATGGCTGGAGGCAGGGTGTGGTAGTCATTGGTGTCTGGGGTAACTGAGAATCCAGAGTGCGGAGGGGTCCAGACCAGAGACTGGCTACAAGACCAGCACCAAGGGCCCATTTGGTCAGGAGTGGCCAAGGCCTTGGGGCAAAGGAACAGGAAGTATGTGTCTTACCAGCAGAGGAATAAGCAGATTATGAGTGAGTGTGGTCTCTAGCACATACATAGTGACGTGTCACGGTCATCTGGGTGACAGTGCTGCTTTATGGAGAGGGAAACTGAGGCTCAGAATGTGACATGACTTGCCCAGCGCTTCAGGCAGGAAGTGATAGAGCCGGGATTGGAACCCAGACTTACCCTTGCATCTTGCCAGGAGATGGCTCTGACTCACTAGTGGCCCCCAGCTTCCTACCAGGTGGCTGAGGCAATGGGGCCTCAACTCAGTCCTCCCCTGAGGGCTGCTCCTCACCCACCTCTACCACTCCCTGGTCCCCAGAGGAAGGGTCATACCCTGGACGGGATGGGACAGAAATCTGCTGCCAGGGAGGTGACAGGACAGAGATTCGGAGCTGCGGCAGGGCAGGAGAATCCACTGTAATTCTTTGGGTCCTGTATGTGGCGGCCACCCATCCCTGGGAGACAGAAAGTAGGCCCGTGGCCCAAGGATCAGTCAGCTGCCTGCCTGAGGGCTGCACCTGCTGCCTTGCTAGCCTAGCTGGGCTGTAAGGAGCTAGCTTCTGCAGCGGGGCAGGGGCCACTTCTGCACCCTCTGGGCCAGGAACCCAGCCCCCACCTAGTTCCTCATATCTAAGGGAAGTGTCTCCAAGGCTTCTTGCTTGCTTAGCGGAGTCCTGAGAACACCCAGGAGGGCGGCAGATCAAATGTGACCCTGCCTATAGGTATCATCTGGTGATTATGTTGAGGAGGGGGGTGGAGTTGGGGGTACTGGGCATTGTGGGGCTCTGGGGCAGATGTACACAGTCAAGTTGTTGGTAGGGAGTATGGGGACTGAAGGCTGTGTGTGGTGGTTGGTCGTGGTGGGGGGGGGGGAACAGATCTGCTGTGTGGCTGCTGAGTGGGGCAGGAGGTGTGTGTCCCTGGAGGCTGTGTGAGGTGTGAGTTTGTGGTATGGGTAGGTTGTGGCCTGGCCACAGCTGGTTGTGTACTGTTCTTGGTTCCTGTGCCGGCCACTGGAGGGGTTTCCTGAGGGCTATATGCTAAGGTCCCTGCCTAGCCTGCCTGGGGTGGCTGGGGTGGCTGGGGTGGCTGGGGTGGGAGGGGAGGGCATGTAGGGGAGGTGAGGATCAGTGGTGGACGACCTCAGGCCTCAGTGTGGACCTGGGCCTGCCTTCCTCCTCTTCTTCTGTTCCCCCATCACTGGCCCTTCCCTTGAAACCAGAGCGCAGCTCTGTGTGGAGGAGGCCTAAAGATGCAGTGGGGGGTGGGAGGGAAGGGTCTTGGCTGAAGGGACCTCAGAGCTGAATGCGGAAGCAGTTAGGACCTTCCAGGCTGCCCAGACTCAGGCCTGACTCACTCATGCAAATCAGAATGCAGAGGAGGCTCACACCCTTGTGGGAGTCCCCAAACCTGTCTGGGTGTTACTACTGTCCTCCTACATCCCCCATTCCCACCCCACCGAAATCACCCGTCTCTGCATCTGCCTGGTCGTTCCTTATCCCTGTGAGCCTTGCGCACTCGACTCCCTTTGGCTGGAAGCACAACCTCCTACTTCTTCAAAGCCCAGCTCACGAGGGCCCTCTGGAAGCCTCTCTGACTTTATCAGACAGAGGCAGTCACATCTTCTGAAGGCTCTGTTGGTTCCAGCAAGTGACCTGGGCGAATCTCCACCTCACACAGCTTCCCTGAAATGGGGTAAAAATCTCAGGCTATGGGATTGTGATGAGGACGACTGAGATAAGGGTGGAAATCTGGCCAAGGGCTGGGCATACAGTAGGCATTTGGGAAATGGAGGAAGTGGGAGTGTGCCTGTCCTCGGCTAGGGCTTTGGGCTGCCTTCCTGCTGCCCTGGTGGGCACGGCACAACGGGGATGCTGGGCTGGGACAGAGAAGGAGGCAAGAAGCCTTAAACTATGGCGGGAGGTGAAGTGGTAATTCGAGGACAGAAAGGTGAAAGCTTTGCCTCCAGCAAAGAGGGTCTCAGGTCAGACCTGAAGGACTGGCTAGGAAGGATTAGAGTCCAGATGACTCTTACCTCTACACGGAGTGCCCCTGGGCCAGCCAGGCCCTGGGCACTACTGTGGAGGGCAGGGAGGATAAGAAGCGGTGCAGACTCTCAGGCTACCCCAGGCCAAGTGGGGGTTGGGTGGAGATGGATCCCCACGAATAGAGCAACTAGAGACAGATCAGGAGCAGCGCTCTACCGCATGGCTCAGCTTCAGAGGTTTAGGAGCCCAAGGGGGGGGGGTTAGGGACGACTTGCTGGAGAAGGCAACCTGGAATCAGCACCTGAAGGTGGGAGGATGTGGGTCACTTGCTCATCATTGTCAGACATTTTCGGGGATCCCATATGCTAAGCGGGTGCCTGGTGCAAAAAGTGACACGGAGGGAATCCTGAGCCAGCCCAGTCTGGCTGGGGCTTGAGGTATGTCAAGTCACTTCCTCTCTGTGGGTGTTTGTTTCTTCATTTGTAAATGTCAGGGCTGGAGCAGGTTGAATGACAAGGGGCTTTGAGCAGGGGTGAGACCTGAGCAGGGGTGGGACCGAGGTTGGCATAGCAGAGGGGAGCTGGAGGGAGACAGGAGAAGCAGGGGCAGGGTGGGGTGTTGAAGCTTGAGCTGGGCCCTTGGGGTGGGGGAGGAGGGGAATCCCCCAGCTTGTGGCCATGCTGTCACAACAGGATGACACTCCCTTCTGCCGGGTCCCTGCTTTCCTGGGGG
This sequence comes from Acinonyx jubatus, assembly GCF_027475565.1. Classification (NCBI taxonomy): domain Eukaryota; kingdom Metazoa; phylum Chordata; class Mammalia; order Carnivora; family Felidae; genus Acinonyx; species Acinonyx jubatus. The sequence goes on along the minus strand of NC_069390.1, from coordinate 55,098,082 downwards.
TGGAGATTCAGTGAGGTGTCCTAGCAGCTGCAGGGCTTAAACCCCCAAACCAGGGCCAGGATCAGGGTGCAGTGAATGCAGCACTTGTCTTGGGCACAAAATATAAGGGGCCGGGGTGGGAAAAAGTTCAGTAATCAAGGTAGTATTTTTAAGCCATATTTTTAAAAAAATCAAAACTAATGAAAAAATCCAAAAAAATACCAAAATAAAAAAAATTATGTTTATTTTTGAGAGAGAGAGAGAGTGAGTGGGGGAGAGGCAGAGAGAGAGGGAGACACAGGATTTGAAGCAGGCTCTAGGCTCTGAGCTGTCAGCACAGAGCTCAACAGGGGGTTGGAACCCATGAGCTGTGAGATCATGACCTGAGCTGAAGTTGGACGCTTAACGGCCTGAGCCACCCAGGCTCAAAATACCAAAATTTTAAATAAAGAGGTTCAGTATTGCTGTTTCCTTCTTTGCCTTGGGCTCCAACATGGCTCAGAAGGGCACTGCTCCAAGCTTCTTTTTCAAGAGCTGTCTCCTTCAGGAAGCCTTCCCTGATCCTTAGCCTGCTGAGGGCCCTGTGGGCTGTTTTCCCTGGCTGGCTGGTGTCAGACCCCCTCTGGCCTGAGCTTCCTGGAGAGCCAGTCCAAGTCTGAGGTTCATGCTTCTAGAGCCTTGAACGAGGCCATCCTAGAAGGGAATCAATGTGGGTCCCTGCGTCTGACCTTGGCCTGAAGTCTTTCTTGCAAGAATGGGAACTTGAGGGAGACCCAGGAGGAGGTTGACCGTTTCTCAGGGATGGAACTGGTTTCCTGTTTCCCAGCCCTGATCATTTCAGTAGGGTGGTTGGGGCCATCATCAATCCAATGTTGAACCGTTAGAACAGGGCCCAAGCCGTAGCAGATGCTCAGTTAGTGTTCATGATCACTTTTGAGAGGCAGTGAGCAGAGTGGTTAAGAGTCGAGAGTATCCAGGAGAAGTGAAATGGAAGCCACAAGTGCAGTTTAAAATTTTCATATTGTCTGTTATTTTTTATTTTGTGTTTTTTTAAGTATGTTTTAAAATGTTTATTTATTTATTTTTGAGAGTAAGAGAGAGCACAAGCAGCGGAGGGGCAGAGAGGGAGGGAGATACAGAATCTGAAGCAGGCTCCAGGCTCCGAGCTGTCAGCACAGAGCCTGATATGGGGCTTTAACTCACAAACCCTGAGATCATGACCTGAGCCGAAGTAGAAGTCTGCCCGCTTGACCAACTGAGCCACCCAGGCGCTCCTATTGTTTTTATTTATTTATTTTTTATTTTTTTTCAACGTTTATTTATTTTTGAGACAGAGAGAGACAGAGCATGAACAGGGGAGGGTCAGAGAGAGGGAGACACAGAATCTGAAACAGGCTGCAGGCTCTGAGTGGTCAGCACAGAGCCCGGCGCAGGGCTTGAACTCACGGGCCGTGAGATCATGACCTGAGCCGAAGTCGGACGCTCAACCGACCAAGCCACCCAGGCGCCCCGCTCCTATTGTTTTTTTAAAAATTGTCACTTTTGGGGCGCCTGGGTGGCTCAGTCGGTTGAGCGTCCGACTTCGCTCAGGTCACGATCTCACGGTCCGTGAGCTCGAGCCCCGCATCAGGCTCTGTGCTGACAGCTCAGAGCCTGGAGCCTGCTTCAGATTCTGTGTCTCCCTCTCTCTCTGGCCCTCCCCCCGTTCATGCTCTGTCTCTCTCTGTCTCAAAAATAAATAAATGTTAAAAATTGTCACTTGAGTAGCACTGCCTTTCTTTGCCACTTCCTTTGAAGTACTAATTGCCTAAGATTTATTTTTAAAATACTTTTAGGGGCACCGGCGTGGCTCTGTCAGTTAAGCATCTGGCTCTTGATTTTGGCTCAAGTCATGATCTCATTGTTCTTGGGACTGATCCTCAATCCCCTAATACCTGAGCTGGTGGCCCTGCGCTGACAGCAAGGAGCCTGCTGGGGATATTCTCTCTCCCTCTCCCCCTGTCTCTGCCCCTCCCCTGCTTGTGCTTTTTCTCTCCCTCTCAAAAGAAATAAATTTTAAAAATAAAATGAAATATTTTTAAAACCTATACCTATTTTAGCCCTATCCTAAGAAGTTGTTGTAGAGAATACCTAACCAGTAAGTTAAATGTTCACAAGTACCCCCTAAAGCCATCATGCAGAGCCCAGCAGTTTTCGGTTGACCCTGCCCTAGTGGCAGGAAACAAGCTGTGCCCCAAAAGAGCCCATCTCCCCTCTCCCAACCCCCAACAGAGCCCAAATCGTCTGAGCTTGCTGGCATCCTGCCCTCAGGGATGGCCAGTTCTTTCCCCTCCCACCTGGAAACACCCTCATTTGGCCCACACACGTGTTTAAGAGCAGGGCCTCTGAGGTCTCATGCCTCAGTTGGCCCCCTCTACCCGCACCCCACCCCATGGCTATCAGACTTAGTGGAAAGGGTCCTGTTCCCCGGGTCTTCTCAGTGTCCCCCACCTCTCAACTGACAGGCTCTGCCTTCTGGTGGGAACTGCATCTACCCCCCTTCCAATCCTCCCTGGGGGCAATCCTGGGCCAACAATTCCCACCACAGCCAGCCTTGACACATCCCTGCCACTGGTTCTGGGGAGGCCTGGACAATGGGAAGTCCTCACTCCTCTTAGCCACCTGTGTGGCTGTTACCTCTGAGCGAGCCTGTCTGCCTCTCACTCCTACAGGAAGGCCTTTCTCTGGTCTAACCTCTACTGCCCCACCCGGCTTCCATTAGGCTTCCTGAACTCTTCCTTCTTCCTCTATCCTCTTCTCCATCTTGTGTTTCCTTCTCACTCTTTCCCCTTCCCCTTTCTCTTTCTTCCTTCTTTCCTTCTCCTTTCCTTCCTCCTCCTCCTCCTCCTGGCATCCCACTGCTCAAAGTGGCTCCACCCCTGTCCTTGCAGGTTCCCCTTTGATCAAGATGAGGAGCCATTCAGAGTAGCTGCTGCCTCTGGGAGGATCCCTGGTGTCCTGGGCAGCCCAGTAGGTGAGTCTGGAGGTGGGAAGTGGGGAGCTGGGCTGGGTGTGGCCGGCTAAGCCCGAACTTTGAGGTGGGGGAGGCTTCATGGAGGCCAGACCTGAGGTCCCAGTTTTCATTTTGCGAGTAGGTGGAGGAGCAGAAAGAGGGTGAGGCTAAAGAGCTTCCCAGGAGGGCTTTGAAGGGGTGGGATAGGACAGGGACCAGTGGGTTGGGTGGGGGATGTGTATCACATTGTCTTTTAAATTGTATTTAGTTTTTAGAAAGCAGTACAAAAGTTTAAGATACAGAACAATATAGTGAAAGGTAACCTTCCCTCTCTTATCCTCCCAGCTGCCAATACTCCTCCCCAAAGGCAGGTTGTTTCTTGTATACCCATCCAGAGGTATTCTGTGTGTGTGTGTGTGTGTGTGTGTGTATGTGTGTGCGTGCGCGCATGCATATATGTATACGTATATACATACGTACATATTTGTACATTTTTTTATTTAACCCAGATGTTTACATAATAAAACACTGTTCTGCATCTAATTTTTCCACCTGACAACAAATCCTTAATATCATTTTATATGAACTTTAGAATTTGCCTATTGGTAATTTGGTGGGGGGGTGGGGATTGTGTTTTGTACTGGCTATAGCTTAACCCAGGAAGAACCAATGTCTTCATAATGTCTTCATAATGTTGAGAGCTGGTTTATCCAAGAACATCAAATGTATTTGTTTGTTTGTGTCTTCCTTTGGGTCCCTCAGCAGCCTTTTTGAAGAACTCACATAGTTCAAGGGCACCTGGGTGACTCAGTCAGTTAGTTAAGCGTTCTACTCTGGGTTTCGGCTCAGGTTGTGATCTCACAGTTCGTGAGTTCAAGCCCCACATTGGGCTCTGTGCTAACAGTGTGGATTCTCTCTCTGCCTCTTTCTCTCTGCCCCTCCCCTGCTCGCTCTCTCTCTCTCTCTCTCTCTCTCTCAAAATAAATAAACTTAAAAAAAAAAACTCACATAGTTCAAAACATAGGTAATAGATAAAGATGTAGAATGAAAATACTTCCTCCCACCAGGGTTGGGTTCCCAGGGAAACTGATGGAGCCTGAGCTTCAGGCTCCTTCTGAGGCCCAGGAGGGGCCCAGGCAGTGTGTGCATGTGATCATGTGGTTTGGGAAATTTTTACAAAAGTAAGATTCCAATTAAATTTTTTAAAAAACTGAGATATGATTTACGTACAACATTGTTTAGTTTTCAGATGTACAACATAATGATTTGATATTTGTGTATATTGTAAAATGATAAGTAAGATATTCTGATACTCTTTTTTTTAAGTTTATTTATTTTGAGAGAGAGAAAGAGAGCACACGATCAGGGGAGCAGCAGAGGGAAAGGGAGTGAGAGAATCCCAAGCAGCTTCTTTGCTATCAGCATAGAGCCTGACAACGCAGGGCTTGATCTTACAAATTGTGCGATCGTGACCCGAGCCTAAACCAAGAGTCGGAGCCTTAACTGACTGAGCCACCTGGGTGCCCCTGATATTCTTTTTCTTTTAAAAATAAATTTTTTTAATGTTTATTTATTTTTGCGAGGTGGGGGCGGGGCAGAGAGAGGGAGACACAGAATCTGAAGCAGGCTCCAGGCTCCAGGCTCCGAGATGTCAGCACAGAGCCCGATGTGAGGCTCGAACTCATGAACTGTGAGATTATGACCTGAGCTGAAGTCGAAGACTTAACTGACTAAGCCACCCAGGCTCCCACCTGATACTCTTTCTTATTTTTTAAATTAATTAATTAGTTAATTTTTAAATTTACATCCAGGTTAGTTGCATATATTGCCAACAATGATTTCAGGAGTAGATTCCTTAATGCCACCTACCCATTTAGCCCATCCCCCCCACCCACAACACCTCCAGCAACCCTCTGTTTGTTCTCCATATTTAAGAGTCTCTTATGTTTTGTCCCCCTCCCTGTTTTTTATTAGTTTTGCTCCCCTTCTCTTATGTTCATCTGTTTTGTATCTTAAATTCCTCATATGAATGAAGTCAGATGATATTTGTCTTTCTCTAATTTCGTTTAGCATAATACCCTCTAGTTCCATCCACGTAGTTGCAAATGGCAAGATTTCATACATTTGATAGCCAAGTAATACTCCATTATATATATATATACCACATCTTTATCCATTCATCCATCGATGGACATTTGGGCTCTTTCCATACTTTGGCTATTGTTGATAGTGCTGCTATAAACATTGGGGTGCATGTGCCCCTTTGAAACAGCACACCTGTATCCCTTGGATAAATACCTAGTAGTACAATTGCTGGGTCATAGGGTAGTTCTATTTTCAATTTTCTGAGGAATCTCCATCCTGTTTTCCAGAGTGGCTGCACCAGTTTGCATTCCCACCGACAGTGCAAAAGAGATCCTTTGTCTCTGCATCCTCAACAACATCTGTTGTTGCCTGAGTTGCTCATGTTAGCCATTCTGACAGGTGTGAGGTGGTATCTTATTGTGATTTTGATTTGTATTTCCCTGATGATGAGTGATGTTGAGCATTTTTTATGTGTCGGTTGGCCATCTGGATGTCTTCTTTGGAGAAGTGTCTATTCATGCCTTTTGCCTATTTCTTCACTGGATTGTTTTTGGGGTGTTGAGTTTGATAAGTTCTTTATAGATTTTGGATACTAACCCTTTATCTGATGTTACTTGCAAATATCTTCTCCCATTCCGTTGGTTGCCTTTTAGTTTTGCTGATTGTTTCCCTCAGATATTTTCTTTTTTTTTTTAAACATTTCTTTTTTTTTTTAATTTTTTTAACGTTTATTATTTTTGAGACAGAGAGAGACAGAGCATGAACAGGGGAGGGTCAGAGAGAGGGAGACGCAGAATCTGAAACAGGCTCCAGGCTCTGAGCTGTCAGCACAGAGCCCGATGTGGGGCTCGAACTCACGGCGTGAGATCATGACCTGAGCCAAAGTTGGCCACTTAACCGACTGAGCCACCCAGGCACCCCTCAGATATTTTCTTAAAGATGGAATTGAACATGTGACAGCATCCGACCCCTTGAAGTCTGGCTCTGTGTCTGCTCCCTTCCATCCCCTCAGCCCTCAGTTTTCCTCCGTAGAGGCAACGTCACCTTGTCTCTGATGTATCTTTTCAGAAATAGTTTATGCATTTACCAACACCATGTATTAATCTATCCTCTCTGGTTTGTTTTTTTCTACATAAAGGCAGAATGTTCTATATACTGTTCTGCACCTTTTTTTTTTTTTTAATGTTTATTTATTTTTGAGAGAGAGACCAGAGTGTGAGTGGGGGAGGAGCAGAGAGAGAGGGAGACACAGAATCTGAAGCAGGCTCCAGGCTCTGAGCTGTCAGTACAGAGCCCGATGCAGGGCTCAAACTCATGAACCGCAAGATCATGACCTGAACTGAAGTCGGACACTTACCGACTGAGCCACCCAGATGCCCCCTCCTTTTAAAAAAAAATTTTTTTTAATGTTTATTTATTTTTGAGAGGGTTCTGCACCTTTCTTTAGTCACTTAACAACATACCTGGGAGGTCATCCCATATCAACATGTATGTACTGAGTTTCCTCATTTTGTTAATTTTGGTTGCTCAGTGTTCTACTATATGACCATCCTATAATTTAGTTAACCATTCCCTGATTAATGGGTATTTTGGTTATTTCCAACCTTTTGTTATTATACACGTCACTGTTGCCAGTCACCTAGGAAGACTACAGGATAAGTGTCTGGGGTGGCTGGAACAAAGAACAGAAGGACTTGGGGTTTCATAGCTATTGTGGCATCAATTGCCCTTCTCAGAGGCACTCCCACCAGCCAGGCAGAATGCCTCACCCTGTCACCACATCGTGTGGGGAGGTGAAGTTCCTTTTCATATGTTTAGGAACCCCTTATATTTTCCTTTCTGTGAATTTCTCTCTTCCTATTTTTTGCCCTTTTTTCTGTTAGGTCATTGGCCAGCTTTTAAAAAATGTTTATCTACTTATTTTTGAGAGAGAGGAGAGGCAGAGAGAGAGAGAATCCCAGTCAGGCTCCATACTGTCAGCACAGAGCCCGACTTGAGGCTAGAACTCATGAACCATGAGACCATGACCTAAGCTGAAAATCAAGTTGGACCTGTTTCTTATTTCTAGGTGCTTTTCAGTTTTTAGGAAAATTAGTCCTGTGTTTGGGATATGAGAGGCAGATGTACCCTGAGTTGTCATTTATCTTTTGGCTTTGTTTCTAGTGCATTAAAAAAAAAACTTTTTTAAATGTTTATTTAGTTTTGAGAGAGAGAGTGAGCAAGAGAGAGAGAGATCAAGCACGAGCAGCGGAGAGGCAGAGAGAGAGGGAGACAGAGAATCGAAGTGGGCTCCATACTCTGAGCTGTCAGCACAGAGCCCAATGCAGGGCTTGAACTTCTGAACCCCAAGATCATGATCTGAAGTCAGACACTTAACTGATTGAGCCACCCCAGTGGCCCTGTTTCTGGTGCGTTTTAATTTGTGGGAATGTTTGATTTTTATATACTTCAGTATTTTACTCTTTTATCTTTCCGGGTTTGTATCCTTTCTAAAAGGCTTTTGCGTCTCTGAGATGATATTTTAAATCCTTTCATAGTTTTATTTTTTATAACGAAATATTTGATCTAAATTTATCCTGTCGTAAGGTGTGAGATAGGGGTCTTTGTTTCTAGATTGTTCCACAACTGTCCCAACAACTTAATAATCCATCTTTTCAGTACTAATTTGAGATGTTACTTTTATTGTACACTAAGTTATTATATGCATTTGGGTCTATTTTTAAGCTTTCTCTCTCTCTCTCTCTCTCTCTCTCTCTCTCTCTCTCTCTCTTTATTTATTTATTTAGAGAAAGAGCTTGTGCAGGAGAAGGGCAGAGAGAGAGAGAGGGAGAGAGAGAATCCCAAGCAGGCTCTGCACTGTCAGCACAGAGCCAGACATGGGGCTCAATCCCATGAACCATGAGATCATGACCTGAGCCAAAATCAAGAGTCAGACGCTTAACCAACTGAGCCACCCAAGCACCTCTGAACTTTTTGTTCTGTTTAATTCATCTGTATGTTCACATGCTGGTAACATGTACTGTTTTAATTACTATGTCTTTATATGTTTTAATATGTGGTGAAGCTGGTTCTCACTCTCTACCCTTTTTTACCCTCCACCCCCTGCCTCCGGAAATTTCCTGGCTCTTCCTGCTTGTTTGCTTTTCCACATGAATTTTCAAATCCACTTGTCTGGCTCCCCTTCCCTTCCCTCCCCCCCTCCCCCCCCCCACTACATAGGTTGTGTGTATATTTAATAGGATTGTGCATATTTATAAATTAACTGAGAGAGAATTAATATCTTTATGATGCCTTCTGCTTGGCAGCATACTGTGTCTTTCCATTTGTCCAGGTCTCTTCTTTTTGACTCTTTCTACAGATCCCACACATTTCTTATTATGTTTCTTCCTGTGACTTAAGTTCTGTGATGCTATCATAAATGAGGCTTTTCATCCTGGTTTCTAGCTGGTTATGGCCTATAAATATTAATTCTGTTATATTAGTTTTGAATCCAGCTCACTTACTAATTCTTTTATTGCTTGTAATAGTTTCTTAGTTAACCTTCATGGGTTTTCCAACTAAAAATTTATATAATTGGTAATCAATAGATAGTCTCTTCCTGCCCAATTTTTATACTTCTTGTTTATTTTTGTTGCCTAGAACTTTCAAAACAATGTGAATAATAACAATGATGATGATGATGATGATGAATAATCACTGAGCACCTGGGTGGCTCAGTCAGTTGAGCATCTGACTCTTGATTTTGGCTCAGGTCATGATCCCAGGGTCATGATCTCATGGGTCAGGGAGCCCCACATCGGGCTCCACATTGAGCGTGGAGCCTGCCTGAGATTCTCTTTCTCCCTCTACCCCTCTCCCTGGCTCATGTGCTGTCTTCCTCTAAAATAAAATAAAAAAAAATTAAAAAATAGGGGTGCCTGGGTGGCTTAGTGGTTAAACGTCTGACTTCAGCTTAGGTCGTGATCTCGCAGTTTGTGAGTTCAAGCCCCTCATCAGGCTCTGTGCTGACAGCTCAGAGCCTGGAGCCTGCTTTGGATTCTGTGTCTCCCTCTCTCTCTCTGTCCCTCCCCCCGCTCAAAAGTAAATAAACATTAAAAAATTTTTTTAAATAAAAAATAAATCCTTCTCTTCCTTCTCCTCCTCCTCATCATCATGAAATGGATATCCTTGTTTCATTCCTGACTTTAATGGAAATTTTGCCATTGTTTTCCCATTAAGCAAGGGGCTGATTTTTTAGTTAAGGGAGTATCAGTCTGTTTCTGTTTTAGTAAGTACACTGGATGTTGGCTTTTATCATATGCTTCTTTAGTATCTGTGGAGATGATCTGATGACTTTTCTCTTTTGATTTGTCAGTCTTCTCTCTGTATCATCTATCTCTTGACTCTTGCCAGGCCAGGAGCTCTTGAGTGCAGGGATGGGACCCGAGTCCCTATTGCCTTGTGTGAGGCTATCTCAAATGAACAAATGAATGGATGGTTCTTTCCTATACATTAACCCCCTTGGTAGTGGGAAGGGTAACACATTCACAGGGCCAGGACCCCAGCTATGTGGTGCTGGTGTGACTTACCCCCTGGAGCATTCTGCTTCTTCCAGGGACATGTAGGTGGGGTGAAGTTCAGTCCCTAGACTGGGCCTGCAGGGGGACCAGCGGTGGTATCACTCAATCCCACCCATACTTGCTAAGCCCCTGGGCCTGGCCTTCAGCTGGGGACTGGTACCTCAGAAGGAACTGGGCCCTTGTCTGGGTCCTGCAGAGGGCAGTGGCGGGTGTGTGTGCTAGACGCAGCCATTGGCTAGCCTTGCGGCAGTGGCCCAGGCTGTGGATGGGGCTCAGGGGTGCTACCAACTCTGGTTCCTGGAGGGCTTCCTGGAAGAGATGTGAGCTGGCCACTAGGAGGCCACGGGGGTGTGGGTGGCAGGTTTCAGACAGAGAGAAAAGCCTATGTGTTCAGGGACCTGGCAGTATCTGGCCTTGCCTGGCACATGGGGCACAAGGGAGACAGCTCAAGGACAGTGCCCGACCCCATGGCATGGGAGAGCCACAGAGGGTTGCTAATCGGGGAGCTGTGGCTGGGCAGCCTTGTCTCTTACTTGTGCTCATCTGTCTCTTCCAGGTCCGGACAGGGCCCTGCTGGCTGGCCTCTGCTGGCAGGAACCATGGCAGAGGCCGGGGATGCAGCACTGTCCGTGGCTGAGTGGTTGCGGGCACTCCACCTGGAGCAGTACACTGGGCTCTTTGAGCAGCATGGACTGGTGTGGGCCACCGAGTGCCAAGGCCTCAGTGACGCCCGCCTGGTGGACATGGGCATGCTGCTCCCTGGTCACCGCCGCCGCATCCTGGCTGGCCTGCTCCGTGCCCACACGCCCCCAAGCCCTGCACCCCGCCCTACCCCCCGGCCCGTGCCCATGAAGCGTCATGTCTTCCGCTCACCGCCTGTGCCTGCCGCTCCACCGGAGCCACTGCCCACGGCCGGAGAGGACGAGGGGCTACCCACCGCCCCACCCATCCCACCCCGGAGGAGTTGCCTTCCGCCTGCCTGCTTCTCCGCCCCATCCGCAGCAGCCCCAGACCCTGTGCTGCCCCCGCTGCCTGCCAAGCGGCATCTGGCAGAGTTCAACGTTCCGCCTGTGCCCCCCCGCACTGGGACCCCCCGCCAGCTGGTGAGGTGAGTAGATGCCATCCCTGGTGGGAGGAACATGGGTGGAGGATCCCAGAAAGTGGAGAGGGAGTTTGTGGCCTTTGGCAGTAGGGTAAGAAAGGCACCTCGGTGGAGGGAACAGCATGTATAAAGCTCAGAGGGGGGAAGCACTATCCTGGGGCACTCTGAGCAGACTGGGACTAAACTGTTGGGTGAGTGTGGGTGAGGCTGTGGATGGCATTGGTGGGAGATTCTGTGAAGGCCGGTGGGAAGCCAGAAAGGTTTCAAGTGGAGTGATCGGATGAAAGCTGGATCGGATGGATGACTGGTGGAGGAGGAGGCTGGGTGACCATTGAGAGCGCTCAGGCCCCCAGGAGAGGCCCCCACTTGGGCTGTGCTAACAGGGTGGAGAGAGAAGTAGGCAGATGGAATGAGAAATTGGCCCTGGAATGGACGGGGCTTGGGAATGGCCTAGACATTAGCAGAGAGGGCATGGGGAGCCACATGGCATGCAGGTTTCCATCTTGGGTGGATAGTGGTGCCATTCCTGATCTGGGGATCCAGGGACAAAGTTCACCCAGGGAAGAAGTCTCGGGTTCAGTTTGGGGCTTGGGGAGTATGAGGCCCTGGGAGGTGGGAGTACCTTCCGAGTCAGGAGGTAGCATGTGGAGGGCACAGTCTAGGATAATGAGCTGCTGTTGGGGGAGCAGAACTGGCCAGGGCCTGGTGCTGTGCTCCTGTCTCCCGCTCCACACTGCTCCTGCCACATGCCCCCACATCCTGGGGATACTTCTCAGGCCACAACCTATTGGCCCTCCCTCCTCAGAATTTTTCCCCGTCTCCTGGCTCCTGGTACTTCTCGTTTCCTTGAGTTGCCTCCCACTTCTATGGATGTTCCATTTTAACCTCCTTCACAGATGCCCTCCCTGCCATTTGCTGGGGTACCCAGCTGGGAGGGAGCATCCCTAGCTAGTGCTGGATATATCTTTGGCGGGTGTAATGGAGATTACTGCAGTACTTGGGCCAAGTCAGCCTAATCTGGGAACACTTCTTGGAGGAGAAAGGGATGTGCAGAGAGAGGTCTCTTGGTCCCTATGTTGGGCACTGTGCTAGCTGCCTCATTTCCATGATCTTGTTGCTCAAACCTTCTGGGGGATTTTTGTCTTGTTTTCAAGCAGAGAAACTGAGGCTCAGAGAAGGGAGAGGAGCACTAGCTGGATCCATGCCAAGTGCATGCTCAGGGAGCCCCTGTGGGGAGTCTGGAAAGTTTTCACCACACAGAGAGGGAAATTAAGTAAGGGGGCCTTGAAGGCGCAGCCATGGCCATCATGTTTTGAGGTTTGATTGGTGGAAGCACAAAAAGGGTTTGTACCTTTCCTGAATTCACACAACTGGGGACCATACTCGGGTCCCCTAGAAGCCTGGCTCACTGTTTAGATTGGGGTTTCCTGGCACTATTGTGCCCTCTGGTGGGCATTCTCATGCATGCATGAGCCGTTTTTATTTCTTTTAATTCCATTAACAGGATGGGGAGTGGTGGGGGGCAGAGAGAATATGTGTGTGTGTCTGTCTATTTCTGTTTGTCCATCTGTCTCTGGGGGTGGGAGAAGGTGAACAAGGACAGAAGACAGAGCCCTGTCCATTGGGAATTCTCAAGGTCTGAGGAGGCAAACCCCTCATTGAGGGAGTGGAGGCCTGGATTCCTGTTTTGGAGTCAGAATACCTAGGGGCAGGCCTAGCTAGCTGTGTGACTGATTAGCAGCTGCCCCTCTGTGCCTGTTTCTCCATCAGGTGCCCTCCTTGGCCTCCATAGCCCTCCTGGTACTAACATCTGCATTCAGGAGACTTGGCAGGATAGAGCAAGCGTCCTGTCTATGCCCCAGGGTATCAGCCTCCACCCTCAGAGCCTTAGTCTGAACTTAGTCACTTAGCCAACCTATGGGGGAGGCCAGGCTGCCATGCTCAGGAATCTGGCCCCTTGTTTTTGTTTTTGTTTTTTTCTTTTAATGTTTATTTGGGTTTTTTTAGAGAGAGACAGAGTGTGAGCAGGGGAGGGGCAGAGAGAGAGGGAGACACAGGATCTGAGGCAGGCTCCAGGCTCTGAGCCATCAATACAGGGGCCTCTTTCTTAAAGTAGAGTATGATGGGAGGTGAGCTGCCAAGCCTGGCTTCCTTGTCCTGGGGTCTTTGACATTTGGAACAGTCAGTCAACATCTGCAGGTCCTAGCACTCTGACTTCCAGGGTGTACAAAATCTTTAAAGCCAAGTGGTAGAAAAACTCACTGCAGATGGAACTTCATGTATGTGTAACAGGTGAAGGCTGGGCAGGGAGGAGACCAGGATGCAGCCTGATTGGCTATCCCTCACAGCCCCTCCCTATGGACCCTGGGCTCCACGGTGCACACTGGAAGGCTCTTCAACCTGGCCTGTTCCTGCCCCCTTTGCTGGAGTCCCTTCTTCCTGATATGGCCTTTGGGTCCTTGCTTACACCCTTTAGTAACGGGGTTCTCACTCTCTGAATCTTAAGACCTTTTACACCGATTCACGTGGTGACTGAGCGAGCATTTCTGCCTGGCTCCAGGCCATCACCCGCCTCCCCGGTGGAATTTGGGAACTATCTGCTGTGTGTGCATGTGTGTCCTCTTGAGATAGTAACTCCACGCGAGGGCATGCCTAGCCGGTTGGTATGCGTGCACCAATAGGTGTGCATGTTTGTGCAAGCTGTCAAGGTAGTCACGTGTCTGTGTATTTATGTGTCTGCACACGTTTTAAGGGAGGCCATTTGTGATGCTAAGATGTACATGCGAGTGGGCATTTATATGATTTCCATGGTTTCTTGCGGTGGGTGTGTGTGAGTTCATCCGGGCCCATGTGCACACGTACCTGTGCCCGTGTGTGCTGGCACAGTGGGGACGCCAACAGCATGAGTCCATTTGTGAGTGCACGTGCTGTGTGTTCTTTGCGTAGCACCAGGGGTGAGCCAATGTGTGTACACATGCTGCAAAGCCCACCAGGGTCAGCTCTGTTAGGGCCAAGATTCTTGTTGATTTTGTTTAGTGCTGAATCCCTAACACCTGGGACAGTGCCAGGTGCCTAATAGACACTCCAAAAGTATTTGTTGTGTGCGTGAATCGATGACGACTGTATGCGTTTCTGCACTGCCCAGTGCTGAGCACGTGTGCTACCCATGCTGACCCAGCACCCAAAGAGTGCCCTCAGCACACACCGGACAGTAGACCATAGGGTTAAAGGGCCCCGCGCTCACACCCCAAATCCCTTCCTACTATGCAACCTGTGTCATGCCCGGACATCTTAGAAAGGCAGAGGCCTTCGAGGAGGCAGGCAGAAAATGAGCCGACCCAACTGGGTCAGGATTCTCAGAACCAGGCTCACCGTTCTGCCTGGCCTGGGAGGACCCCACTTCACCCCTCACAGGGTCCGCACCCCCACCATTGTTTAAGCTTGTAATAGGGAACTTGCCGATGAGTCCAGAGATGATGAGAAACGCCCAGAGTCACATGGCCCAGCAGAGTGGAAGCCAATGGTCAGACCCTGCCTCCTGGGCCGGGGCCCAGTCTACTCAGCTTCAAGTATCATAGATGTGGACCCTCTGAGCCTGCTTCCGAGTGGCAGAGGGGTCATTTCTGGGCCAGGTGTTCCAGGGGCATTCCACAGAGCCCCTCTCAGATTGCTCTGGGCCTCAGTTTCCTCCTCCAATACCTAGATGTCTGGAGATACCTTCAAAGAGGAAGTATTTGTCCAGAGGGGGCAGCTGCCAGCTGGAATCACACTGCAAGGCCTCCCACCTGTGCCCTTAACTGCCCTGCAGCCCAGCCAATCCCTGGTCTTCCTGAAGGCTGATCACTTGTTGCTGGGGCAGAACTTGCTCCCTTCAAAGAGCCTCTTTCCCAGCCTCTCTGGGCCTCCTTGTGGGGGTGGGGAAGGAGCAGCCAAGTCCAGAGCTTCCTGAGTGTCTACTCTGTAAGGCCCTGCTTGCCAGCACTGGGGTGGTTTGTCCCATTCCAACTTGGGATGGGGGGGCAGGCTGGAGGCGGGGAGGAAGTGTCTGCCCCAGGGGATTCTGGGTGACTTTTCTCTTTCTCAGTGTTTTCAGGAAGTGTGTATTGGCCGGGGCTGCAGGGGGTGGGGGAGGAGGAGAGCAGGAAGCCACGGGAGACTAGAGCTAGGTGTACACACACACACACACACACACACACACACACTCACTCACTCACTCCCAGACAGATCCAGTTTTACTCAGAAACACTCTCAGATAAGTGATCACAGCCACTCAGAGCCGTACCTGGACCCAGACAGGGCCTCAGACACACCCAGGGAACAGGGGCCTGGCTGTCTGCTAGACCAGCCCTGGTCAGACGAGCTGCCTGGTCAGGCACACAGCACTCTCTCGAGCCGGAGCTGTGGGAGTCCTCTGGCCCAGGACCCAGTGGACATCTGAGGGTGAGAAAGGGGAAGCTTTGGGCTGGGCTGTTGGCAGGAGTGGTGGGGAGAGGCTCCTGCAGAGGGTCTGGGAAGGCAGGAATCCCTGTCTGTCTGTCTGTCACCTCTGGACAGAGTTTTCTGTGGTACTCCTGCCCCCCTCCCTTTTTTGCTGTCAGAATTTTCTCTCTTCTTTCACTTTCTCCACGTCTTCTGTTTTTCTCTTGCCCCTTCTTTTTTTCCCCTTCTCTTTTCCTTCTCTCTGCCCTGGGCTTTTCAGGCCTCTCGTCTTCCCATAAGCCTGTCTCCTGGGCCCACTGGGAGCCCATGGTACCTGAGAGACTGCCCGTCTGTGGGTGTCTACCCTTCAGGGACCTGGTGCTGGTCTCCTCAGTTCTGGCTTCTTTCAGTGTCAAGTTCAAGGGTACTGTGGCTCTGGGAAGCTCCTACCTGAACCCCTTTGCCCTCCCACTGAGTTCAGGATAATAGGGAGACCAACTGAAGGCTAGCACTTAGTTGGTGTGGTTCCTACCCCTCTTCCCCAGGGCAAGCAGTGTGGTGGGTGCCTATGTTGTTGGGGGCTGGGCTGACCTCTCCCCCCAGTTGCTGTGGACCCCTAATGAACTCAACAACCCTGTGCTTAGATCAGTGGGGACATAGAGATGCCTCTAACCAGGTCCTGTCTGTGCACCTAGCCTGCCCTATGCCCTTGGCTCATCTTTCCACAGTGTTCAGCAGACCCCTACCTACACCTTCTCCTCCTGCTAAGACAGCACTGGGCGGGACACTCAGGATGGGGGGATGAGCTCAACACAGTCATGAGCTCCCTCAGGGATAAACCTCCTCACCCTGCTGCCCTTAGTAAACAGTACAGGGCCAGACCTGGGAAGCATGATTAGCTGCCACAGGAGGGCCGGGCCTCTGTCTCCTCCTGCCCACTACAGCACGGCTTGCCTGCGGGAAAGCTCAGTGTAGGCCTGGTGGTAGGCATTCCATGAAGGACCCAACAGGCTGTGTGAGCTTAGAGGAGGGAGCAGTTGAGTAGACCTCCTGGAGGCATGTCCTGGGTACAGTGGAGCTGATGATCTGGATCATTGTGGGGATTAAATGCAAAAGCCTCCCAGAAGAGTGCTTAGTACATACTGGGTACTTAGTAAGTGGTAGCTGTTGTTCCAGGAAAAAGTGCTAAGAGCTGAATGAAGCCTTGGTTGCGAGGGTGGATGCCAGGTTAATTGGGTGCTGCTCTATGGAGGGGTAGGGGAGCTTCTGACCTTCTCTAGTGATCAGGAAGTGAGTGGGGTGGTGTTCATTCAGTCATCAATACATACCTTCTGAAAACCCCCTGTGTTGAGTGGTGTCATGATGTGGAGGGAGATTGGCCTGCCTGAGAGGGCTCACAGCATGTGCAGAGGCTGAGAGGCATTGTGCAGACACTAACCAAGTGAAAGCCCAGCAAGGGCTCTCCATGCTGTGATCTGGGCAGAAGTAAGAGAACAGAAGCAGGGGAATGCTGGAGGGGTTGACCTTTGGGTCTCATAATGGAGAAGGAAGGACAGGGGCAGCCACCGAGGAAGCAAGAAGCACAGGACTGAGGCCTGAGCCCTCATAGCCAGGGCACAAATGAGGAAGTGGGCAGCTGGGAAGTTTTGCCCCCATGGGGAGGGGAGTCAGGGTAAGAGATGGATGTGTTCAGGTCATTGGGCCTCATCCCACGTCTCAGTCCTGCTGGCGAGAGTCCAGGGATTGAGATTGGGCTAGGTCCCTCCAAGGCCTGTGCGACACTTTAGGGGGAAGGTCTTGAATCCAAGACAGGGTGTAGGCCTGGGTCCTTGGTCCTCTGAGGTCAGTTCAGTGAAATGAATATTGATAGACACAGCTATACTGAGTGGAAGTATGGAGGGTGGAGGAGCCCCAAAGAGGCCCCAGCCCAGCCTGGAGTGTGAGAGGAGGCACAAAGTGGAGGGGGAGGATGTACAATTTGGACAGGGAAGGGTGTTCAGGTGGAAGGAACAACATATGCAAAGGCCTGGAAGTATGCATTTATGGAATGCAGCTCAGGTAAGCATGGCTGAAATGTGAGCAGGGGATGAGTTCAAGGCCAGCCTGAGATATGTAGGGTGCCTCACTCTGTTGGTCCATCTGCCCTTATGGTGAAGCCTGGTTCCTTTGGCCAGAGATTGATGTAGACAGAAAGATATGAAGGGAGAGCCAGGGGCCACCCTAGCGGAGGAGGCCATGAAGCAGGTTCCTGGCCCAGCCTGTGCTGTCTGAGCCTCTTTCATCACAGCCAGGGTGAAAAAGTTGTGCTGATGACCTGTGGTCATGACTCTTCTTACTGAATTGTCAGTAAGCCTGGAAGCAGATCAGAGAGGAAACTGAGGATCAGAGCTATAGTGAGCTGCTTTGTGAAGTCAGAAACTGATGTGTAGTCAAGCTGGGATTTGAGTGTGTTCAGCCTGGCTCCAAAGCTCTGCCTCCTTTTTTTTTTTTTTTTTTTTTTTTAATGTTTTCGTTTTTGAGAGGGGGAGGGGCAGAGAGAGAGGGAGATAGAATCTGAAGGAGGCTCTAGGCTCTGAACTGACAGCACAGAGCCCGACGTGGGGCTCGAACTCATGGACCATGAGATCATGACCCGAGCTGAAGTCAGATACTCAACCGACTGAGCCACCCAGGCGCCCTCCAAAGCTCTGCCTCTTAGCTAGACATACCACACATCTCATTTTGCCTGGGACAGGCCCTGTTTATACCTGTTGTTCTGACATAGTTACCTCTTTTAACTATCAGTGCCTCTTTTAACTGTCAGAAGTGTTCTGGTTTATACGATTAATTATGTGGTTACCCTACTCTTACCCATTCTGACATGGGACCCTCACATGTCCCCTAACCCCCAGGTTTAAGGTCAGCTGTGTGTATTTGCCCCAATCCAATAAAACAAACCTCAGGCTGTGATCCCATCCTGGGGTGGATCAGCCTCTGCCCCGTCCAGGAGTTGCCTGCCTTGCTATGGGCATAGTGAGTAGAGCAGATGTGTCCATATGTCACTTGGACAGAGGAAAAAGGGACTGAAGGAGCAGGGGAGCCAGGGCTGGGGGGCAGGTGGAGGCCCCCTAGAGGACAGGCCCATTGAGCTGTACTCTTAGGTACACACAGGCTTTCCATGGGCTGAGATGATAGAGGGTAGTGTGGAGAAAGCAAGCAGTGTAAGCAAAGGTTTGGGGGGGGGGCACTGAGCATGTGCTCATGTTTGGGGCTCAGGGTTGGGGCCAGTCTTCTGATCTGTTGGATCAGAGGTCAATAGGAAACATCCCAGCTGGACCTCAGCTGTAGATTGGAGCTGAGGCCGCTCTTAGGGTTATAGGCACTGACGTCCAGGACTCCAGCTGGGGTGGGGGCACTTTGTGGGCACTATCCTTTCCTCTGGGGTTTTCCCACATGCTGTGCCTTCCGGATACCACTTCTCCTTTCCTGGCCTGGCCCTGACTCAGCATGGCCCCGTCCCCTGTGGTAGGCAGGCAGAGGTCAGCCAGGAAGGTTCCTGGAAGAGGATGATAGAATGAGGCCTGGAGGTCCATGGAAGGGGGGGTGGGGTCCCCTTGCTCCCACTTGCTTGGCACATAGCCATTTTCCTACAAAGACTGTGCTAGGAGAGGAGCCCTTTGCACTGTTCCCCCCTCCCTTCTTGCCATGGTCACAATGACTGTCAGAGTTGTGATCACATTTCCTCTTGGATGGCAGCTCCAGAGCTGCCTAGATGCTGAGTTGGGGTGGCCAGTGTAAGGAGGTGAGCCTCAGAGAAGCTCTCAGATCCTGGCTGTGGCCTCATTTGACACCGTGGTTGAGTTTGCAGGCTGTGGTGCCAGACTGCCTGGGTGCAAATCCCAGCTGTGGGATCCAGGACAAGTTAACTTTGTGTCTCTGTGCCTCAGTTTCCTCATCTGTAAATTTGGGATAACAGTAAGCCATACTTTATAGAGCCCTTGTGATGAGTAAATGAAGACAACAGAGAATAATGCATGCACAGAAAACTAATAAGAATTAATGAACCCAGGTCTTCATTTATTTATTAATCCCTGCTGAGTGCTGGGCACGCCATAGTGAAGAAGGTAGGTGTGGCACCTGCCTCAGGGAACTCACATGCTTCAGATGGGCGGGTCCCTCGCAGATGATCAGGACGGTGATGGGGGGGCACCTGGGGTCCAGGGATGGGAGGGCCATTGCTTCTTCAGCTCTGAGGATGCTCTGTTGCCACCTTCCCCTCAGTGCTGGCTCTCAGTCCTGGGGAGGGTGTCAGTCCAGGGAACCACTCAGCCCTTCTTGGCATTGGAGGGGCAGAGCCTGACCCCACTTCCCCGGGGCCAGCCTGACTGGCACTGACCTGACAGCTTGGGGTTTTACTCTCAGCTCATCGCAGGCCAGGCCCCCAAGGGCCCCTTCTTCCTGGAGTCTGGCAGGCTGGGTGAGATAGATTGCTTTGCCTGTCAGGAAGCCTCCGAGGACATTGCACCTGACCAGCTGGGGGTCATGCCCTTGGACCTGTGGGTACTTACTCAGTCTCTAGGTCTTCATTCACTCTTTCATTTGCTTTTCTCACAACTGTAATGGCAACCTATCCACTTACCTATCTGTCACCACCCACCTGTCCATTCAGCCATTTACTTGTCTTGTCATCCATCCACCTGCTCATGTGTCCACTCACCCACCCACCCAACCAACATGCTCTTGTTGTTGACTCAGCCAGTTCCTGCACTGGGCTGTGGAGATAAAGAATCAAGTCTGATGCTGCCCCTGGCCTAAAGACACTCAGGGTCAAGTAGGGGAGACAATCTAGTGCAGTGTTCACCAGGGGGTCTTCTTAGGCCTTCTTAGGCCCCCCTAAACATTCAGGCTCTCATGAGCACCACTTGGCATCAGATTTCCTGAGAAGCATTTAAGACGAAACAGCTGGCCACCAGGGTAGTGGTGGGCCTTCCTCTGCTGTGGGGTCCTTGTGGCAGTCAGTTCACACAGCTGTCCAGGAGCCATTCTCTGTGGCCCCCCAGGAGAGGTGGGGGACTGAGACGACAGGTAGGTGTGAGAGCCATCCTGGCTTAGAAACCTCTTGATTCAAGAGTCCAGTATTCCATCTAACGACCCCAGAGGTGTGGTTTCGGGTTCCTACATGGGTTGTGCCAGTGACAAGCCACCACGTTCAGGGAAGCCCAAAGCTCCAGCTCCTCCACCGGGTTGAGAGCCACTTACAATTTCTCCCCGTCTAGGTGCAGTGCCTCGCTCAGGCCACTTTTGTCCAAGGCACCGTTGCCAAGGAACGTGGCTGACATACCACCTACAGCAGGTTTCTAGGGGAGCAGTGTGAGAAAGCGAGCCAAAGGTCAGATTCTCTCAAAGAAAGGGAAGGAGTTCACTCCTTCTTTACCTACATGTGGGGAGGAGACCATTAGACTACAGGGTAATATGGAAACAGCCATGTATCTTAGGAGGCCCATAGACTGCGGAGTCAGGGTTCGGGTCCTGGCATAGTATAAATGCCTGGCACAAAGGAGGAAGATACTTTAAAAAATGTTATTTGGAATCATTTGTCTGAAGCTTGTCACAGAGGGGGAAATGGGCAGGGTCTGGGGGAGTGTGGAAGAGGGGTCAGGAAAGGCATTCAGAGAAGCAGAACTTGAGTTTGGAGATAAAGGATGAATGGATGTTCTCTGGTCAGAGACCAAGGGGAAGGGATTCCTGGAGGAGGCAACAGCAGGAACAAAGGCCTGGCATCATGGTCACGCCCCAGCTCTTGCTTGCTTTTGTGATAAACGCACATTGCCAATCACTGCCAGGAATGTTGGGGCAATAACCAGGCTGAAAATAACCAGTGAGACAATTGCCCACCCGCTCTGATGTTCCTCCTTGGCCCCTGCCAGACACTGGCAGAGAGAGTGGGTGGGGCCAGGCCTCTAGGGCTAGGTCCCTTGTTCCAGCTGTGG
Organism: Acinonyx jubatus; assembly: GCF_027475565.1. Classification (NCBI taxonomy): domain Eukaryota; kingdom Metazoa; phylum Chordata; class Mammalia; order Carnivora; family Felidae; genus Acinonyx; species Acinonyx jubatus. The sequence continues at coordinate 55,076,977 of NC_069390.1, read as the reverse complement.
GGGCACAAAACACGCCTTGTCTTGGTTAATTCTCCAAACACCCTGCCAGGTCGGTGATATAGTCCCCCCTCTACAGAAGAAGAAACTGAGTCTCAGAGGGGCTAGGTGCTTGCCCTTGGACACACAGGAACTAAGACTGAGTCAAGGTTCAAACTCACATCTGATGCCAAAGCCAGGAGACACTCGGGAGACACTTAGCCTGTAGGGAACAGTGTGATCTGTGCTGAGACGGATACACAGAGCACTGAGGCTGTGGGAGCTAAGGGGACCCTGAACCCGGCCTTGGAGTTGGGGAAGGGTTTCAGGGGGAGTGATAGCAGAGATGAGGAGCTGGTGTGCAAGAGGAGTGCGGTAAGGACATAACAAAAGATGGCAGGGATGTGTAGAAGAAGGAACCCTCGTGCACTGTTGGTGGAAAGGCAAATTGGTGGAGCCACTGTGGGAAACAGTAAAGAGGTTCCTCAAAAAATGAAAAATAGAACTACTATATAATCCAGTAACTCCACTATTGGGTGTTTACCCACAGGAAATGAAAAGACTAATTCAAAAAGTGTATGCAGCCCGATGTTTATTGTAGCATTATTTACAATAGCCAAGATACAGAAGCAACCTCAGTGTCCATTGATAGGTGAATGGGTAAAGAAGAGGTGGTCTATATATACAATGGAACATTACTCTGCCATAAAGAGAATGAGATTGTGCGCCACGTGCAACAACGTGGATGGACCTAGAGGCTACACTGCTAAGTGAGACAAGTCAGTCAGAGAAGGACAAATACCATATGATTTCACTCATACGGAATTTAAGAAACAAATAACAAAAAAAGGAGACAAAAAACCCACATGCTTAAATATGGAGAACAAACTGATGGTTACCAGAGGGGAGGTGGGGGGGGGGGGAATGGGTGAAGGGGATCAGGAGTGATCACCTGTGATGATCACTGAGTACTGTATAGGATTGTTGAATCACTGTATCGTACACCTGAAACTAATATGACACTTTGTGTTAACTATATTGGAATTAAGTCTGGTGGGATCAGGTGAATTTGAGGGGTCTGAGGCACCCAGGAGGTGGACACGTTTGCATCCATGTCTGGGGCAAGGGAGAAGGTAGTCTTGAGCCAGGGACCCCTAAGACTCAGGGCCTTATGACTTGTTTCTGAGGCTCTGGTCTCTGCCCTTGGCTTAGATGTCCATTTTGATCCTGAACCCATCCACTCACCAACACATTCCTTCTTATCCTTAAAAGCTCAAGTCAAGCATCACTTCCTCCAGTCTTTCCTGACTCCATAGGCTAGGATGCAGCCCACTCTGGACTGCTAGATTGGAGACGCTGTGGGTACATGTGGCTAAAAGCTAGAGCTTTGGGGATAGGTGACCCGATCACAGCAATGCAGGGGCAACTTATACATGCCAAAGAAGGTGCCTGCCTCCTTTAGGCTTGGGGAGCTTGGAGGTTTGGGGGCAGGGGAGTGAGGTGAGGAGGGCTCCCGTCTGAGTTTGTGGAATGAATGAGCTCTGTTACAGCCCAGGTGAGCTGGGAGTTCAGTGGGTTTCAGGCCTGGCTCTGTCACATAGTGATGCCAGCCCAGTGACTCCCCTACCTGGAGCTAACCCCTGGTGCCGAACTTTTGGTCTGTTCCCAGCCTTCCCTCCAGGGAGGAGGAGTTACTGTCATCACCACCATCATCGCCTCCCCAGCCAGCGCCTGAGGAGCCCCCGGCCACCTTCCCCCGAGTGCCTCCACAGCCCCCGTCTCCACCTCCCAGCCCCCCGGAGATCCCCCCGAAGCCTCTTCGCCTGCCCCCAGAGTTCGGTGAGTGCAATAGCCAGGCATGAGGTTCCTGGTGGGTAGCCTGGGATCAGGGCCCCTTGGGAGTCTGCAAGGATGCAAGGATCAAACTTTCTACTGGGCTCCACCACCAACACAGTGTGGCCCTGGACAGGTGAGCACCATTCTCTTCATCCTCAAAATGGAGACGGCACCCACCTATCTGACCTACTGACTGTTAAGTGCACGTGGCAAACTTTTTGAATTGCCCTTGGTTTAAAGTCTAGGGCTATTTTCCATGGTTGTTGATGGTTTGCTTTTCAACTTGGAGTGTCCATTTTTCTCGATTCTTGATTCTTGTTACTTTTTTAGCCTTTTTAAACAGTCCTTGCCTCTGACCCCTAAACTTACCCCTATTCAGACCTCCTTGTGGTGGCCTGGCCTCTCCTTTGAGGCTGTCCTATGATGCCGTGAGTGTATAAATAGCATTTCCTGTCCCCTGTGCCTATTTTTGAAAGCTGGGCTGGGGTGAGGGGTAGGGGGTCTTTTTAGGCTAAGGGTGGCCTTTGTGAAGCCAGGCCAGGGTACCCAGGAGGGGAGGCTAGTCTGAGTCTCTTCCCACCCCCACCCCTCTCTCTCCTCAGATGACTCTGACTATGATGAGCCTCCAGAGGAGGGGCCAGCGGCCCCAGCTGGCGTGATGACCAAGAAGGTGGGGCAGGTGGTGGTTAGGGTTTGGGCTGCCTGTCAGAGTGGAGGGTGGGCTGCCCAGCTGCCTCTCGGACCCTGGGGACCACCTGATAGAGAAAGGGGAGCCAGTTCCCAGGATGTTTCCTTCCCCCTTCGTTGTCTTGCCACGCAGGGCTTGAGGGTAGAGCATAGCACCTGAGCTCCCTGCCAGGGATCTGGGGGCTCTTGTTTGAGCCCCAGCTCCAGTCTTCACCTACATCTGGATGGCTATGTGTGGCCTCTTCTCTCCCTCAGTGTTTGAGCACATCTCCCTGAGAGCATCTTCCTCCGTCTCTTTCACTTTCTCTTTTCCTGTGTCCCCCTGGTGTCTTAACTCTCCATCTCTGAGTGTTATTCACTATCCCTTCCTCTTTCTGTCTTTGTCTCTGAGTGATGCTGTCCCCCCCCCCCCCCCCCCCCCCCCCCCCCCCCGGGTCTCTGTGCCGCCTGCTGGCAGGGGAGGGAGTATGTGGAAACAGCAGTGATGAAAGTGCTGAGTTGTGTGGGTTAGGTGGACTGGACTGAGGGAGCGCGGCAGCCCCCGGCGGGGGGTGGTGATCTGGGGCTTGAAGGGAAGCCTGATGCTGAGTGGGTTTGTGGCGGGGCGGCCAGGAGGAGCTCCCAGTGAGCCAAGTCCCACGTGCCGTGCGTGTGGCCAGTCTGCTGAGCGAGGGGGAAGAACTGTCTGGGGACGACGACCAACCAGATGAAGATGAGGATGACCACGCCTATGAGGGCGTCCCCAAGTGAGTGTCCACTCTTCTCCAGTGGCTGTCCCACCTGGCCACCCTCCTTTCCCAAGTGTTACCAGCCACTCCATCTCCTCAGCCCCTGCCCCATAGAAGCCCCCATCCTAGGCTCCCTCATTCCTTCTCTTCTTTCCCAAGTGGTGGATGGCACAAGAGCAGCCTGAACTCATCCCTGCCCAGCAGCCTCCTGATCCCCGAGCTCCCACCACACCCCATGGACGGGCTCCCCGGGGGCTCCACCCCCATCACACAGGTCATCAAGGCTGGCTGGCTGGACAAGAACCCACCGCAGGGGTGAGTGATGCCTGTTAGGTCTTGCTGGTTCTCTGCATGAGGATGGGGAGTATTCTATACTGGATCCAAAAGACAGGCCAAGGTTATTTGAGCAGCTCTCTCCAAGCTGACTGTAGCAGTCAGTCATGCTCACCAGACCTATGTTTTATCACCGTTAAAATCGGGAAGTCCTGGGGCGCCTGGGTGGCTCAGTCGGTTAAGCATCCGACTTTGGCTCAGGTCATGATCTCACAGTTCATGAGTTTGAGCCCCACGTTGGACTCTGTGCTGACAGCTCACAGCCTGGAGGCTGCTTCGGATTCTGTGTCTCTGTGTCTCTCTGCCCCTCTCCTGCTTGTGCTCTGTCTCTCTCTCAAGAATAAATAAACATTAAAAAAATTCTTTTTAAGTTGGGAAGTCTTACTTTGAGTCTGACTTCTATCATTCTTGCTATAGGTGAAGTCCCTTTTCTCAGTGGCCATTTGGGTTCCTTCCTCCCTTGAACCTGGCTATTTCTAACTTTGTATGTGGCTGCGAGAGGGGGCGGGGGTAATCTTGGAGCCTCTCCTCTAATCCCCAGTCCTTTGCTCTGTTTTCCCTCTGCCTCTGCTTCTCCAGATCTTATATCTATCAGAAGCGATGGGTGAGACTGGATGCCGATCATCTGAGATACTTTGACAGTAACAAGGTGAGGCCCATGTTGGTCCCTGACAGGACCCCTGCTCCAGCCTGGCCCTAGGCTGACCCTTGACACTAGGCTTGGGTGGAGTCCTTCCCCAGACCAGACCTCACTAGAGCTCCAGTCTGACTCCTTGAACCGTGTCTTCCTCGCCCATTGGCCTGCTGTGGACCGTGGTCAGGGTCAGTGTCAGGGCTATCCCTCATCACCTGTGGGGCACGGGGCTGTAGCTAACTTTTGTGTCATCTAAAGTCAAGGGAACCAAGGAGTTCTGAACCACAGTACAGCTTCCCTCTCTCCCCAGGACGCCTACTCTAAGCGCTTTATCTCTGTGGCCTGCATCTCCCGCGTGGCTGCCATTGGGGACCAGAAGTTTGAAGTGATCACGAACAACCGGACCTTTGCCTTCCGGGCAGAGAGTGATGGTGAGGGGTAGGGCTGGGAGAAGATTGGCAGCTTGGCCTGGTAAGTGGAGGGAGGATAACCAGGGCACATCTGCTCCCCCTGCATCAAACCCAGAGAAGAGTCCATCTTCTATGAGGTGGGAGAGAGAAGGGGACACTCTGTGGCTCTGTGTTTGAGACACCCACTGAGAACCATTTATTTCCATTTGCAGGGGAAATAGGCTCAGATAGGTGAAGTGGCTTGTCCAGCGTAGGTGGCACAGCTGGGATTGGAGCCTGAGCTTGTCCAAGTCCAAGAACTCACAGATAGTCAGAAATGGGTGGGGTGGTCGGGGTGGGCTTGCTGGCGGAGGTGCTGCCTGAGGAGCCTGGAATAGAGAACCTTAGGGGCCTCCCTGCCAGGCTGAGCTCAGGCCTACTCTTTCCCCTTGGCCTGCAGTGGAGCGGAAGGAGTGGATGCAGGCCCTTCAGCAGGCGGTGGCTGCTCAGTATGCCCGGGCCCAGCTGTCTAGCGCTTATCCGTTGGGTATTCGAGGCTCAGAGCCACCTGACCGTGCTGGCAGCCTGGAACTACGTGGTTTCAAGAATAAACTGTATGTGGCCGTGGTTGGGGACAAAGTGCAGCTGTACAAGAATCTGGAGGTGCGAAGGAATCAGCCAGATTGCTAAACCCCTCCCCTGCTCCCTGCCTACTTGGTCCCTCAGTCTGCCCAGCACCCACCGTGGCCCCTCAGCCTGCCCCCTGGCCCCTGCCACCCCCTGGTCCCTCAGCCTGCCCCATGCCCCCTGCCCACCCTGGTCCCTCAGCCTGCCCCCTCAGCCTGCCCCCTGCCCACCCCGGTCCCTCACCCTGCCCCCTGCCCCCTGCACACCCCCCCCCAGTCCCTCAGCCTGCCCCCTGCCCCTCCCTGGTCCCTTAGCCTGCCCCATGCCCCCTGCCCACCCTGGTCCCTCAGCCTGCCCCCTGCTCCCCCTGGCCCCTCAGCCTACCCCCTGCCCACCTCATCCCTCAGTCTGCCCTATGCCTACCCTGGTCCCTCAGCCTGTCCTTTCCCTTTCTTCCTTCCCCTGACTGAGCTCAGCCCTGTGCCAGCCACGCTTCCTGCTCCCAGTCCTGACACTATCCCCTGCCTGGTTCCTGAGCATTACCTTCCCATCACCTCCCTGCCTCCTGCTCTCCTTCCCTACTGCTACATGGCCTCTGAGCCTGGGTCCATTGACCCATTTCCAGATTCCTGTACCCTCCTTTATCTCCTTCCAAGGTACTTTTCTAGTCCCTAGGGTTCTACCTCCCCTTCCTCTCTGTCCCTCCCTGGGCCTTTGAGCCCCACCCCCCAGGCCTTGCCCTCACCCCTTCCCACCTACCTGCCAGGAGTACCACCTGGGCATTGGCATCACCTTCATTGACATGAGCGTAGGCAACGTGAAGGAAGCAGACCGGCGCAGCTTCGACCTCACCACCCCCTACCGCATCTTCAGGTGAGCCTCCCTCCCCTCGCTTACCTGCATCATCACTCCCTGTCAGCATTTTTCTTCTTGCTTGTGTGGAAACCTGCCCCTTCTAGGATGGATTTCTCCCCTCCCTTCCCAGCCCTGACCATCCACACTGGTCCTTTACCTCCACTCACTAATCTCTTCTGATCCCTCCCTTCTAAGAAATCTCACTTTTACCCCACCCCCTCTCTGACCATCACTTTCCACCTCCACCCCCCCCCCCCCCCACTCACTCCCAGGCCGTCACCTGCCACCTCTGAGGCACTGTGCCATGCCTGAGTTCAAATCGTGTATATTAGCCTGGCTGCCATGCATGACAGAATAGCACAGACTGGGGGACTTAAACAACAAAAGTTTATTTTCTCACAGTTCTGGAGGCTGGAAGTCTAAGGTCAAGGAGCCGTCCGTGTTAGTTTCTGGTGAGGCCCCTCTTCCTGGTAGATGGCTACCTCCTCACTGTGTCCTCATGCGACTTTTCCTCTGTGCGCATGTAGAAAGAGAGTGAGCTATCTGGCATCCCTTCCTCTTTCTGTAAAGAAACCAATCTTACCAGGTTAGAGCCCCACTCTTAAGACGTTATTTAACCTTAATTACCTCCCTCAAGGCCCTGTCTCCAGATGCAGTCACACTGGGGGACCACAGTTCGGTCCATAACATTCTGGGTCCACCACTGGGTCACTGTGTGACCTGGGCAAATCGCTTGACCTCTCTGTGCCTTGGTTTCTTCCTCTGTAAGACCACGACAGTCTTTGTAAAGCCCTTACCTGACGCGGTATGCAGTAATTGCTCTGTCAACACTGATGCCATCATGCCTCCGTCATCATTTCTTTTACCCTTAGCTCAGATCTCTTCTCCCCCAGGGACTTTCTCCTGAGCTCCACCTGTATGTCCAACAGTTTTGTGGATTCCTCCTCGACTCCCTGTACCTCCCAGGCCCGTATCTCCACCCATGGGAATGTCTGCCTCTCCTGCTCAGCCCTGGGGACACCCATCACAACCCCTGTCTTGCCCCCATCACTCTCTCACCTTTGTCTGGCGCCTCGCCTCTGTCCCTCCCATTTTGTCCCAGGCCAGGGGGGCCTCTGGCAGTGGCTGTGGTGCTTCCTCATCCATTAGCTGATTGTCTACAACTGCCTGCAGGGTCTTTTCTATTTGTTGAAAGCCAATTTTTTGTTTATTTCTTGCATTTGAAGTTCTCTTTGATGACATCATTGGCCTGAGATTCTTTGTTGTCATCCTTAACTACCATGCAACTGTGACCAGCCACCTTCCAGCGTTTTCCAGAAGCCTGCCTATTCACCTACTTTCTTGTTGTCATCAACCTTAATTAGGTTGATTTGGCGTTCGGCACCAAGGGCCTCCACCCTCCTGACATATGTAGGCTGAGACAGTTGGACGTAAGAACACAAAGACGGGCTTAGTGCTTAGCTAAGGCCTTGGCAGCTTACAGATTCCACATCTTAGGCCTTTGTGGATGAGCATGGTCTTCAGCCCCTCTTGTAAAGCAGCATTATAGCCTGTCACACCTCTAACAGCGATGCCTTTTTGGGCCATGGTGGTGGGTGATGGGGGTAGCCGAATCTTGAATGCATACATATGTGGTGTGGTGGCAGCAGGGAAATAAAAAACCAGAGGAAGACACCTCTGTATCCTCTCATACTGAAGGTGAAACCTCCACCCCACTGAAACTCTCCACTGCATCTCTGTTGTCCTCTGGGTGCACTTTGCCCTCTTCTGCCTGGCACAGGCTTGTCCCTGTATGTCTCCCAACCTCTTGTCTGCACGTCTGCCCATCCTGCCTGCAGGTCCTGGAATGCCTGTGTGCCATCCCACCCCTTTGCACATGCTGTTCCCTTTGTCTAGAACTCTTTCTGCCTCCTCTGGCTAAGCCCTTTTCATCTGTCACATCTTAGCTCGGGCATTATTTTTTCCCCCGGCAGCCTTTTCTAGTCTCTGGGTGGGGCAGAGGCAACTCTGGGCTCCCCCAGCTCCTGTGTATCTCTCAGGTTCATAGTGTCCTTGCTTTTGTCCATGCCCACCTTCCCCACAGACCCAGGATGCCACCCTCTTCTGGTTATGAGTGCTCAATGCCTTGTTCCTGCCACCACCCCCCCCCAAGGCTATACCTCCTCATGCTGCCTGCAAATCTCTCTGAGCCCTTTCCCACCAGCCCCCACCCCCCACTCCTGTGTCCCTAGCTTCTCGGCCGAATCGGAACTAGAGAAGGAGCAGTGGCTGGAGGCCATGCAGGGAGCCATTGCCGAGGCCCTGTCTACCTTGGAGGTGGCCGAGCGCATCTGGGCTGTGGCCCCCAACAGGTTCTGTGCCGACTGCGGGGCTGCCCAGCCTGACTGGGCCTCCATCAACCTCTGTGTCGTCATCTGCAAGCGCTGTGCAGGTGTGTGGGGCTGGGGCACCAGGCTGAAGCATGACAGGGCTGGTGTGTTGGGATGGTAGGTGGCCCGTCTGGCTGGAGGGGCTGGACCCAAGACGGTAATCAGATCGTTGTTGATGAAGTTGTACCTGTATGCCAGGCCTTTCCCACTGTGATTAGCCCTCAGTCCTGAGATTGTAAGGCAGGGGTTAACTGCTCATGCCATGGGTAAGGACACTGAGGCACAGAGAGGGGAAATGGCTTGTTCAGGGTGGCCTGTCAAGTAAGTGTGGATTTGAGCCCAGGCCTGTTGGGGTCCAGCACCCTGTCACATCAGAGGAGTGGAAAGAAGTGAGACAGGAGGAGCTGGCAGGGCGTTGCAGGCAGTGGGAGGAGCTAGTGTTTCATCTGGAGGTGATGGGAGGCAGGAGTGGGAGGGAAATGGTCAGATTTGTGCCTCAGACTCTGGCTGGTGGGTGGAATCCGAGTTGGAAAGGTGAGACTGGAGACCAGCGGGGAGGCTGTTAATGGATCCATTAGAGAGAAGAACAGGCTAAGGGCTGGTCTGTGGAAGCGATGGAGAGCACTTGAGAGATGTGCAGGATCTGCAGTGTAAAGGTCTCAGGGACAGATCAGATGAGGAGGGTGAGAAAGAAAGACTGGAGCCTAAGATTGATTCATCTACTGAACCGGCATTTATTGGGGGTCTCTGGTATGCCAGACACTGTGAGGTATTGGGGATTTGGCTCTCCTGGGAGCTGATGGTGCCCAGGTGGCAGCTTTGGGCAGCTTGAGATGGGGATCTGGGGTGCGGGGGACAGTTCTGGGGAAGGCGCTGAGCTCAGTAAGAAGCCCTGAAGCCTGTGGGACATCTAGGGCAAAGGTCCAGGAGGCCTTGGGCTGTGAGGTCTGGGTGCAGGAAAGAAATGACTCGATTTAGAAAGGTGTCAGCTCACGGAGGCATATGGGTGACTGGAGTGGAAGAGGTGCTCCATGAGAGGTTGCAGAGGGCGTGAGGCTGAAGTCAGAACCAGGCAGTGCTAGGCACTCCTAGAGCCCCAGCCTCCTCCCTACCCCGGGGTCCTTTGTGGGACCTATAGCTGAGCAAGGCTGCATTCCCTCCAGCCCCAACTCCCCCTGCCCTCTCATTCCACAGAGATTTACTAAGTGCTTACTATGTGCTAGACTTTATTCCAGGCACGGAGGCTAGACCCTAAAGCTGACAGTCAAGGTTCCTGCTCTCAAGCAGCTTACATTCTGTTGGGGAGAGGCAGAAAATACATATATGAACCAATAAAAACATCAGATAATAAAGTGCTAGGCAGAGAATGTGTCTGTCAGGAAGCCCTCTCTGAAGAGATGACATGTCAGCTGAGATCTGGATGGGAGGAGGGAGCAGACCCTGGGGAGATGGGGGAAGAGAATCCAAGCGGAAGGAACTGTGAGTGCAAAGGCCCTGAGGCAGGAATGAGGTTGGTTGATAGGAAGAGGGAAGAGAGTATGGCCCAGGGGGATTGGGGTTGGGGAAAATTCTGAGATGAAGTTGAAGAAGCAGGTAGGGAATTCGTATCTAATTCTGGGGAGCCATTGGAGGGTCTAAAGCAGGGATTTGTTGTAAGGAGATTTGCTTTTTAAAGAGATCACTCTGGGGGCACCTGGCTGGCTCAGTTTGTGTGTGACTCTTGATCTGGGAGGAGGAGGAGGGGGGTGGGAGAGTCATGAGTTCAAGCCCCATGTTGGGCATAGAGCTTACTTAAAAAAAAAAAAAAAAAGATCAAAAACATCACTCTGGCTGGGCTGTGCAGAGAGTGGCCTGTGGGGGGTGACGGAGGGGGGGGGGTGGCGGGGGCACTGCTGCAGGAGCCCAGGTGACTTTACAGGGCTCAGTTCTGTGGTGCCGAGAGCAGGGGGATGCGTGGCTGGTTTCCAGAGTGGTGTGTGAGTGACCTCTCCCTGTCTGCCCTGGATGGGCTCTATGGGGAGGCAAGGATGGGGGGAAGGTTAGTGCTTATATGAAGGAGAGAGCCCTAAAGACCCATGACCCTGAGTCTAGCCCTCTGTCTATAGGGGAGCACCGTGGCCTAGGCGCTGGGGTCTCCAAGGTGCGGAGCCTGAAGATGGACAGGAAGGTGTGGACGGAAACACTCATTGAGGTGGGGAGGCCTTGCTCGCCGCCTACATTTGGGGTCAACTCTACTCAGCTACTGCCTGGGTCTCCCCCATCTCACAGACCCCGGCACCCTGGAGCTAGAAGAGACCTTGGGGATCATCTAGTGGGTGGGGATTTTGGAAAAGTTGATTTTTGGCAAAGTCAGCAAACTGGCCAGTGAGCTAAGAATGTTTCTACAGTTTTAAAGGGTTGTAAAAAAAAAAAAAAAAAAGGAATATGCCACAGAAACTGTCCTGCAGAGCCTAAAATGTTGTTTCATCTTCACTCACATATGCCAGTGAGTGTGAGTATGCACGTTTGGGGGCATACTTACATGTGCATATGTGTCTGTGTACTTGGGGTTCCCAGGTACTGACACGTGTGGTGGTCACAGAGGAGAACTGTGCAACGGGAGGCTGACCACACGGGCCTACCTGACAGCCCCAGCCACGCTTCAGTTTGGGTGTCACATCTCCTGTGAGTTAGGGTTAGAATCCCCAGGTTAAACATGAGGACACTGAGGCTCAGGGAGAGAAAATGACTTGCCTGAAGTCACAGAGTAAGTCGGTGGTGGTGGAGCCTGTTTCTGCTTTATTCTCTTCTGTGACCCAGCACCCCACACAGGGCCTGATAAGGAGGCAGGGTGGGGGGCCCAGGAAATGGCTGTGGAATGAATGATCAGCAGGATGAAGGGATAAATAGACTAGTCCCCTGGTTACTGGATTCTTGCATCTGCCCCCCAGCATTAGCCCCTGCTCCTCCTCCCCTGAGCCCAGAGAGGAATGTCAAGGACAGGAGAGGTTTCCAAAATCCCTACCCACTCCATTGGCTAACAGGTCAGCCGCCGCCCCCAACCCGTGACCCTTGCCCAGGCTGTGATAGCCTCAGGAATACAGAGTTCCAGATGTGGGAAATAGTAAGGCCCCCAACCAGGCACCAGGCCTGGGGTGTCTACCTGGCAGACGGTCTGCCTCTCGGTCTGCCTCTCGTCCTGTCGTTGAGCTGAGAGACTAGGCTTGGGCTCACAGCCACCAGCAGGCCAGGCTGCCCCTCAGCTTCCCGGATTGGAAAGTGGGTAGGTGGCCTGGCTCTCCCAGCCCCTTGCCTGACAACCTCGAAGATTTTATAAGAACGGGCCTCTGGACATAAGCTGCCTCTCTAACCTCTTGCCCAAACCCACAGCTCTTCTTACAGCTGGGCAATGGCCCTGGGAACCGCTTCTGGGCAGCCAATGTACCCCCCAGTGAGGCTCTGCAGCCCAGCAGCAGCCCCAGTGCCCGGCGGCGCCACCTGGAGGCCAAATACCGTGAGGGCAAGTACCGCCGCTATCACCCGCTCTTTGGCAACCAGGAGGAACTGGACAAGGTCAGGGCATTGGGCCTCTGGGGCTCCTGGAGACCACCCACTTTCTTTCTGCTCCCCTCATTGCTCTCTGTGTTTCAACTCATCTTTTGCATCAGCTCAGAGCGATGAGCTTGGTATATAGGGAAACTGAGGCCCAGAGGGCAGAAGGACCCTGCCTGAGCCACAGAGAGAGTTGGAGCAAAGGAAGGAGGAGTCAGGCCTGACCCTTGGGCCAAGGCCACATCCCCAGCATCTGTCTGCCTCCCTCCCCTCTTGATTCCTCTGTCTCCCGAACCGTCCTGCTCCTTGTGAATCCTGCCAAAAGGAGTGAACTTGATGGGGATGCTATTTCCTGTCAGGCTCATGAAAAACAGCTGGCTGCTCTGACCCACCCCCCCCCCCATCCACACCCCACTCAAGATGAGGCCCCACATGGGCCCCAGGCCCTGACAGGCTGGGAGCCAAGCCCCGGGCCCTGGTCTGGCTCAGCCTGAGTGGGAGGTAGCCTGCTCCGAGGCAGGGGGATGCCACTGTGACCTCTGATTGGCCTTCAGCCCCTCCCCCCAAGCAGCCCCACCCAGGAAGGCTCAGTCTAGCTAGAAGCCCAGTGGGAGCCAGACCTCCACCTCCCAGGAACCCAGGCGTCCAGCCCCCAGCCCAGCCCAGTCTAGCCCGCCAGCTAGGAGGGGCAGCAACTCCCATTGGTTGAGAGGGCTGGGCAGGCAGTGAGGAATTCAAATGTGGGAGGAATTAGCTACAAAGCACCCCGCTCTGCCCTTCCACAAGGCAGAGGGAGCTTGAGATCCTCTAGAGAACAGGCTTGGCGGCTGACTGGATCCCAGGGGCTGCCAGCAGGGGTGAGCCCTGGGCCACTCGGATCCCCAGCCTCTGCAGGGCAGCCCCTACCTACCCTCCTAACCCCTTGGCCTTTCTCTTCCTCCCCCTTTCCTCTCTGGCTTTCTTCCTGCCTCTTTTCTCTTTCACCCTGAGGATGGGCCCCCAGACTTGGGTGACTCCTTCCACTCCCTTCCTCTCTTCCCCCAGGCCCCCTTTCCCACTGGCCCCCCACTCTGACTTAGGCTGACCCTCCCCTCCCTCTTCCTCCCTCCTCCCAGGCTCTGTGTGCTGCAGTCACTACCACAGACCTGGCTGAGACCCAAGCTCTCCTGGGCTGTGGGGCTGGAGTCAACTGCTTCTCAGGGGACCCTGAGGCCCCCACGCCCCTGGCTCTTGCCGAGCAGGCAGGGCAGGCGCTGCAGATGGAATTCCTACGGAACAACCGGACCACGGGTGAGTGGCTGATAGGACTGTCCACCTCGAGGGATGGGGCCTCCCTGCTGCCACCGTCTGGCCTTTTGAAAGGGGTGCTGGGTGGGGGTCACCAGAAGCGGTGTATCACCCTGTGGGGTTAGATATGCGTACCACGTGGGCTGTGATAGCAGCTCCTTGAGGGGCCCTACAACAGCGTGTGACTTGGGGTCTGTTTGGGTTTGCATGTCAGTGTACATTTGTGCATCTGGCTTCCCCCTCGTACGTGTGTCCCTTTGTGTCTGTCTCTGCATCTCTTTCTGGATTTGTGGGTCCCGCCCAGACCTGCAGCAGGGCCTTCTGCCTGCCACCGTCTGGGCATCTCTGAACTGCTGCAGATCTGTGTTTCCTCACACCTGGGGGTGTCGAGGGCTTTGGAGTTTGTGTGTGTACAGAGTAGCTGAGTTGCTGTGTGGGGGTTGCATTTCTCTATGTGCGAGTGGCCCACAATGGCAGCCCTGTCTGCTGCTTTGTCTGGGTGGGGCTCTGTCACAGACTGGGGTTGGGGCCCATTTGGCTATCACTCTCCGGGTGAGTGAGGAGGGGATGGCGGGGGTGAGCCCTGCCGGTCATGGCCCGGGGCTGGCCTCTGGGGCCATATCCCAGGACTGAGGGTGGAGCTCAGCGGCCAGAGCTCGGCTCGTGGCCACGGGTGGGTGGGGTGTGCTGGGCTGGAGCAAGCCCAGGTGTCCAGGGAGGCACAGGAGACCACCCAGCTGGCTTGAGCTTTGGGACCGCTGGGAGCGGGACTGGAGCCGGGCTGCTTACTTAGGCTTTGCATTGTCTGGGACAGACCTCCTTGTGGGGATTGTTAGTGAGTTTGCCAAGACCCCTCATTCTAGTGTGCTAGCCCTGTGCCTCAACAGAGAAAGTGGGGTAGGCTGGGCTGGGGAGTTGGGGGGCTTCCTGGCAGGGAAGGTACTGGAGCTGGGCCTTGGAACTAGGGTGGAATTTGCACAAGCGGGAGGAGGTGGAGAATGACTTGGGCAAAGCCCTGGATGTGGCACTGAGACCCTGAAGGTGATAGAGGACTGGTGGCTTGAATGTAAGCTCGGATGCTCGACCCAGGCAGGGGCGAGGGGAGACACCCTGGGATGGTGAGCATGAGCAGCTGTTCCTCACCATACACCCCACCCCCCCAACACCTTCCCTAAAGAGGTGCCTCGGCTGGACTCAGCGAAGCCTCTGGAAAAGCACTACTCAGTTGTCTTGCCGACTGTGAGCCACAGTGGCTTCCTCTACAAGACTGCTTCTGCCGCCAAGCTGCTGCAGGACCGCCGTGCCCGGGAAGGTGGGTGTTTGGCCAGACCCTGTTCTTGCCATGGTGTTCTGGCATGGTGGCCGGGCCAGAGAAGCCAGGGCTGTCTGCACTGGTGACCAAGGAGGGTGCCAAGTATACTCTGGCAGAGTCACCCTAGAGGGCTTCCAGGATGTGGTCTCTAGTACATAGTAGATGCTTAATAAATGGGCGAATAGGGGTGGGAGTGGGGCCTGGCACTGCGGAGCAAGTCACTGCTAGAGTGCCTTTAGGCTATAAAAGCCTTGATTGAGCGCCTGCTGGGTGCTGGGCCTCTGATAGTTAGAGCCAGACAGAGCTAAGCTCAGAGCTCCGCCCCTTCGTCCTCTCTGCCTTCCATTTGCTCCCCAGCTCTGAGTACAATCCGCAGTCCTTCCCATATCCCACAAGGACCTGCCAGTCAGCCCTCCCACCCTGTGACTTCTGACCCCTCTCCCCTCACTCACTCTGCTCCAGCTTTACTGGCCTCCTTGCTGTTTCTCAGACATGTATATTTACTTCCACCAGGGCCTTTACATTTGCTCTGCCCCCTGCCCAAAATGATTTTCGCCAAAATATCTGCACGATCAGTCTCTCACTTCAGTCGGATCTCTGTTTATTTTATTTTATTTTTAATATTTTAATGTTTATTTATGTTTGAGAGAGAGAGAGCAAGAGTAGAAGGGGCAGAGAGAGGGAGACAGATTCCAAAGCAGGGGCTCCACGCTGACAGCAGTGAGCCCAATGAGGGGCTAGGACTCGCCAACCGTGAGATCATGACCTGAGCTGAAGTCAGATGTTTAACTGACTGAGCCACCCAGGTGCCCCGAGTCAGGTCTCTGTTTAAATGTTACTCCTTAGAGGGAGGCCTGGGTGACTCAGTCAGTTAAGCGTCCATCTTCGGCTCAGGTCACGGTCTCACAGTTCATGAGTTTGAGCCCCATACTGGGCTCTCTGCTGTCAGCATGGAGCCCACTTCGGATCCTCTGTTTCCCTCTCGTTCTGCCCCTTCCCTGTTCACCCACACACACGTGCGCTCTCACTCTCTCTCCCTCAAATAAACAAACATTAAAAAAAAAATGTTACTCCTTAGAGACTTCATCCGTAACCATTTTACCCAAATTAGCATGCTCTATTTACTTTTACCCTAACTTCATGCCACTTATCTGACGTTAATTTGTCTGCGTATAGATGTATCTATTGATTCTCTGTGCCACACTGGAATATAAGCTCCTCTCGGCCACCACTGTAGCCCCAGCACCTAGAACAGCTCCTAGCACAGTGGGCACTTGGCAGACATCACAGGATGAAGAGTGACCGAGGCATGGCTGCTGCTTCTGGAGGGCCCCAGCCTGGGGGGCAGACTCTGGGACACACTGCCCTCAGAGGGCAGATGGCATATCCTCGCAGATAGGACAAGAGACAGTGTCTGCTTTGGGAACATTATTGAGACCATTGCTCCCTGCGTCCCTCAGCACCCCTCTGTGACACCCTCTAATACCCAAAGAGATTTCTTTGGAACTCTGTGCTGTTCACCACCTCACTGCCCCTGGGGCACTGCCCCTCGTCTACCTCCTTCTGCCTGATAATGTCATTTATGTAACTGCTTGAGTCATCCTTTTTGCCCTGGATGCCAGGAAGCTCTGAGCCAATGTGAAGCTCAATGCTACGAACTATATAAGCCTGCGTGGCTTTGACATTCTGTTCTTTCTCCTGCCTTTCCTGGTCCAGATCCCCATTGCTGTTCCTTTATGGGATCTTGTCAGTTTTCTCAGTGCCATTATAGGAAGAAACATAGAGCAATGTGTGTCACTGGCAGGGGAGGGTGGGAGCATGGGGTGGGCATGGAAACTTTCTGTGACATATGGGCTGTTCTTAAAGGATGGAGGATGTGGGTGGAGGAAACAAGGTGAGCAAAAGTGGGAAGGGCGAGGTATATGCCCAAAAGTGGTTGGAGAGGAGGGTAGGGGCAGACCCAGCAGGGCCTTGAATGCCAGTCTGAGGTGTATAGAATAAGGGGAGCATGGCAAAGTTCTGAGCATGGGAAGGACGGAGTCTGGTTTTACTTAGATCACTTTTGAATCTTGGAAGAAGCAAGTCGAGGCACCAATGAAGAAGTCACTGCAGTGGTTCAGGGGAGAGGCGTGGGCTGGGCTGGGGCGGCAGGCTGCAGGGAGGAGGATGGAATCAGGGGAAGCTTGTGAGTTAGAACGAAGAGGACATGAGTCAGGTGGGAGTCGGGGCCCAGGGAGGATACAGGGGGGTTTTCAGGGGAGGGCAGGGGCTCCCTCATGGCTCCCCTGCCCAACTTCTTCCCAGAGTTCAGCCGACGCTGGTGTGTCCTTAGCGACGGGGTCCTGAGCTACTATGAGAATGAGCGGGCAGTGACCCCCAACGGCGAGATTCGGGCCAGTGAGATTGTGTGCCTGGCAGTGCCCCCTCCTGACACCCACGGGTGAGTATCCCTGGGGCAGAATCACAGACTCTTATTGCTGTGAGATCCAAGCCCCCATTCAGGAGATAGGGAAACAGGCCCAGAGAGGGTCAGAACCTTCCCAGGGTCACAGAGCGAACCCTGTGGGTCTCCGGAGGCCCCAGTTTAGGACTTTCCCATCCCTTCTTATGGGGCCAGGGAAAGGACAGGGGGCAGGGGATGGCGGCAAGGCTGGGCAGGGTGGGTCATGGCTGGGTTGAGTGGGCCTGAATCCTGACCTGTGTATCTACAGCTTTGAGCACACCTTTGAGGTGTACACGGAGGGAGAGCGGCTGTACCTGTTTGGTCTGGAGAGTGCAGAGCTGGCTCGTGAGTGGGTCAAGTGCATTGCTAAGGTGGGCCTGAGTTAGTGGACAGGTGTGGGAAGTCTGACAGGGGCTGGGGTGGGATCTCCCGGCTGATCCCGTGTACCCCATCTCTCCTGCCTCATGAATGGAGGGAGCAGACATAGGGCAGGCTTCTGGGGCCAAGAGCCAGATATGTCAGCATCTGCAGCCCCCTAGGGGGGACGTCAAGAGACCGGTCTCAACCATGTGGAAGAAGGGCTGTGAGCTTTGCACTCCACAGGTGCTCAATACAATAATGTGTAACAGCCATGTTAGGATAGATAGTGCTGACTCCAGGAAGAGTGAGCATCTTGTTCAGGAGCAAAGAGGCAGGGAGGCTGCAGAGCTCTGTCCTGGGGATTAGAGCCAGGTGCCCTCTGGGTCCCCCTGTGCTGTGAGGGCCTGTGACTCTTATTTACTCGGTCTCTGATCAGTCATCTGTGAGCCTCCTTGACGGTTAGTCCTCTGAGCTCTGGGAACCCAGATGAACCAGTCTTGGTCCTGGCTCTTCAATAGCTCCTTTGCTGATGGGGGAGACAGCTGGGTCCCTGACAGCAAGAATACTGTGGTCAGTGCCCCAATAGAGGGCAGAAAAGGGGCATCCCTGAAGGTGTCTGGGAACGTTTTCCTGAGGAGGGAACATAAGAGTGCGTATGAGTGGGGCATGATACCTGAGTTTATTTACTGTGCTAGGTCCTGCCCAGGGGAAGAGAGGAGGCAGCAAGGTGGGAAATGGGTATATGCCTACAAGCCAAAGAGCCTGGGGCAAGGGGTAGGGGTGGGGGAGGGGGGAGGCCGGCATTGCTGTTGGCTGATGTGGTCTCTTTGGCCACCTCCCCTTTTCCTCTGGCCTCCCCATCAGGCGTTCATACCTCCCCTGGCTGAAGATCTGCTGGCCCGGGATTTTGAGCGGCTTGGGCGCCTACCCTACAAAGCTGGCCTGAGCCTACAGCGGGCCCAGGAGGGCTGGTTCTCCCTCACTGGCTCCGAGCTCCGTGCTGTCTTCCCAGAGGGGCCCTGCGAGGAGCCGCTCCAACTTCGGAAACTGCAGGAGCTTTGTGCGTGGACCTAGACCTGGGCCCCCAACTTCCAGGGCACCCTATCCTGGGCTCCCAGGCCCCCAGCCCTTCCCTGGAAGTCTGAACTCTACCCTGGCCTGGCCAGAAGGAGCCAGCCTGCCCTCTTATGTCCTCTCCTGCCCTTGGGATGTATCTCAGCAACTCCATGTATTGGTGGGTGGGTCCCAGGGATGTATGTGCCCAGAGAACCTCAGGAGGGAGTCGGTTGGGGACCATGAACAAGGCCTTACCTCGACCGGCCCCTCCACAGCCGTCCAAGGGGACAGCGAGAACCAGGTGCTGGTGCTGGTGGAGCGAAGGAGGTGAGCCCTGGCCTCCCTGGGGGGCTCTGAGAAGCCCGCGGCAGTCTGTCTGATAGGCTTGGGAGGGGTAGGACAGGGGTAGGCTCCCAAGTGACTGACTATCCTCCCCACACCCAGGACGCTGTACATCCAGGGGGAGCGGCGGCTGGACTTCACAGGCTGGCTGGGGGCCATCCAGAAAGCAGCGGCCAGCTCCGGGGACACGCTGTCGGAGCAGCAGCTCGGAGACTCAGATATCCCAGTGATCGTCTACCGCTGTATAGACTACATCACGCAGTGTGGTGAGCCCCGCCCCTGTAACACAGACCCCGCCCAGGGAGGCTGACCTCTTGCGTCTCCCCCACCACCGGCCAAACCCCGCCTTCCCAGGATCCCTCTGACCTTAGCTGCGAGGCCCCGCCCCCGGCTCAGTGCCACCCCCTCTGCAGGCCTGACTTCTGAGGGCATCTACCGCAAGTGTGGGCAGACATCAAAGACTCAGCGGCTGCTGGAGAGTCTGCGGCAGGACGCTCGGTCTGTGCGCCTCAAGGAGGGCGAGCAGCATGTAGACGATGTCTCCTCAGCACTCAAGCGCTTCCTGCGAGACCTGCCCGATGGTCTCTTCACTCGCGCCCAGCGCCTAGCCTGGCTAGAGGCCTCAGGTGGGCCCTGTAGTCCTTGCCAGCCTGAGACCCAGGCTAGTGCTGCTGACTTGTCCACTCCTATCTCCAAATTCCCACCCCTCCCCTTCCCATCCAATGAGGCATGCCCCGTCTCCCTTACTCCCTCTGCTTCTCCTTCCCTTGTCACTCTATACAGGAAGTGCTATTCACCTAGGAGGAAAGGCAGAGCAGCCAGAAGGGTGGGACAGGGGAGGTGGTTATGGGGGCCTCCTGACCTGATCTATTTCCCCCCACCCAGAGATTGAGGACGAGGAGGAGAAAGTCTCCAGATACAGAGAGCTCTTGGCACATCTGCCTCCAGTCAACCGAGCCACAGTGAAGGCCCTTATCAGCCACCTGTACTGGTGAGGAACATTATTATTGTATGGCTCTGGGGGGTTGGGGTGGAAAAGATTCTTCTACTCCTTCCTGGCTGACTGCCCTCCCCACAGAACCCGGTAGGCCTGGGAACTGAATGTGGACTTTTGATGTGCCCTGATCTTGGACCCTTTGTCTCCCAACTTACTTCCTGCAGGGTGGGAGAATAGAGGTGGTTTCACCTGGGACCCAGGGGACCTTGGCCAAATCTCCCAGCTTCCCAGCTCTGTTCCTCCCCAGGACCTACGGCATGGCCAGAAAGACTATTCCCATCTCCCCTTAACTGGTGGTTCACTCTGACCAGGACTTTCCCTGGCCTCCCTCCAGGAGTCAGTTGTGGACCTGCCTGGAATTGGGAAGGTGAAGTGGGGAGGTTCTGGGCTGACTTCTCACTCAGGGCTCTGTCTTCCCCTGTCCAGCGTCCAGTGCTTCTCAGACACAAACCAGATGAACACGCACAACCTGGCTATTGTGTTTGGACCCACGCTCTTCCAGACAGATGGACAGGACTACAAGGCTGGCCGTGTGGTAGAAGACCTCATCGGCCACTATGTGGTGGTGTTTAGCGTGCGTCCCCCGCCAGTGGGCACTGGAGGGCAGGGACGGGCCCCTTGGGTGGCAGTGATCATCTGTTCCTGTGTCTTTCTCCTCCCAGGTGGATGAGGAAGAGCTGAGGAAGCAGCGGGAAGAGATCACTGCCATTGTGAAGATGCGTGTGGCTGGCACTGCCAGCGGGACCCAGGTGAAAGACTGGGCCTGGGGTAGGGTGCTCGGAATAGCTGCCTGCACCCACTTTCCCCGCCTCTAGCTGAGCCCTGTCTTTTCACAGCATGCCGGTGACTTCATCTGCACAGTGTACCTGGAGGAGAAGAAGGCAGAAACCGAGCAGCATATCAAGGTGAGAGCTAGGGACCTAGGAGCCAGAGGAGCAGAGAAGTCAGGCTGGGCCAGGCACAGGCTCAGGTGACCAGGGGAGCAGGGCTTCTATCCCAAGGGGAGCCCTGGTTTGGAACCTGTGTCTGGCTGGTGCCAGGGCCTGTCTCTTTACCTCCTCCCCAGACGGTGGTCATCGGGACCACTTAGAGACACCCTTCTAGTATCCCAGGACCCGAAGAGTGGGCTCAGCCCCTGGATCACAGCAAGGTTGTGGGAGAGCAGGGGCAGGAACAGGGTAGGCTGACCTCTTCCTCCTTGGCCACTGCAGATCCCAGCAGCCATGACAGCTGAGGAGCTCACCCTAGAGATCCTGGATCGCAGGAATGTGGGCATCAGGGAGAGGGACTACTGGACCTGCTTTGAGGTCAATGAGAGGGAGGAGGCAGGTAGGTGGCCACCAGGATTTGTGCAGGGTATGGTGTGGCCTGTACTTGTCTGAGCTGCTGCCCCAGTCTGTCCTCCCCTACCCCACAGCGTGGCAACAGTGGTGGTCAAGGGAGTCTTGGATGATAGATGCTGCTTCCACACTGTCACCTCCATGATGGTGGTGGTGGCATGGTGGGGGGCCGGGGGGAGTTGAGGTGATGGCTATAATGTGGCTGATGGGAAGGAGGTTGATGGTATCAACTGTGACGGTGCTTTCTCAGTGTCAGTGAGAATGGTGTTCTTGCGAGGGTGGCGATGCTGAATTTGATAATGGGATTGATGGTGAAGGGGGCAGTAGGTGGTGATGACCATGCAAGAGGGGTCAGGCAGGGTGGGGTGGGGTGGTGTTTGTAAGGGTGGTTGTGACGGTGTTGTGAGGGAACCTTGATGGTAAAGACAGTGATAAAGGCATTTTAGGATGAAGGGTGGTCTTAATGGCAGTGGACAATGAGGGTGTATCTGTCCATTTGTTTTACTGTTATTTGTTGAGTGCCAGACACACAGCCCCTCCGCTTCATGGGAGTTAGTCTCACATGGAATAGACATTAATCCTGTGGCCTCACCAATAAACATACAACTGAGGCTGTGATAACTGCCTAGAGCTTGTAACGGGGTCTCTGGCTACAGAGTCCCTACACTAGGAGGTGAAGAGTAGGAGTTGCTTGGTGAAGGGGGAGAAAAGTGTCTCCAGGTAGTGGGAGCGGCACAGGCAGAGGCCCTGTGGTGACCATGGACATCACCCTTTTGAGGAGCTAGAGATAAGGGCAGTGAGGGGGCTGTGTCATGGGGTGGGACTGAAGACAGAGGCAGAGGCGGCCACCCAGCCCGACAACAATGCAAGGCCCCTGAAGGGCTAGTGACTGGGAGTTTGGAGAGGTTGCTACTTGCCGCCGGGTAGGGAGAGGTGAGGAGGGGAATGAGAGCACATGCAGGAGACCCCTCGGAAGGCCACAGTATTAGTCCAAGGACAGATGGTAACAGGGGCCAGCGTGGCAACAATGATGGACAGAAGTAAAGAGATTTAACATATGGAGGGAAGAGGGGGAGGAAGCTGTGTTTCTGGCTTGAATGGCTCGGCAGGTGGTGTTTTCCCCAACGAGGACACGGGAAAGATCACTGGCTTCAGTTGGAACAGCTTTGGTCCCAGCCAGTTGTGTCAGACCTGCAGCTCGAGCATGGAAAGGGTAGTCCTGCTGGTGATGTGTTGTGGCGCTGGTAGGTGGCGGGAGTGGTGCTCACGGACGTGTAGGTGATATGTGGGTGTGCCAGCCCTCGGTCCCTCAGTAACAGCGGGTGTGACCTCCCCCCAGAGCGCCCCCTGCACTTTGCGGAGAAGGTGCTGCCCATCCTGCACGGGCTGGGCACAGACAGCTACCTGGTGGTGAAGAAGCACCAGTCCATGGAGGCCATGCTGCTGTACCTGGGTAGGTGGTGTGCCTGGGTGGGTGGCGCCTACAGGGCTGGGCAGGCTGGTGGGTCCCTCCATCTGAAGCCCAGGCAGGAGCAGCTCGGGCAGAAAGTGCCATGTGGGCAGGCCTCTTTGGTGGCTGGGGCAGGCTGGGGCAGTTTCCTTCATCCTGGGATGCACCCCTGGGTGTCTGTATCCATGGGCAGGGGGTTGGTGCAGCCCACGCCCACTCCGGTCTTCCCCCAGCCAGCCACGTAGGCGACACCAAGCACGGCATGATGAAGTTCCGTGAGGACCGTAGCCTCCTGGGCCTGGGCCTGCCCTCAGGTGGCTTTCACGACCGATACTTCATCCTCAACAGCAGCTGCCTGCGGCTCTACAAGGAGGTCCGGGTAAGTGACCCCAGGGGGTCGTGCCCTGCAATGAGCGTCTGTACCCAAGTGTGCTCACACACCCATTCACAAACATTCGCCAGTGTCTGCCAGTGGGAGCAACCCCATCACGGGGTCTTGGGGTGGCACAGTGGTGGAGGAGAGCTATAGACTCTCAGGAATCTTCTGCTGTGGCCCTCGGTGGCCGCTCTTCTGTGCCCTGTAGCCCCACTAGGCGCTAGTCTCTGGTGCCATCATGTCAGACTCATGCTGTCTCACCTGTGCCTGTGCCTTGTCACGGCACCCACAAGAACATGCTATGTGGTGACAGCCCCCGTCGTGGCCCATGCACATCTTGTCACTTCACAGATTGTACCTCCTCCATGCCCACTCTGTCCACATGCCAGGCGGCCTCCCAGGTCTTGGCACCCTGCCCCCAACATCTTCTGCACATACCTGCCACATCCCGCCATGCACCACCACACACACTGTCCTGGCTGTGGACCCGGACCTCCTTCTTCCATAACTCTGATCCTCTATCAAACAGAGCCAGAGGCCATGGAGCGGGGCCCCTGAGACCGTGAGTAGCTGTGGGCCAACTGCTAGCTGCCTTACACCACCTGGGGGCCAAGTGAGCCTGGCAGGAGCGTGGGGACACAGCCAGAGCTCTTCGCTACCTTCAGGCATGGTTCCGTGCCCTCTTGCCTATCAGCACTGGCTCCCGTCTTTGGGCTTGTGTCCTGGGCTCCTGTCCTTCATCCCCACCCATGCCCCAGAGTCCTTTTCCCAAGAAGGTTGAGCCCCCATCAGTGTGATGCTTTACAGTTTTCCAAAAGACTAGGTGTGGAGGCTGTGGAGCCAGTATCAGAGGCCCCTAGGTTTGAATTAGAGCTCTGACCCGCATCTCCTGCCACCCCTGGAGCCATCCTTGTCCCAACCATGGAGAGAGTTTCAAGACTATCAGAATGCCCATGCTACTACCCTGATCCTAAAATGCTGGGGTGAGACTAAATGGGCCTGTGGTATAGTTCACCTGTGGTAGGAGTTCCCACTCAGCCTCCCTGGCTGGTTGCCAACCCTTACATGCACACTTCTGGGAGAGGGGAGCTTACCCACTCCTCCCTTGGGACTGCCCTATCCCTAGAGGGATAGTTTTGCCGGGAGAAGGCCCTTGCTCAAGTTCAGCTGAGAACCTGCCACCTGTGATGCCCCTGTGGGTTCCAGCGATGCCTTAGGGGCCACAGAGCATAGATGCGCTGTAGTAATGGGCAGCGGAAATGTATTTCCAATCAAGGGTCTAACCAGATCTCCCATAGCTATTCCCACCAGTGATTCCAGCCCTTCCTGTCCCTTGCCTCTCCTGAGGACACTGGGCAGGCCTAGCTGTCATGGAGGGAGCAGAGCAGATAGACCAGGATCCTCACCTCCCTCTCTTTGCACATTATACCTCTACTAATGCAGCCTGGGCTCCTACAGATCCTCGTAGGCAATGCCTCCTCTTCTCTCTTTTGCCTCCCTCTATGATTACTTACTTCTGGGCCTGTTCACCCCTCCACTCAGTCTCCCTTGGTTCTGGGATGTTATTTCCCTGATGTCCTCCTTATGATGGTACTTGGAGCGGAGCAAGACCATCACTGTGGGCAGAGAGGAAGGAGGGTGGCTGAGGCACCTGAAAAAGCAGCTGCTAATCCCTTAGCATGGAGGGGAAATGGCACGAGAACTAGAGAAAGGAAAAAGATCTAATGTTTAAGTGAGCCAGGTTTGGTGCCCAGCCCTCCACATACTAGGACATGTCCTCCCACTAGCGTCCTCCGGAGGAGGGGTATTATCCCCATTTCACAGGTGAGAAAACAGGCTTCGAGTGCCTTGCCTAAGGCCATGTCTAGGTAGCCCCATCAGAGCTCGAGCTCTTTATTCCTTGAAGTACAGGAAACAGGGACTCTTTGGCGGAGCTGATCAGTGCTGCTCTCTGAATGGCAGCCACACCTCTGCCCTGACAGAAGCCCCAGGAGGGTGTGGTTTGGCTACTGAGGTGTTGGTAATTCTGGCATTTGCTATTTTATGGAGGAACAGAACAGAATATTTGAAATTGGGACAACACCCAGCAATTCAGGATATGTGAATACCCAGGCCAAGGCCTGGGCATCTTCCATTGTTAAAGACCTTGAAGCACCTGGGAAAGGCACATTCTAGAACAGTCTTGGCTCCAGCAGAGGTCTTTGAGCATCAAGGGGTGAATTTTATTCTTTCCAGTGACCTCATACCTCAGCAATGCTGGAAACATGAGCTCTTTGATTAGAAACGAAGTCCTGCGTTGTCTGATGTACCCCTCGCTCTCCAAATCTCCCCCTCAACCTTCCTGTCTCAGCCATACTCCTGTCACACATGTGCTGCGCATACACCACACACACCAGAGCCTGAGGGAGTGGAGGCCTGAGGATTGTTTTTTCGAATTTTCAGGGAGCCACAGCCTGGTTTGAATTCCTTGATTCCCACAATTCTCTCCACGCCCTGACTGGAACCGTTGTTTCTGTCACACCCACGAGCCTGTTCCTTCCACTGTCAACTCATCTACTCCTTGCTTCTAGTTCTCCCTCCCTGGCACCCACAGCTCAACTTCCTCCGAGCCCTCAGCCGGCTTTCCATTCCCTCAGCCTGCTGCCTTCCATACTTGCAACATGGTTTTCCCCACGGCCTTTCTTCTGTCGTGCCCAGAGCCTGCTGTTTTCATGTCTACAGCCTAACTTCTTTTGCAACCTCTGTCTCAAGTCTTTCCATCTCCACTACCTGGTTCCTTCCACCCTGCAGTCTGACTTCTTCAGCACTCTCAGCCTTGCTTCTTTCCTGCTGGCTTGGAGGTTTCTTTCTTGTATTTGCCCACCCCTTATTTACAGCCTGGTTTCCGACCCCACTGCCCGGTTTCCTCCCTGTCCACAGCCCAGTTTCTTCCAGGCCCCCTTGGGCACTTGGTCCTCAGGGAGGATCAGGGCAAAAGCAAGGTAAAAGGTCTCTAGTAAGCCCTCTTAAACCACATTCCCTGTGACAGCACCCAAGTCTCCACTTATCTAGGCAGCCCATCCTTTTGCAGCCTCACAGGGAGTCTACCAATCCCTGAAACTTTCCATCTCCCTGGCCATCCCTTAGTCCCTTCTTTTTGTTCCTGCTGAGGAGCCATGCCTGGGGGTGGCTAGGAGCAATGGTGGGAACAGGGTGGAGGTGGCTCAAACTTTGACCCCCAGTTTTGGTTGTAAGTGAGTTCCCCCTCCCCTACCATCCATCCTGGTGCCCTACTGGTGCCGGGAGCCTGGTGGGGGTAGGGCTTCGAGCAGGTGGCTCCCAGAGCAGAAGGAAGGCTCATTAGCTTGACTTCCAATTAGCCTTTACCTTGGGGATCATTGCTCCCATACCTCTGTCTCGGAGCCAGCCTGTTCCTTCCAACCCCAGACCCATATGCAGAGGTGGGGGCCAGAGGTGAGCATGTCAGTGATCTGGTGCCCCTCCCCAGTACATCGGTCTCTTGCTTCCTGACCTAGACCACTGGAAAGTTCTTCCTTTGGTCTACCAAACAGCAGTTCTGCTTCAGCTTGAGTCATTAGCCTTCCCCTCGTGGAACCAAAGAGCTAGTAATTGCTGACCCCACAGGTCTTCTGTTCACACGGTCAACCCTGGAGCCTCCGTGGGGTGGAGAGGGGCGAGGAATCTATAACCGGAGACAAACAGACCCAAGCAGCCAACCGAGGCTCTCAGATCATACCCGCTCATTCAGTTTGGTGCCAGAGGGCGAGGTGCAGACTTCTCCCTCCATAGACAAACTGATTCAGCTGATGCTACAAGTCAGTTCTCCAGTTTGTAGGGCAGCAGGAAGGGACTGAGAATCACTCCCTGGTCGTCCTGCTGGAACGGCTGCCTCGGGGACTGAGGGTTGACTGTCTGATGCTGCTGCAGGGAGAGAAACCTGGGGGGAGTGGGGAGGTTAGTTGGGCTGGATTGTGAACAGGAAGGGCTTTGTCAGGAGGTTCCCTGTGCTGGGATGCAAATGGGGGGTGGGAAGAGGGAGGAGGGAGGTACCCAGTCACCCCAATTCCCGCCCTGACCGACTGAAGTGTCATCCCTCTGCCTGCCCCCACCCCAGAGTCACCGGCCTGAGAAGGAGTGGCCCGTCAGGAGTCTCAAAGTCTACCTGGGAGTGAAGAAGAAACTCCGGCCACCGACCTGGTTAGCCGGGGCTGGGGCCTGGGAGAGCTCAGAACAGATTGGGGTGGGGGTGGGGGTGGGGTGGGGTTGCGGCACAGTGGGGGCTTTGAACTTGACAGGGGTTGATACCATGGTTCTGAAGGTGTGGTCTCCCAGACCAGCAGCCTCAGCATTACCTGGAAACATGTTAGCAGCCCACATCTTGGTCCCACCCCAGACCTGCTGAGTCACGGATCCTAGGGGGTGGGGCCTGCAGTCTGTATGGTAACAAGCCATTTAGGCGACTCTGATGTTTGCTCATGTTTGAGAACCACTGGCCTTGATTGAAATCCTGTCACTGACTATCTCAGGGATCTTCCTGTGCCTCACTTCCCGCATGTGTAGAATGTGGAAAATAATGGTGCACCTGTTTCAAAGGGTGGTTGTAGTATGCTTTTAAGTGGAAAAGTGATGCATAGCCACTATTATTGTTGTTAATTACAGCCACCAGACTTGGTTTTCTGACTTTCTCCTCTCATCTGCTGGCTGTGCCTAGCTGTCTCTCAGAGACTAGGGCAGGCCTGGGTGGGGTGGCATGGGTATAGGGAGCCAAGGGCCTGGGAGGCTGGTGTGAGCTGTGAGAGGAAGACGCTGTGGCCAGAATGTGCTGTGCTTGCAAGAAGGCCCTGAACTGTGCCCCTCGGCTCTGGCCCAGGTTTCTGGGCTCCGTCCCGGGCACCTGGGCTGGGAGGCCTCTGTGGGCTGGCAAGTGACTCCATCTGCCCCTCCTCTGCAGCTGGGGCTTCACAGTGGTGCACGAGACAGAGAAACATGAGAAGCAGCAGTGGTGAGTAAGGGCCCTGGCCTGAGACCCCAGGTTGGGAGAGATGGTTGCATGTTCCCTTTGGTTGGGTCCCTTTATTGTCCATATATGCACCCTGCCTGGAGAGCCAGGCAGGCTGCTCAGCCTTGGCAGTGTCCAGATCCGTGCCCTGCCCCGCCCCGCAGGTACCTCTGCTGTGAGACACAGATGGAGCTCCGGGAGTGGTTTGCCACCTTCCTCTTTGTGCAGGTACCAGCTCAGGGTGGGGTCCCGTGAGGCTTCCATTATGGAGAATGGGTATGTTTGCTTCTTCACTACATGGGCATCAATTGCATCAAGGAGATTTTGAGTTGCTTTTAATTCTTTTCTTCACTCAGCAAACCCTCCCTAGAGTCCACTTTGGTGCAACCCCAAGCCAGGCATGCTAGAGACAGAGTGCAGACCCCTGCCCTCAGGCACTCCCCATGTAGAAAGGAAAACAGACCTTGAAGTTGCCTGTTAAATAGCCCAATGTGGTCAGTGTATGGAGATAGAGAAAAGCCCAGGGACCCTACCCGCTGGAGGTGGTGGGTGTGGAGGGAAGGCAGCAGGGAGGGGGTGTCATAGGAGCTGAGTCTGAGGATGAGGAAGCCTTCATCAAGCAAAGGCGGTTGGAGGTGGGGGGGCGGGGGCAGGTCGGGGAGGCTTCTAGGCAGAAGGAACAGTTTATTGAAAGGCATGGCAACAGAACCACAGATTGCCCAGTGGGGTGTAAAGAGAAGCCAGGAGTACCAGAAGTTGACACTGGAAAGAGATTCAGGAGCCAGATCTGAAAGAGCCTTGAAGGCCATGCCAAAGGGAGCTGAACTTGACCTAGTCAGCAGTTGTCAGGGAGAGTTTTAAGCAAGAAAGCGGTGTGCAAGTTTGCGTCTGAGAGGGCTCTTTCTAGATGTAGCGTGCAGGGGAGGACAGGCTGAAGGAGTGAGGTGGCTGCCGCAGTGGGCCAGGTGGGAACAGGCTAGGAGGGGCTTGGAGCCAGAGCAGGGCTGGGGTGAGGGGTTGGGAGTGGGAGGGGTTGGACTTAAGCCACAGATTTTAAACCAGAGCTCAGAATTGTTTAGGGAAAAGGCTGACAGAACGGTGCCAGGGCTGTGGGCTGAGTTCTTTTAGCCCCGAGCTTCCTGGTAGTCAAGCCTAAAGAGAAACAGGCAGATTCTATAGTTTTGTTGGTTCCTGGTGAAAGAAAGCACACACATGTTCCTCTAGAACTGTTTTCTTGGTGCTACATTCTTGGAGCAGTTTGTTTGTGGACCTGGAGGTGGGGGTTGTTGAGTAACATAACTGGCTGGGTTCTGCCAGGGATACAGTCATGTTCTCCTAACAGCTGCTTCTCATATCGACTGGGATCAAAGCTGAGAGGGTCACCTCAGATCATAGCTGGAGGCGTTTCTGGGAAGGGTGGGTGGATCTGGAGCTGAGTGTCTGGGTGAGCTGAGTGTCCTCCTCTTCCCCTGCTCCCCAGCATGACGGCCTGGTGTGGCCCTCGGAGCCCTCCCGTGTATCCCGGGCAGTGCCTGAGGTCCGGCTGGGCAGTGTTTCATTGATCCCTCTGCGCGGCAGTGAGAACGAAATGCGAAGGAGTGTGGCCGCCTTTGCTGCGGACCCCCTTTCTGTGAGTAGTTTTCCATCCCTATGGGCAGAGCCCTGGGACCTGGCTGCTGCCCGCCTCCCACCTGACTCACCCGATTGCCCCCTGGCCCCCTCCCTCCAGCCTCCTAGCAGTCCTGACGGGCTCTTTTGGTTCATGTAGCTCTCAGGAGCCCCCTCTCTACCTGGCCCTGGGGACCCCGGCTGACCTGAGCACTCCCAAGCCAGCACTACAGAGCAGCTGCAGAAGCTTCAGCAGGGCCGCTGGTCCCTGTGAACCTTCACAAAGTGCTTATGGAATCTGGGCTTCTGTACCTTCCCACAGCTCCTCCGCAACGTCTGAGCGCAGAAGCCAGCCCCTGGCTCTGAGACTCTGCCGCCCTGAAGCCTTCCTGTTCAGACACCCTCGTGCCCTGCGTGCCTGGTGTGAACCAGCAGGGGATGCATGAGGAAGCCGCACCCCACATCCCACATCCTGGTTGCAACATGGGGTTCCCTGGCCAGGAAGTGGGGGGCAGCAGGGTCTGCCTGAGGAGGACCCCTCATCTGTTGTCTGGGTGCTTCTCCTGGCCTGGCCTGCTCCCCCCTCCAGGGTCACCCACCCTGAGTGTGAGGGGTTGGAGAGATGGGATGTGCATCATTCAGAAACTCTGGAGGACCACCATCCTTGCAGAGGCTCGAAGCCCTGGGGCCCCCGCTGGAAGGGAGCCCACCCTCTTGTCACAAACTCCAGAACAGCAAAAAGTGGATGCTCTAAAGGAACACTCAGCTGGGATAGGGAGGGAGCTCTTGGGTAAGTTTCTCTATAGCCTAGAACTGGGGCTGGGGGACTTGAGGAGCCTCCTCTGGTCTAGGCTGACTGGGAGGGCCCAGGCCGCCTGGTGCCCCTTCCCCACTTTGGGGGCCTTTTGATAATATAAATATATCTGTATATTTTATCCTACGGTGCTGAAGCCTGTGATTGGTTGGGGGTTTCAGGTGTTCCAGTGTAGGAGGGGACAGGAGTTC
Source organism: Acinonyx jubatus (assembly GCF_027475565.1). Classification (NCBI taxonomy): domain Eukaryota; kingdom Metazoa; phylum Chordata; class Mammalia; order Carnivora; family Felidae; genus Acinonyx; species Acinonyx jubatus. Next base: position 55,046,437 of record NC_069390.1, on the reverse strand, counting down.
AGGAGGCCCAGAGGTGAGTGCCTAGTACCCTGAAGTTGGGGGGGGGGGGGCGTGGGCCCTGTTCTTTCCAGGCTCTGAGCTGTTTAGCTACTCCCTCCTGCCCCAGGCAGAGCCCCGGCCCAGCTCCATGCCACCCCAGTGCATGCCTGTGCAGTCAGGGTGGGGAATACCGGTCCTGACCCTGGCCAGGACAGACCCCAGCTGGACCGAGCTCCTTTCCCTGCTGTAGTCTAGAGTCTGGGCCGGGGCCTGGGTGTGGCATGTGAATGACCCAGGGCAGCCCCTCACCAGCCCCTCTGAAACACGAGGTCACAAAGTCACAGGAGCTTTATTAGGAAGAAGAAGTGTCCCTTTATCCCTGTGCATGTCCCTCCGGAGGAGGGCCCTGCCTTGCACCAGGAAGCTGTCCTCACTGGGCACTGCCTGGTTGTCTCCTCCAGGAAGACAAGGCCCTGGCAAGTGAGGGAGATAACGAGCTGTTCAGAGACCTATTTGGGACTCCCTGGGAAGGTGCCAGACACCACATTCCTGCCTCTGCCTGGAGCCTCATTAACGGCCTCTCTCCAGGGGCCCGGCAGGCAGACAGGCTGACCTCCCAGCCTTAGCTTCAGCCAGTGGGGCTGGGCAAACAGGGTGGAGATGGGTCACATGATCTCTGATTCATGTGATCCAGCCCTGGGGAGGCCTGTGTATATGGATGGGGTCTTGGGGTCCTGGATTCCAGGTTCCTTGTTCCTGTCTCTTGAGAAGGGGAGGTGGATGCCAGACTGGAATGGGTTTTCTGGTCAGTTTCACAGGCTGGGGCTAAGCCCCTGGAGTCTCCCACTCTTATCCTGCCCTAACTGGGCTGCTCCAGGCCAGGCTGACAGATTGAATGACCATTCTGCCTGCCTGCAGCTAGGCCAAGACTGTTGTCCAAGTGCTCACGGGCTGGAATTCTTCCCAGGATCTGACTTCAGACTGACCAGCTAGTTCTGAGGTGCAGAGAGAGGGTGGGTGAGACTTAGAAGTGCCCCATGCTAGGCTGCCAGTGTCACTGACAGGCTCAGGGACTGGCTGCAGTGACTGAATTGGGCCACCAGGGGGCAGCCGTGGATAGCTCAATGTGGCTGGTCCCAGGACACGTTCTGGAGGTCCCAGGACAGGTTCTGGGGGCCCCGGTGTGGCGGTGCTGACCCAGACCTTGCTCTCTTGGAGTGTGGGGTGGAACCTGGCCCTGCCTTTAACCCCAAGACTAGTGATATTCTGGAAGGCAGCACAGTGCTTTGGACTCCCAAGATCTAGGAGCCAGGAGGAGAGAATAGCTCTTTTCCAAGTACCCACTGTGGGTCAGCACCTGTGCTCTATGCACTGTCTCCTCCTGGCAGAGGAAGAAAGGCTCAGAGAAGTGAGCCAACTTGCCCGAGGGCCCATAACTCTCCTGAATCAGGGCTGGGGTCCATTTCTACTATCCCACTTTGTAGGGGAGAGGGGTGTCTCCCTCTTCCACACCCCTCCTGACTTCAGCTCTGCTCTCTCCACTTGGCATGTCCAACTCTGCTCTCTCCACTTGGTGTGTCCCATGGGGAAGGGGATCTGTACTGTCAGGAGTTAATGATAGCTTAAAGTGCTAACCCTTGGGATCAGGGATAGCATCCCAACAGGAGCCTTCAGGCCTGAACTTTAATGCATTGTGGCAATGACAGCAGTGTGATGGGTGGGTTATGCCAGGAGGCTCTGCTGGTTGTGGCCACAAGGATTCCTAGAAATGGGGCTTCTTGGGACCTTGAGTGGTTTTTTCACATATTATTTGAGGTTGGGCTGGGGGTGGGGGTGGGGGTGTGGAGGGTAGATGTGTGAGGAGCCCAGAGCTGGACCTGCTGAAAAGTAGGGAGCAACTCTTGGAGAGGGAGGAGGCTTTCTTTGAGGTTCCCCAAAGCTGGGCCTGAAAAGTGGAAGCCTTGCCAGGTACACATGGTTGGGAGGGGTGCAAGTTGGCGTGAGGGTGGGTTGAGATGCTGGGAGAAGAGGACTGGGTGACCCAAGTCTGGGTCTGATTGCAGGGGACCACAGTGAGCCCTGGGAGAGAAGGCTGTGGCAAGTCAGCCTGGGTGGTGAGGGCTTTGTGGATGGAGAGTAGGGACAGAACGGGGGAAGGGCTGGGAGATGGGATGGGATATGGGATGCCATCTCCTGTTCAACTTGCCCACCCTGAAAAGTGTTCAGCAGCCTTCGAGGGCCTCTGGACCTCAGGAGATCCCCAGGCTCTGCAGGAAATCAATGGGACTGGGAAGGAGCCCTGCCTCCTCCCTGCTTCCCCCAGATCTTGGGGGCGGGGGGACCTGGAGCTAAGGCCTTCTCTTCTGGCCTCAAGCTCTGGTGGCTCCTGAGCCCCCTGCCCACAGCTTGCTGTTTTGGAAAAGCATGGGTGTGGATGCCAGCTGGGCAGATGCCGACACTCCCATCTATAAGCTCTGGAGCTTTGGCTGAGTTCCTGAGGTCTCTGATCCTCACTGTTCTCATCTGCTTTGGAGATATTAATAGTAGCTACTAATGGGAGGATTAAATGAGCTAGTAAGTGTGAAGTACCTAACACTGTCCCCTGATAATCCCCTTCTCAAACATGTCTGGGGAGACCTAGCATCCAGAGTCTTCAGGCCCGATATATATATATTTTTTTAATTTTTTTTAAACGTTTATTTATTTTTGAGAGAGAAGGGCAGGGGCAGGGGGCGGGGGGCGGGGACGGGGGGCAGAGAGAGAAGGAGACACAGAATCTGAAGCAAGCTCCAGGCTCCGAGCTGTCAGCCCAGAGCCCGATACAGGGCTTCAACTCACAAACCACGAGACCATGACCTGAGCCAAAGTCTGATGCCCAACCAACTGAGTCGCCCAGGCACCCCTAGGTCCGATATATTTTACTTCAACAAGCACTTCTTGAACACCTACTGTGTGCAGTGCTTTACTGAACCATGAAGGGGAGCAGATGAGTAAATGCTGTGGGGGAAGGAAGAAGCCCTTCCGGTAGGTGTATTGATCAGGAAAGACTCCACAGAGGGGGTGAGGCTAAAAAGACCAGCATATTTCTGTGGGTGGAGTTAAGAGGGAAAGGTGTCTTCAGAAGAGGGAATGGCATGAACCAGAGGCAAGGTGATGTGAGCCTGCAGTAAGCAGCCTGTGTGGTTGCAGCTGAGTGCCCCAGGGCCTGTCCCCAGTGCCTCTGCTATTGGGGATTTTGCCTTTCATGCCTCTGAAATACAACTACATTCCAGACAAATGGAGTCCTCAGGGTCTTCCCCAGCCAGAAAAAGGAATAGCTCTTAGTCCTTTAGCTAGCTCTGTGGCCTAAGTGATCCCAGGCTTGCACCTGGGAAACGTCTGTCTGTCTCACATACACACACATAATAAGTACAGCTAACATGAACCTCCCAGCCTCTCCTCCAATGTGATACTTCTTTCAGGAAGCTCTTCTGGACTGTTCTTCCATCTTGCTATGCTGTGTGCACTTAGAATGTGTGTTCACATGCCCAGGTCACTTGCACCCATCTAGGGACTGGCCCGGGGAAGAGCTATCAGAGCAAGGTCCCCTGGTCAGCCCAAGCTGATCCAGCCCTAGCGTGTCCCCTCTCCCATGCCACTTTCAGCTTGTGGAAATTTCCGCACTTTCTTTGCCCTGGTTACAGCTCCTACTGCTGTATTTATCACCCTGGAGACACAGTGGCACAGGCATACACATGCCACACACACACTCATGCCCTATACACACGTGCCTGCACACCTCAGCCTGCACTTCCAGATGCACACGCCCGCACGTGCGCGCACACAGACACATGCATGGCACGTGTCTAAACGCCCCCACCACAGAGCTCTCTAGGAAAACTGCCCCTCCCCTGCTCCCCCTCCTCCACTCTCTTCCCACCACCACCCACCTCAAAACACTGAGACCAAAGAGATGGGCTGGACGGCCCTCCCACCACTTGTCAGCCTGGGAGGCACATCCGCCTCCATAACTACAGCATCCTCCCTCCCACCCCTTCTTCCCCACTGCCCGCTTTTCCCTCCGTCTCTCCTCAGCTTCTCTGTCCTTCCCTCTGCCACTTCTCTGTGCTCCTGTCTGTGTCTTCCTGCACCTCAGTCATTCTGAGTCCTCTCTTGTCACTCTTGGCCCTCTGAGGTAGAAATTGTGCTTCCTCCCTGCCCTCCCTCCTGAGGGGCTCAGGATGGGGACCTTGTGTGGGGGGGGGGAGCTTACGGAGACAGGGATAGGCCTAGGGGACCCAGGGACCTGAGCTGCCTCGTATCCTGTCACTTTCAGCCCCTCCTCCTGGGTGAGGGGAGAACTGTGTGCCTGGCACCATGGAGACTAGCGTCATGGCAACACAGCCTGGGTGGGCACAGCCTTCCTCCTCCTAGGGCCCCCCTGTGATCCCCTAGGAACTGCCAACAGGCCCTGAAGAGATGGGCCTTGTTTTAGTGCCCATCCCCAGCTCATACCAGGCCAGGGTACCCCCATCCTGACCATCCGTACTTGCACCCCAGCTTCCAATGCCACAAGTCACTAATCCCCATGGTGGGACATGGCGGGGGCAGGGAGGATTCTCATGCAAGCATGAGCTCCAGAGCTGGGGACCTGAGGGTCTTTTACTGACTGAGGGCCAGAGGTCAGGGGCTTGCTTAGGGGAACCCAGCAAGTCTGGCTAGGCTCCTGACTCTCAGACATCAGTTCTCTGGTCTCCCACCTTCCACCCAGGTCAGTGGTCACTGGGGCAAAGGGGTCATTCCAACCTGGGGTCCGGCCCTCCCCCCGGGAGGTCTCTAGCCCGTCCTTAATGTCGGCAATGATAATGATGCAAATGAGAATGTTGAGCCACCGTGAAGCACCCACAGCCTCCTGGGCTGAGGCTTTACAAGTGTTTTCTCATTTAATCCTTACAGCAAACACCATGAGGAAGATACCTCTTGTTCTCATTTTATAGGTGAAGAAACCAAGGCATGGACTTGACAGTGTCAGGTGACTAATAAGTGGTGTGGCTGAGAAGAAACACAGGTCCTTCCCAGATGGTGCCGGTGAGCCCCAGCTTCATGCCTGGTGCCCTCCCCAGTAGGCACTCTTTTTCAAAATCACTGACAAACTGTGTTTTCAGTTCTGTCTTTCCTTCTGGAGAGAGTCCATGGGGAGGATCTCGGGCTTAGTCTAAGTTTGGCCTTAGGGTTTCTAGAAGCCAGGGGGTTATTTTTCTAAGAAGGTGGAGAGGGACCAGAGCCTTCCTAGTGTGGTTAGCCCTAGGGAAGACCTGCCTCGCAGTCCAGCAATGCATGTTCACAAACCCCAAGTCCTTGTAGAGTCCTGTCCAAGTCCAGGCTGGAGCTGTGTGATGGAGGGAGGAGACCCTGCCTCCCGGGCCCAGCCTCAGCTTGTCTACCAACCTGGATGGAGTCACAGTGCAGTTGCCTCCCTCCTGGCTTATGTAATCATTCAAATATAGCAGCTACCTTTATCCCACTGAGTCACACCCCCTCCTGCCCCCAGTCAGGTGCGGGGAGTTAAGGGGGGAGAGGTAGATTAGGGCTGAGTGGGCAGCTCAGGGCCTCATGGCAAGGAGCATCCAGGTGTGCTGCACTGGAGGGTAGTGGAGGTGAGGGAGCTGGGGCCAGGACCCCAGGGAGAGTAAAACCTTCCCCAGAGTATGAAGCCACAGGGCCCACTTCTGTTCTGACCTATCTCTGCTGAAGCTCCCCATCCACGGGGATGCTTCCACAGGGTCATGAGCTGTATCAACAGCCTTCTTTCCTAGCCTTGTCCCCAGGTGGAAGAGGTGAGGAGGAGGGAGAGGCGGAAGATTACAAAGAAAATGAGGCAGTGGAGGGGGGGCGGTGGCCAGGAATCCCTGGTCCTAGGTCTAGCCCTGCCCTTTACTCCCTGTGTGGCCTAGGCATGTTTCTGCCTTCTTTTCCCCCTCTGCACCATGAGGGATGGGATTCCACTGGCTCTGGCATCTTGTGCTGCCTGGTCCATATTTCTGGGGATGACTTCAACCTTAGAAGACACTTCCAAGTGTCTGGTCTAGCCCCATCCCAGGCTGACTTCCCTCTCTTCCTGTTCTCTGCCCACCCCAAATCTGTCCACCCTCCATGGGCCAGTTCAGCACCCCCTGCTCTCCCACCCCATCCACAGGGCAGTGTAGACAGGAAGGATCACTGGGTTCTGGCCTGAGGGGATAAGCCTTGGCTGTCTCTTCCCTTCCTGCACTGACCGTCTGTTCCACCACTTCATCCCCCTGCCCAACAGGAATGGGGAGCTTCCTACCTCTGTGTGAGGTCACCCCTTCTTTCATAGGGCAGTTCTGACAGATCCTGGACCTGAAGCAGGCCCACAACACCTCAACCCTCAGGCCTGGGTCCCCAAAACCACCTTCCTGGGGTGAAGAAGCCATACCACCTTACAACTGTTCTGGAGCCTGGGGTGGCTTTTTGCTCCTTTGTCAGCAAGGGCCTTGTCACCCATGGTGTGATCGGGTCTGTGCTTAGTGTGGGAACACAGGGAACTATGCCAGGCCCTTGGAATGGAGTTGGTGCTCCTTTGGTCATTATGCTTGGAGTCACAGGTGGCAGCTTCCTGGCTGAGGAAGAGGCAGAGAAGCACTGTGAGATGGCTCCCTGAGCTTCCCACTCTCCCCACCCCCAGGCGTCTGTTGCCAAGAGCCAGATGTGGGCCCATCCTGGTCCCCAGCCAGAGGGAGTCACCCAGGGGTTTTCAGGCCAATGCTCCGTGAAATCCATGTTCCACCAATTACCAGCCTTCCCCTGAGAAGGCTGAGGGATACTCTATGGTCTCAGTCTGCCCTTGAACAGGGGTGGGGGGTGGTTTGCACAGAGCGGGCCAGTGAGGACCCCTCATCTTCCTGTGTCCCCCCATCCACCTGCAGCCTTTTATTGAAGGCTTGCTCTGATGTGATTTTGCACTGAGCTCCAGAGCGCACCATTTCGTTTCCACACTCACCTGTGTCTCCCTCCTTCCTACTTTACTTCATCAACATTTCTCACTTGTCCCTGGTTAGGCTGCCCAAAGGCTGGGGACTGGGGCTGAGGTGAACAGGATTTTGGCCTGTTCTTGAGGAAAGGGTGATCCAGTAGAAGAAATTAGGTGAACCTGAGCGGGGGTGGGGGGTGGGGGGGGGGTGAGGTGATAGGGCAGATGACAGGGAAGAGTGAGGCAGCCAGAGGCTGCTCAGCCCAGAACCCAGTGACCCCTCCTGCCCACCCTGTCCCCTGTGGGTAAGGGCAGGGTGTGGGCTGAACTGGTCCAGGAAGGATAGGCCAGGATTTGGAATGGGCAGAGAAAAGAAAGAGGAGAGGGAAGTGAGCCTGGGAAACAGGTGGTACCAAGTCAAAGGGGGAAGAAAGGACTGGCTTAAGGACTGGACCCTGCTGTATGTGGAGCAGAGGATGGAGACCTCAGGGCCTATCATGAGAGATTTCAGGTATCAGGCTGAGGAGCTTGGCCTTTATCCTGAAGCCACTGGGGAGCCATGCAAGGATTCTGAGGAGTTACCTGACCGGATAGATAGTGCTCGGTGCAGGGTGGAGTGGAATAGAGGAGTTGAATTGGGGTAGGGGGCTGGAGAAAGACCAGAGGAGGAGGAAGTAAGCAGGGCCAGGGGAGTGATGGAGGGAGTGAATACATGGGAGAGAATTACAGAGGGAGAATTGGCGGTGATAGATTTGATACAGGAGGTGCAGGAGAAGGAAGAGGCAAAGCGACTTTGTAGTTTCTAGACTGGGGATTTGAAGTTTGCTGATGCCTTTGATAGAGACAAAAGATACGTTGGATGTGAATATTCAGGTGTATGTGGGCCTATGGGATGTTCCCACAGATGTCCAGGAGGCAACCTGTATTGGTTGTCTGGAGCCCCAGAAACAGGGCTGGGCCTGGGTGGGGGTGGGGGTAGGGAGGCACTAGAAGTTGGTGCGTTTGGGGAAGGCTCCAAGCTCCCTGAAGGTGGGGTGGAGAAAGAGGAGAGAGACAGGGCGCGGTGCCCCTGTGAAGAGCACCCATGTTGAGGGGGCAAAAATAGGATGAGCCAGCGAGAGAGACAGAGGAGGGGCCGTCTGGAAGGTGGGAGGGAAACAGCAGAGCAGGAAGGCGGCGGGAGAGGGCGCTGAGAAGAAGCCGCCTTCTTTGGCAACGAGGAGGTAGCTGGAGCCTGCAGTCCTCGCGAGGCAGTGGGCGCAGGGCGGAGGCTGGATCTCAGAGGCTGCATCTTCCCGTCGCTTCGGGCACCCACCCGCCTCCCAGCTTCCTCTCACCTCCTGCCAGATCCCCAACTAGCAAAAACCGGTGTCTGCTGACCCGCTGCAGGGCGGCGGGCCACGGCCCGTGAACGCGGCACGCCCCGATCAGCACCCGGGAGAGCGGCCGGGGCCTGCAGCGGGGCGGGGCTTCGCGGTGATCGCTCCGGGCCCTCGGTTCCTGCCGCCGGCCTAGCAGGCCAGATGGAGGTGGAGGTGGGAAGAGCAGGCCAGGACACCGGCCCCTCTCCCCTTTCAGAAGCACCCCCCCCCACCCCCAGCATTCCGGCAGTGCCCTACAAGAGCCCCTACCCCAGCATTTCAGGCTGTTACTCCCTCAGCCCCACCAATTCATCCTCTTTAGGGAAAGGGAAGGGAGGAGAGGACTACGGCTTTTTACTGGGAACTTTACAGACATTTCCAAAGCCTTACAACTCTTTGAGCTTGGAATTTGTGACCTCTCCTTTCAGATGAGAAAGCTGAACTGAAGTTCAGAGAAGTTAAATAACTTGCCCAGGGTGCATGGATGGCAGAGCTGGGATTTGACCCTCTACCTGCCTGGCTGTAAGTCCTAGAGTACCAGAGTACCCAGTAGTCCTGGATCTTGCACCTCATTCCTGCAGACTCCTTTGTTCTGGGGCAACTGTGGAGTCTGGTGTGGTAGTGGGATGGGAGGAGACCTTCCCTCCTACCTGTCTTGCTTGGGTATATTCCCAGGAGGTTTCTGAAGATGAGGCCTCCACCATCATTTCCAGAGCGAGAGGGCAGAAAGGAGGTTGAGGGGCAGGTGAGGCTTCAACGCACCAGCTTCTCCTGTGCCCGGCAGGTGCCCTCCTTTGAGCTCCTCTGACTCAGCTTCTTACTGCCAGGCTCCTTGGGGCGTGAAGGGGAGTTGTGAGAGGCCAAGCCTGGACCTGATCCAGGGCCTTGGCTTTCTGGGCCCGAGAAATGCCTTCCTAGCCAGCAGGCATGGAGCAGTAAGGTCCCAGGTATGGGTCAGGCTGAGAAAACAGTTTGCCCAGAGTTTTCAGAGATCTGAAACTAGACCTTCTGGGGCCACAGTGGGAAGCAAAAGCTCCCTCATAGTTTCTTTCCTGACACTTAGTAAGCTATGAGAAAACTGCTTTCTGTCAGCCTGGACAAGCCTCCTGCACCAGCTGCATCATTCCTGTCCATCCCACCACCGCTGCACCTCCGTGCCTGTTAACAGGGATTAGGTTTTCACTCAGTCTCATGGGCGCTTCTGCATGGATCCTGTTGTGTGTGGCAGGGGTCCTTGTCCCCACAGGTCAGAGAAGTGAGGTTATTGGTGAGGATTACACATGGCCCCCATAGCCTGGAATATACCTGCTTTTCCGGGTCGGACTCAGCTGATATTCTCTTCTACAGGAATGCTTACCAACCCCAGACTGGGTCAGAGGCCCTGTTTGGGCACTACATACTCTGTGCTTCCCTCTGTCACACTACAAGTCATTTCATCTCCTGCCTACCCCCCCCCCCCCACTACCACACACACAACTTGACTGGGTGCTTCTCCAAGGCAAGGAGCCGTCTGAGTCATATTTAATGAAGTTGGCCAATGACAGGTGTTTGTGAACAAATGAATAAGTTAGTGGAAGAGCCAGCATTTGAACCCCCATTTCCCACCTCAAGGTGTGGAGCATTTTCTTTTATGTCCAACAGTCCCTCTGCTGAGACAACTCCCTACCTGTCCATTGCCTAAAATGCCCCAATTCCATTGGGTTAAGGCTTCCTCCTGAGGAGTCCTCTCTGGCAACAGGGCAGAGGTACAGCAGGCCTCTTCCCATGCCTATAACCTGTGGACACTGAAAACCACGTGGGCAAGTTGTGCCCACAACTCCTAGTACAAGTGCATGTTCCTGGGCGCCTGGATGGCTCATTCAGTAGAGCATGTGACTCATCAGGGTTGTGAGTTTGAGTCCCATGTTGGGTGTAGAGATTAAAAATAAAATTTTTGAGGCGCCTGGGTGGCTCAGTTGGTTGAGCGTCCAACTCTTGATTTCGGCTCAGATCACGATCTCACGGTTCGTGAGTTCGAGCCCCACATCGGGCTCTGTGCTGACAGTGTGAAGCCTGCTTGGGATTCTGTCTCTCTCCCTCTCTCTCTGACCCTCCCTCACCCTCAAAATAAAGAAATCAACTTAAAAAATACATTTTTTTAAAAAAGTGCACGCTTCAGCATCAGCTCCCACAGTGTCCCAGCTAAGCAGAGCCACCAAGAGGTAGACTCAGTGACAAAGCTCTGAGTTCAAAGACCATTAGCAAGAGCACCCAGAGCCTCCTGCATCCCCAGCTCTATGCTGGGGATGCACCCCCTATACACGATACCGACTCAGGGAGCCCAGAGGAGCTGATTCTGCCTGGAGGCCCAGCCCTTCCTTTCTTGAGGAGGGTGAGAAGTGTCTCCTGACCCTGAGAGCCTCTGTAATGGGGTAGCACAGGGTCTGGGTTCCGTCCATCTGCCCCTCACCCCAGCTCCCATTCTAGTCAGTGCACAGTGCAAATCCTTCATCCTCGTACCTCTCTGGGTTCCTCTGTCTGTCTGCCTGTCTGTATGTCTGTCTGTCTCTCTCCCTCTCTCCCCTCCCCCATTTCCATCTCTGCTTTTTTTTTTTTCTTCTTTTCTTTTCTTTTCTGTCTTTGTTCCTCTGTGTGTGTTTTCCCTATGCCTCTCTGATCTCTTTATATTTCCATCTTGATCTCTCTGGAGCTCTGCTCCCTTTCTTCTTTCCTTCATGTATTTCTCCTTCCTGTCTGTTTCTGTCTCTGTTTCTGTCTCTGTCTGTTCCTCTGTGTGTGAGTCTTTCTTTTCCTCTCTCCCAGCCAGAGTCTCTCTCTACCCCTCCCTCCCTCTCTCCCTCTCTGTCTGGGCCTCTCTGTTCCTCCTCCCTCCTCCCTCCCCCTTCTGCATTATCAGACCTGCTCCAACCTCCTCCCGGAGCCAGCCTAGCGGCAGAGGCAGTGGCAGCAGGAGAGGTGGGAGCAACTGGGGCAGCAGCAGCAGCGCTGGATTGGGGTATTGAGTCCAGACTGAGTTGGGGACAGGCTACTGCTCTTGGTCCTTGTGCCCACTGGGCCAGGCACCCTGCCTGGAACCCCGGGCAGGGTGGACAGGGCGAGGTGCCACCTTAGTCTGGCTGGGGAGGCAGACGATGAGGAGCGATGGGGCAGGCATGCGGCCACTCCATCCTCTGCAGGAGCCAGCAGTACCCGGCAGCGCGACCGGCTGAGCCGTGAGTACTATCCAGGGGCTGGGGTTTGGGTGAGCGGCTGCAAGGCATACCAGGGACTAGGGTCCTGGGAGTGCCGCTGAGGAGCTGGGGTTGGCGTGGAGCTGAGCCACGTGGGAGGATCGATCCTGCTCCTGGGCGCCCCGTTGCTGGACTGTAGCCTAGGGCGGGGGGGCGGGGGGGCGGCTCTGCACAGGGGTGGGGGTTTCAGACATCAACCAAGGGGGTGATGAGGGTGGTGTCCCATAGAAGAGGCTGGGGGAGGGGTTGGTAATGAACCTGAATTATCCTTTCAGGGGCTAGGGGTGGGGGGTGTCTCTGCAGGGAGTTCCAAGGAGGTCTGGGGGGCTGAGATAAACTGGTTCAGGACCCTAGAGAAGGATGAGATGTCTGTGACCCAGTGGTGTGTGTGTGTGTGTGTGTGTGTGTGTGTGTGTGTGTGTGTGTGTGTGAGAGAGAGAGAGAGAGAGAACAAACATGAATATGAATGAGTAAGTGGTGCTGGAACAGAATAGGGTCCCGGGCCACCGCCTTTTGTGGGACTGGGATTCATGGCCACTAGTTTCGACAACTTTACCCCAAAACATCTGTCCCAGAGAGCCACGAGGCTGGTTGAATGAGGCCCCTGTGCACCAGCCTCATGTGCATCCACGTGCATGGGTGCGTGTGCAGGTGAGTGGAATGGGGGGTTCCGTGGAGGCTCCCCTCCACCATCTTAGGGCTGCTGAGGTGGGGGGCAAGGGATGTGTGTCTTCAGGTCAGTGGAGGCACAGTTCTATGCCTGCACGTGAAGGTGTGTGTATGTGTGTTACAGGTGTGAGGTGCAAGGGGACCTGTGGGGTGTACAAGGGCCTGTAGAGTCCTTGGTGGCTGAATGTGCGGTGGCCTGGCAGGATGTGTGAGCAAACCTGTGTGACTGTGAGAGGTCATCTGCACACGTGTGAGTGCAGGTTGCTGTGTGTGTGGGTGTAGGTGTGTGTGTGTTAGTTTGAACGTATGTGTTGGCACGCATGTTAATCTGTGTGCCGCGTCTGCAAAATAAAGTGACTCAAAACTGAGCACGTTGTTTGATTCCACGCACCTTCCTGTTTGTGTGCTTATTTGTTAGTGCGTGAATATTAGTGTTGCGCTGTGTGTGTGTGGCATAAGTGTTCGGGTGTGGGTGTGTGATCGTGTGCTGGTGCACTTGAGTGTATATTGGTGCCTGTGTGGCTGGTGTACGTGTGTGTGTCTCTGTGTGTGTTCATCTGACTGTGCGTGGGTGGCTGTTTCCTTCCCCTGCTGGTTGAGGACACAGCTGGGACACTGTGACCCACCGAGGCAGGGCGGGGGTGGCTGAATGTGCGACCACCTCTGTGAGCCCAGGACAATTCATTCTACACCCTGTGGGGAGATGCAGAAATGAAATAGGCAACAATGGCCCTGCCCTCTGGGGCCTCCTAAGCTTCCTAGACATAAAATGGCTTGAGAATAATTAAGCTTAAAGATCAGGATCTAGCTAACAGGTGGGTGTGGAGTGGGAGCAGCATAACAAAGGCCCTGGGTGGGGATCCCCCGTATCCCTGGAGCAGTGAGGAGGCTGACCGGGTTGGTAGCAGCCGGGTTGGTAGCAGCCGGGTTGGTAGCAGCCGGTCCTGCAGGACTTTGAACTCCAGGCCTCTTGGGCTCTATCCGGAGGGCCCTAGGGAGTCCAAGAAGGTTCTGTGTGATGGAGGGACAGAATTCTGTGAGTTTGAGAAAGCTTCCTCAGTGGCATGGTCAAGGTTGGACTAGCAAAGAGAGACGGGACAGGGGGGCCAGGCCACTGTGGACATCAGGGAGGTCCGGGGCCAGGTGGGCCAAGGGGCAGATGACCAGGGCCTTTCTGAAGGGAGAGGTTGCAGGGCTTAGGAAACGATGGGATGGGGGACGTCGAGGTGGTTCAGCTTGGACTCAGGTGGGAGATGCAGTGGCAGGACCTCAGAGGGTCAGGATGTTGGAGGGAAAAGCTGTTGGAAAGCTCAAGCCAACAAGGTAGCAGGAGAGATCCCCTGTAGGACTTCTGACCAGGGTGAAGAGGGTTGGAGATCATGGAGCCGTGGAAACTGAGGCTATGACTTTGTCAACCTGCTCTGGCTACGAGGCTGAGGCTGAAGCTCTTTATCAGAGGCAAACTGAGGCCTCTTTCCTCAGGGCCTGCAGGGGACCTGTTGGTTGCCTGAACTGGGTTGGCTCAGTGAGGGTTAATCGCCTTTATGCTCCCCACACCCCCCAGTTGCCCCTGCCCACCAAGCAGCTCCTGCCACTCTTTCTGCTTCCCACTCCAGCCTCCTGTCCCTGGGGACTGCTGATGGCTTGGCTGGGATCTAGCCAAATAGGGGAGGCAGAGCTCCCAGCAGTACCCGCCTTCGGTCTTAATGGCCTGGGAGTCTCACCCTGAGCCGGGCTGCTGTCGGGTCAGGCCCGTGCTCCCCAGGCTCCTGCTGCTTGGGCCTGTACAATCTACCCACTTGGCATGCTCCTGTTCCTGCATTTCTGTGTCCATCCGTTCATTGATTCACTCAACAGCGACTCTCCAATGCCTGCTTGGTGCCCACGGGGCTGGTCACTGGGGACACAGAATGGACCCAGACCCAGACCCTGCTCTCAGGGACTCCCGGTCTGATGAGGGAGGCAGGAGTGGAGACCTGTAACCTTGCAGTGTGAACAGTGCTGTGCAGAGGGAAGCCCCCTGGAACTGTGGGACCCACACCAAGCTGGGGCTTCAGAGGATGAGTCACTTGAGCTGCATCTTGAAGGACGGATGGGGATTGCCCATGGGAAGAGCAGAGGGAACAGCATGGAAATCCGATGTGAGAGTGCTGTGTGATCAAGGAACAGAAAGGGGTTGGGTTGGCAGGATGAAGAAGGGAGTGGAGAAGAGGAAGAAAGGGCAGGAAGAGCCAGATTCTGTAGTCTCAAATGCCAGACTAAGGGGCTTGGGTTCTCCTCTTAGGACTGGGTTGCTGAGGAAAAGTTTTGAAAAGGAAGCCTCCCCTAGGAAGCCCTCCTTGGTTCCCCCTCCCTCTGACCCCGTGATCCACCCTGAGGTCTCCCTGATAGTACAGCATCAAGAATGTGGCCCAGGGGCACACAGTTGGCTCAGGCAGAGAGCATGTGACTCTTGATCTCAGGATCATGAGTTTGAGCCCCATGTTGGCCATGGAGCCTATTTAAAAAAAGAAAAAAGAATGTGGCCCAGAGTTGGTCTTTCCCTGTGATGCCCCTGTGTGTGAGGTCCTTTAACCAGCCAGCTAAGGAGCAACTCTAAGGCAAGAGCCACCCCCTCATGCTTCCCAGCACAGGGCTGGCCACCTAGGCTCAGTGCAGCCTCCCAGTGGGAGAGGACATGAAGAGCATCTGGGCCACCTTCTAGCAGTTGCTTTACTCCTTCCTGCAACCTGCCCACAGATCTGATCAGCCCTGCTTACATACCCCCGGGATGGGATGCTCATCCCTTCCCTCTTGGGCAGCCCTTCCCTTGGAGTGGTTTTATCTGTCCTGGGCTCCTTTACAAGGCCTGGCTACTTGGCCTTGTGCCCTTTCTCCATCCTGGGTCACTGTCCTTCCCCCTTAGCAGGGCCAAGCTGGGGCATAATGGTTCAGGAGTGGTATGAACACATCGTGGGCAGAGAATAGAAAGAGATAAGCAGCCTTATTCCAACTACAGATGGTCAAACTGAGATGGGCCAGTCCCTGACCCCTCTCCAAAAGGAATGATAAGGAAGTAGGCATGGCCAAGAAAGGGGATGAGGATAGACAACGGGAAGAACTTCCTACCAGCCCAGAGAGGTGTGGAATCTCCTGACTTTGTGAGAGTGGGCATGAGGGGGAAGTCTTCCGGGACAGGAGGGAGAGCTGGAGACTGAGGCACTCACTTCTGCCCCTCCTGCAGGTGAGGAAAGTCTTCCAGGGACAGGGGGACTGCAGGGGCTGAGAGAGACAGGGGAGGGGGATCAGGATTCATTCACATTTACTGGGTTGCTGCCCGACCAGACATACCAGCTCTGTGGGGAGATAGACAGAACAGTGACCACACGGAGGGACACCCATTATCTCCCCTACCTCTGCCAGTGGCAGGAAGGTATTTAAGAAGAGGGGCTCTTGGAGCTAGCCTTAGAAGGAAGACTTCCTTCATGAGGCAGAATTGACAACCCCACAGGAAGAGCACATACTATGTGCAAAGGCCTCAAAGGGAAAGCAAGCATGGTTTTGTTTATGTAAGGACTGTAGGAATTCAGAGTGGCCTAATCATGAAGTGCAAGGGTAGGGGAAGGTCTGGGCAGAGAAGGAGAAGGAGACAAGTGAGGGAATTGAGGTTAGACTATAGGAAGCACTTTCTGTGGCCAAGGTGCCGCCAGCAGCTTTGACTTGGAGGCGTCATTGTGAATTTGCAACTTCTTGGTCTCTCCCAGTGGCCCCATCAGGGCCTGCGGAGGGGCTCCTCCTTGCTTGAGAATGGGATGTTCAGTGAACAGAGACCCTGAAAATGGGGGAGCTGCAGCAGTTGAATGTGAGCCCCTTCCAGAAAGTGGCATGCAAATGAATGCAAAGTAATATGCAAATAAGCCAGCTTAGGCTTGGCAGCTTTGTCTGGGAGGATGAGACATCACCCCCTTCCACGCTGGCCTCCCACCTCCTCTGCCCCAGCCCCCCACTCCTCCCCACCCCCAGAACAGCCAGAACAGCCTTCTCTGCTGCTTCGACTGCCCTAGCTTGTGTGAACCACAAGATTGTGGCCTCTCGGTCAGGGACCATGGGCTCCCTGTCAGCACCCCCATCTTCTCGGGAAGTCGATATATTTAGTAACGGATGTTTTCAACACATTTATCTCCCATTGTTCAGCTGCCCGCTCCCTGGGAAAGGCCAAGTCCCCAGTGACATGACCCACTTTTTAAATTCCCTGAAGTCCCTTTTCACTGCCCTCCCTGAAAAACAGGAGGCAACTGGGGCTTGGTGCAGCAGAAGGGATTTAAGTCAGACATCTGGAAGGACTTCCCAACAGTGTAGTTGCTGAAAGATGTGGACCCTGAGGCTTCTGGGTTCTCACTTTTTAGATGGCTACCTGGGTTCAAAGCCAGAGGAGGCTTTGAGAATAGGACAGAGAAGGTGGTAGACAGCTGGAAGTTCAAATATCAGCACCATTACTCTAGAGCTATGTGGTCCTGGGCAAGCTACTTAGCTTCTCTGAACCCCATGTGAATAGTGAAGTGGGAACAATAATACTTTCCTGGCAGGATCACCAAGAAGAATCTGGAAGTGGAGAGCTTCGTGGCAGGCATGCAGCAGGTGCTCATAAAGGTTAGCTGTTGCCATTATAAACCACCCACACTCACCTACACTTTTAGAAAGATTCAGTGGGGGCCTGGAGGGGGAGAGACCAGAGCTAAGAGCCCAGAAGCTGTCATCGTGTGGGAGACACGAGGAGGTCTGAAATGGAGCCGCGGTGGTGGGCATGGTGAGCAGTGTGGATGCTCTGTGGGAGGGGCCCTCAGAGACATGTGACCACCTCCCTCAGCTGCCCTGACTGGTCAGGGACTAATCCCCAGGGAATACAATGGAGGAAAGGGCTCCATGAGGAAGAGGTTAAACCAGTGGCCACACCCATGGCAGTCTGCGAGTCATTCTGGGAGTTGTAGTCTGGCGTGAATTTGCAGTAAGTAGACTTAGTACGGCCTCTTTGGATCTAAATCCACACTCTGCTGCTGAGGCAGGCTGGGGACAGGCCCTGGAGGGTGCTGGAGGATGCAGGGCCCAAAAGTGGAGCAGCTTCGCTCCCTCCCCAGGGACCCCTCAGCCTGCTTCATGTTGGGCAGTGCAGGTGGGGGTAGGGATAAAAGGATTAAGCCATAATTAGGACTCTTCACACATCCATACAGAAGTTTACAGCTTCCAGAACACTGTTTTCACATCTATGATCTCATTGAATCCTCACCACAAACCCAAGAGACTCCTGTTTTCTGGATCAAGAAACAGAGGATCTGAGGGGAAATAACTTGTCCAGAGGTATTCAGCCAGTGACTGATGGAGCCAGGCTTGGAGCACATGTCTGTCTGCCCCCAAAGTTCCTGCTCTTTCCATGGGTTATTGTGCCAGAGGGCAAAGGCCAGGCGTTGAAGGACAGGCAAGATACAGACAATTAGACATCTCAGCAGAGGACCGAGGAACAAAGACCTGACTCAAGGAACAGAAAGCAAAGGCTGAGCCCCTTGGGATATAAGGCTAAGAGGTGGACTAGGCAAACCCCAGGCAACTAATTCCAGGCTGAGAATACCACCGCCCACCAGGATCTTCCTAGGAGTTTTGAGCAGGGGCAGGTCCTGATTAGGGCTGGACTTTGGGAAGATTGATTGATGTTGCAGTCTGGGCTGAATGGTTAGGAGTGGAGAAACAAGACAGCCTGAGGCTTCTGAAGTCCATCCGTGGTGCTCCCAGCACTTTGCTCAAACTTCTTCCCAACTTATTCCTCCTCTTCCTCTTCTTCCTCCCCCCTACTCCCCTCCACCCCATCCTGGGGAGGGAGGACTGTGTACCTTAGAGCTGTGCTGTAATGCCCCCTGTCTCCAGCAGGGGGTGCTGCCACACACACAGTCAGTTGCAGCCTGGATCTTCCTTGTGTTTGAAGGGCCAGCGGGAGGAAAAGGCTGGACAAAGAGCAGAGATGAAGAGTGGAGCAAGGGTAGCCCATTGTTCTGGCCAAGGGGGAGAGGGCCCTACTGAAATGACACAGGGAGGAAGGAGGGCTGAGGAGAGACTGGACCCCACACAGCAGGGACAGACATTTTAAAGGGATTAAGCCAGGGGACGAGATATTTTCTTCTCACAGTTCTGGGACAGGCTTAGATTTGGAAATGGATCTGGAATGACATTGCAGTTGGAGTCTGGGTTTCTATTGGATTGTGATTTACTTGATGCTGAGATGAGGGGTAAGATTAGTTGGTTTATTTGTGTTTCTGTGTGTGTGTGTGTGTGTGTGTGTGTGTGCGCGCGTGCTTGTGCCTGAATGTGAACTTCCAGTTGCGTATGTATGTTTATGGGTCTGAGATGTAAGAGTGTGTGGGTCAGTGTTTGCATAAAAGTGTGGACACATTCCTATGTGTGAATATGTGAGTGTCTATTTTTATGCCTGATTATTGGTAAATGCTTATGTGTATGTGAGTGTGTGTGCACCTATGTGTACGGTGTTATGTACATGTGCTCTAATAAAACTGTGTGTGGGTGCGTAACTGTGTATGTGACTGTCCGTGTTTGGGTGTAAAGGCACGGATGAGTGAATGTGTGTGAAGGCACTGACCCAGCAAAGCCACGCCCAAGGTCTGGACATTCAATACTTTCTCTTCTGACTCCCACCTGCCTGAAGATAGAGAGAAGATGTGTATGGACTTGGGCTGGAGGGGCTGTCATGTGTAGGGCTGGGCTTCCCTCAGGAGACGCCGGAACCCCCTACTAGTCAGTGAGGGCTCTAGAGGAGCACGGTGTCTTGTATTCAAGCTAGAGCTGGGCTAACCAGGATCCAGGGCTATCACATGGAGTTGCTGGACATGGCCATACCCGTACCCCGCTAAGAGTTCCAGGGACTCCCCACCCAGTCCTCTTGTACAGATGCAGCTCCTGAAGCCCAGAGAGGGGTAACGGTCGACTCAGCGTCACAGCAGGATCCAGGGTGAGATGGCAAGTCCCAGAGCACAAAGAGGGGTGGGTCTGGCCTAGACAGCCTCTCTCCAGCCTCTGGAGCAGATGGGGAGCTCAGAGTAGAGATCCAGTTCTGTGGCATGAGGCCCCGTCCTGCACCTGGGCATTCTCACTCCTCCTCAGCCTTGGATGATTCCTTTGAAGTTTCTACCAGAGTGTCTGCCTGCTGGGAGGCTCCTCCCGGGAACTTGTGGAGTCTGTCATTCTGTGGAGCATGGTGATTCCGTGGAGAGGGGTACGGCAGTGGAGTGGGACCTGGGGAGGGGCCTCATCTTTGCATCAGATGCTTTTCTAGGTTTCTACTATTCTAACATTTAAGGCGTTCCCTATAATCCCTCCTTGGGCTTTTAGTGCTGAAACGGTGCTGGGGTTGCGGGGGAGTCCTGGAAGCCCGGCTTGGCTCAAAGAGGGGGGCAGGGCAGTCCCACAGGGAAGGGGCTTCCTGCCCATAGTGCAGGGGCACTGGGCAGCCTGGTTAGGGAGACTGCGGAAGAGACTCCTGTCCCAGCAGAGAAGCTGGCTGCGAACTCTCTGAAGTCCTTTCAAAGTGTAGCTGCCATGGAGGTGCCAGAGAAGGTGCCCACTCAGTATGGGGAAGTCTGAGCCCCACAGTGCTTTTCCCAGTGGCCTGGGCAGTGAGAAGATGCAAACAGGAGATCCCCTTTCCAGGGAAACTGGAGAGACGTCATCTTCCTGGAAGTTTGTGATTGGAGGTGGGGGGCTGGATTTGAAGACATCGGTGGAGCCAGGGGTGTGATGGGTAGGAGATGGTGGCTTTGCTGGCAACACTGGCAGGGAGGGGGCAGACAGGCAGCTAGCTTCCTTTTTTTAAAAAAAGAAATTCATGTTTATTTATTTTTGAGAGGGAGAGTGAGTGAGCAGGGGCAGGGGAGGGGCAGAGAGAGAGGGAGAGACACAGAACTTGAAGTGGGTTCCAGGCTCTGTGCTGTCAGCACAGAGCCCGACACGGGACTTGAACTCGTGAACTGTAAGATCAGGACCTGAGCTGAAGTCGGACGCTTAACCGACTGAGCCACCCAGGTGCCCCCAGCTAGTTTCTGTTGAGCCGAGTTGTGGGGGGCTCTAAAGTTGGAGGCCCATTGTGAGAGGTTCACAGCTGGGTTCCGGGTGGTGTGGGGGCAGAGGCTTTCTGGTGCTGTGGACTGGGCAGGGATTGGGGAGAAGAGAAGAGAAGCAGACAGCCAGGCACTGCATCCTTCCCATGCCAGAGAATTCAGAGTCGTCTTAAAACTCCAAGTAGGGTGTAGTCTGCAGGCTAGATGGAGAGAACTGACAATTACAGAGTACCCTTTATATTTTTCAAATTACCTTATTTAATCACCTCAACAATCCTTTAAGGAGCTCTCACTATTTTGTAGAGGGGAAACAGACGACACACTTACGTGGTTTAATTGAAGGCAGTTTGATGAAGCAAGCATCTTGGAGACGGGGTAGGATGAAGGGATGCAACAGGGCATGGTGAGGTCCTTTGGACCAGCATCCACGAGGCCTGCAGGGCAGAGAGAGTGCTGCAGATCTGAGAGCCAGGGCCATGAATAAAGGGCTGCTCTGCAGAGGAGGAGGCTGTCAAAGGAGACGAGTGGAGGTCTGGAGGGACAAGGGACAAATGGTTGATGGGAACCTGAAGCTCAGAGAGGGTGCCAACTGCTCCCTACCTCCTTCTGCCCTGCTCCCTACCTGAGCTGCACTGGGGCTCTGAAGAATGTCATTCTCAGGATTCGGTGTGCCCTGGGCCCCCACTGAGCCATCATCTGCTCATTGACCCCACCCCTCCTCAAGGATGCCCTCACGTGCCCCACCTTGTGCTTGTCACCCTGGCCATGGAGATGGACGGGACAGTCCTTGCCCTCCCCTTTGCTAGAAGCAGGCAGTGAACCTTATGGGGTGAGTGCAGGGAAGGAGGAAAGCCCATGCTGGGGCCGCTGCTTGGAGACTTCTCTGAGGAGGTGATGATGGGTCTTAGCCCTGAAAAATGAATGTGAGTTTTCCAGGTGAGGGAGGAGAGGAAGGTGATTCTAGGCAAACAGCCAGCACAAGCAAAGGTGTGACGAACGACAGCAGGAAGTCAGGGTGGTGGGGCCAGGGCTGCTGGGCTGGAGGAAGGTCCTGTGGTGGAGGCCCAGCTCACGTAGGGAAGCCAGGGAGGGCGTAAGCAGGGTCACAGTTAGCTTTGGGTTTAGGAAGCCCCAAGTGAAGGGTGCATTAGAGGGGCCAGCGAGGAGGCTGGTGTGGAGACCCAGGTGAGAGGCAAGATGGCCGCGATGCAGGTGTCTGAGGACAAGTGAGCTGTGTAGGCAGGTCAGAGGAGGAGTGACAGTTCCCAACCCCTGGCTCACCCATCTGAGCTATGGCCCTAGTTCTGCAGTGTCCGCCCACTAATGCAGGGATGGGTGACAACTCTAGACTCTCTTCCAGGAGCACCCTCCCCTGCTTCATCCTGCCTGTGGTTTCCTCACCCCAGAGCACCCATCCATGGCAGCCACTAGCCACGCTGCACACCATAGCCTCCAAGAGCAAAGCCATGTCCCTGCCGCCTCATCTCTTGATAACATGTATGACTTGCCCGCTGCGAAGCCTGATAAAATCCTCCCTTTTAAGACCATCATCATGGTGTGCCTGGGTGGCTCAGTCGTTAAGCATCTGACTTCGGCTCAGGTCATGGTCTCACGGTTCATGAGTTTGAGTCCCACGTCGGGTGAGCTTAAGCCACACTTTGGATTAAAAAAAACACAAGCCCACTTTGGGTGAGCCCTGCTTCTCTCTCTCTCCCTCTCTCCCGGCCCCCTCTCCCTGCCCCTTTTGGGATTCTCTCTCTGCCCCTCACTCACTTGTGCCTCCTCTCTCTCTCTCTCTCTCTCTCTCTCTCTCTCTCTCTCTCAAAAAAAAAAAAAAAAAGCTTCATCCTGGAGTTTGATCTCAATCCCTCTTGCTGTCCAGAGCCTGGGCCTTGGACTCCCTGGGAAATGAGTCAATGAGATGGCTCCCTCCTGGTGCTGGGGGCAGTTATGGGCTTTGGCCAAGCCAACTCATCCGCGTGCCTGAGTGCCAGTGGGGACCCACTTCAGCCTCCGCTGGGCCTCAGGTCCTTGACTTGTTATCAGTGTTAATTGGCATCTCCAGTGCGGCCTTCCACCCCACTAAGCGCTTGACGGTCATGAGGTGCTTTTGTGTGCGACTGGATTCCCCCTCTTGCACCCTCCTGCCCCAGGCTTCTGGTTCTAGCTGCCTGAGCCAAGCCACCAAGCGTCCCAGCCACAAACATACAGCTCCAGGTGTGGAGAAACAGACAAACAAGAGAAAAGCTCAGCAGACACAGAAGCCCGCACACAGAGAAGCAGACCACAGTACAAAGACGTGGAGAGACCCACAATGAACAGAGACATCAATATATACTGAGGAACGGAGACAGGGCAAATCTTTTTTTTTTCTTTTAATGATTGTTTATTCTGAGAGAGACAGAGAGAGCGTGCGTGAGCAGGTGTAGAGGCAGAGAGAGAGGAGAGAGAAGGGGCACCTGGGCGGCTCAGTCGGTTGAGCGTCCAACTCCAGCTCAGACCATGATCTTGCGGCTTGTGGGTTCGCGCCCTGCATCGGGCTCTGTGCTGACAGCCCGGAGCCTGGAGCCTGCTTCGGATTCTGTGTCTCCCTCTCTCTCTGCCCCTTCCTCACTCATGTTCTGTTTCTCTCTGTCTCAAAAATAAATAAACATAAAAAATTAAAAAAAAAAAAAACTGACCTTCCAACCCGGGTATACACACAAGCAACACAGATGTGGATTTAGCACACAGAAACACACACTTGGCATAAATACAGACCGCCTATCAGGAAGCCAGACCAAGCTACCTTTGGTTCCCCACTTGTGCAGCCTCTCTGCTCTCTGGGCATATGCTGTTCCTTTGTCTAGAATACTCTTCCTGGATGCTCCCTCCCTTCACTGGGTTAATTCCTATCATTCTTTAGTTCTTGGCCTCCCTTCCATACTCCCCAACCTTGGAGCTGTCCCTGCTACATGGCATCCCTGTTTTCCAACCAGTCTTTGACAAGCTTGGGGATGAAACTTTTGCCTGTGCCTGGTGAGGTGGTGATTGGGGTTGTGACTGGGCCATCGGGAGCCAAACAAAGACAAATTTGGGGGGCACTGAGTCAGGAATAACAATGAGGAGTCCTGGCTGTTCAGGGTGTGAGCAGGCATTTAACCCACAGGCTGGCATAGCCAGATGTCCTCTGCCTCATTTTTTTTTTCTTTTGTGTTTCTTCTAGGCTTGCTGCCCAACCCAGTTCCCTCCTTTCCCAAAGCCAGTCCTCCTGCCTCTTGCCACCTCTCTGCGCTCACACATGCTCACTCGCCCTCTTCGCTTGGGTGTACCCTGCCTCAACTTCTAAGCCTGGGGAGAACCTCATGATCCAAGGCCTGGGGTCGGAGGCACATCCTCCATACATGGTCTCCTAACCCTAACCCATTTAGCTTGATAAAGGGAGGTGTAGAGGGGAGTGGTTATGAGCACAAGCCTTGGGGACTGTCTCCTCATTCAAGTGTCAGCTCCTCCACTTCTTGGCAGCAGGATGTGTGTGAGTTCTGCCACCTTTGTTCCCTCATCTGTAAAAGGGGCACGCTAATAGAACCCACCTCATTAGGGCTGCTGCAAGGATTAAATGAGACAAGTGTGTGATGTACGTGGCATGCAGTTTGGCTCCCCTTTGGGCTGCGTGAGAGCTGAGGGAAAGCTAATGAGATCAAGGATGTGCAAGTGCACCCGGGAGGTGCCTAGTGAGTCCTTGCTAATTGGAACTGAGTGAAACAAACATCCCTGTGAGTACCTACTATGTGCCCTCCATGACTGGTTCTTTGCACCCTCCCCCCTCAGTTTCTGTGTGACTGCTGAGCCTGAACTGCTGTTTTGCTATGGGGGAGGGGGGCTCAGCAGATGGGGGCACGACTTCTTTTTTTTAATTTAATTTTTTACGTCCATTTTATTAAAGTATAATTTACATACAATAAAATCGCCAATTTAGAGGGTATGATTCGATGAGTTTTAGTAAATATATACAGTCATATAACTACCATTTCAATCAAGAATAGAACAGTATTCCCCCCCAGACTTCCCTGTGCCCTTTGCAGTCAATCTCTTTGGGGGGTGACTTTTTACAGGGCTGTGAGAGGTCCCGGGTTTTCCTTGAGCTGACAACATGGGCACATAGACTGGGATGCCTCTAACATGCTGGGAGATGCCAAGGAACTGCCCGCCCTTTCTGGGCCTTGGTTCCTGTAGACTGGCAGAGGTAATGAGGCCAAAGAGGGGAAGGGATGCTCAGGCTGTGATCTCCTGAGGGTAGACTCTGGGTCTGAGAGCCAGGTCAGTTGGAAGTGGTGGCCTCAGAAATGCACAGAGTAGGTGACAAAGTAGAGAGTTGGTGTTCCCATAAACCTGCCTCTTGATCAGGTAGGTGAGCCCTGTGGCCCTGATGGGAATGGCTATGTGTTGGTCCAGACTGGAGCAGGGGCCTACCCAATATGACTCCACATGTCTTCCTGTCTCCCCCTTCCAGGAGCTGTAAACCCCTCTGTGGATTAGCAATTCCCTGAAAAGAAGGGGGGCACTTTTGTTCCCCTGTTCTAGAACCAAATATTAAAGCAATTATGTAACTAGCAATAAATTACTTAAAGTAGTGACTCACTCAGCTTAATTAGAGTGAGAGCAGGGAGGGATTAAGGTATTTTTAGAGCACACACCTCACTCCCTCCTGGGGGGGGAGGCCTCTGTGCAAGGTGGGGGTGGAGAAAAGGCTGGGAGCTCATAGAAGCACCCCAGGTGTCTGCAAGGAGATGAAAGCCAATCCTCCACCCCGCTGAGGTCTCAACAAAGACAGGCCAAGTCAGAGCTGAGGCAAGAGAGATTCAGATCAGACCCAAGGAACACTTTCCAGAGGTGCTTATTGGAGAGCTGGGAACAGAAAAATTAGGTTATGAACTCTTTGAGGGCAGGGACTAGGTCTGTGATCCACCTTCCCGCCTTTACTGGTTACTAGCTGTGTGGTTCTTTTGTCACCCCAAGCTTCAGTTTCCTTCACTGTCAAATGGGCATAATAATATCCACCTTCACACATATTGTAAGGATCAAGTGGGTTAATGTGTGTAACTAACACAGACTCCAGTACTGACTTAACAGGACAAAAATCCCCAAGAAGACAGGGAGTGGGTCTGTTTTGTTCACTGTTTTATCCCAAGCTGTATTTACAGGGCCACACGTAGTAGGTGTTCAATAAATGCCTGTTGAGTGAGTGCTTGTTAGTTTCATTCCCATTCTCCTACTTCAAATGGGTCCTTGTTTCAAGGTTTGTGGATGAAGGAACTAAATGAGTGGAGGGCATGGGTGCCTCTCAGTTGGAGACTGGCTTTTCTCCCCCAAGCTGAGGAACAGATGACTTAGAACATAAAAAGACCAGACTTCCAGAGACTGGCCAGGGAGAGTTTGGAAACATGGACAGCTCCAGCCTGTGCTAATGGGCTTAGTCTCCTGGTTGCCTGAAGCTGGGCTGGGCTGGGAGGGTCCACCCAGGCTACCCTCAACTGCAGTCCAGTCTGACTGGAGAGACCAGGACCCTCACCCACCGTCATTGGGAGTTCAGGGGAAGGAGGATGAGTGTGAGATGGAGCATCCTGAAAGCTTCCTGGAGGAGGGGATGGGATTGGCTGGGAAGATTTAGGCAGAGAGAATATCCAGGTGTCTGTAAAATGAAATAATTTTGATCCTATAGATTTTCCAAGAGGATTGAATGAATTACTTTTAAGGAATGCCTGGCACCTGCCTGCTTGGAGAGGGTACAACATAGGGGCTCATTTCTTCCTGCTTCCCTCCACCCCTTCTCAATGCCTGTGATTTGAGGAGGGACATCCCTCTGTCCTGTTGGGGACAGCAGGACCTGGATAACTGCTCAGAGATGCTGGGGTATGGGGATTCCTATTCTAGCCTTCACTGACCCCCAGCTCTGACTGAGCTGGACACATAGTAGGTGCACAAGACAGACTGAGGGACGGTCTGCAATCCTCCTTCCTATCAGGGCATTGGGAGGCTGAGGGAAAGACATGGCAGGGTTGGGGTGATGGAGTTTAATCCCTGGTCCTCCCCTAGGCCCATAGCCCCAAGACTCCTGCCCCTAGTGGCCGCTCTGATCAGTTTTAACTAGCTCTCCTCACACCTCGCTGGCCTCTCAGGGCTCTGGCGATGAATTAGTGATGACAGCTTTGCACCATCACTATGACGACCAGGCATGTTCTTAGCCTCCAGTCAGGGTGCAGCGGCAGAGGCCAGAGACCCCTTTGGCTCTGAGCCTTTGTACTGTTGTGTGTGATGGGGCTGGGGCCCAAAGGGGGAGCAGGGGGGAGGGGAGCAAGGGATGGAGCAGAGACCAGGGCATGGGGGCTCCATCTGGAGTAGATGAACATTCCTTCAGATTGTTAGATCCAAAGGAACCTTAGGGACAGTTGTTTCTCTTCCTCCCTGCTTTCTCTTTCTTTTCATTCCTCTCTCCCTTCCTCCTCCTTTCTTTCCTTCCATTTTCTCTAAGCCTCATCCCTGTTCAAGGCCCTGAGCTGCCCACCTCTTTCCCCTATCCTGGGAATCAGGCCCAGCCCAGCCCTCACTCTTAGGAGCCCAGAGTGAGATGGGGACATAGACCAATCCTGGTCTTGGCTTCAGAGAAGGTGTGTGGGAGCCACTGGTGGCTCTGCAAGGAGGGGGCTGACTTAGCTCAGCCAGAGGCTGTGCAAACAGCTTTGCAGAGGGAGTGATACTTCTGGCCCTGTTGAGTGAGGATGTTTTCCAGTGCAGAGGCAGAGGGTCAGAGGAGAACAGGTAAACCATGAGTCCAGAGGTGAAATATAAAGAGGGGTGGGGGGTTGACAAAAATGCAGAGCAGCCTACATGCAGGAGTGTAGCAGGGCACAGAGGAGGACTGGAACCTGGGGAAGGACTGAGAGGGAATGGCTGCAATGAGCAGCTTGCAGAGTATCCCATAGGGAAAAAGGAGCCCCTGAAGAATTTTTGTTCTTGTTGCTTGTTTGATTTTCAGGATGGGAAAATTGAGGCCCAGGGAGAGAACGTGACTTGATCAAGCTCACTGAGGTCATTAAAGACAGACTGAGGCTGTGGGCTCTGTCAGGATCCTACTCTATAGACCCCAGCTAGGACCTCTTGCCCCAGACTTGCTGGCCAGGAGTTTTCCAGGTAACCACCACCTCCCAAAGGTGAGGAGGGCCCATGGGTGACCCGCCCCTAGTTTGAATGAAATTTGAGAAGGCAAGAGCTGTGCTTATGCGCCACCCCCTGCCTCTTGTGTGGTGGGGGTAGTGGGGGAGGGCATTCAAGGAAGGACCTGGGAAGCCAGGGGCTTGGCTGGGGTCAGCAAGCGATTAGGGTCAGAAACTTGGGTGTTTGGTCTCCCAGCCCAGGCACTGTGCCACATCCCCTTACTTTGCACCCCCAGGAATCTTTGGCCGAATTGGGCACCAGTAGGAGGAAAGGGCATCTCTGGGGCCCTCACGTTCGGCCTGATATTGGGCCTGATGTGGCCAGAACTTATCAGGGCAGAGAGAGCCATTTTAGCCCCATTGTCCCAGGGCAACAGTGACTCACTCAGGTTGCTGAACAGGTCAGTGCTGGGCTGGGCCTGGCTGCCTGGCCCTTAGCCTGTCTACACTCCCCCCACCTCACAGCTGTCCCCTTGCCTCGCTTTCACCCTACTCTGCAGCGTTGCTGGGCCTGCCAGCTTTGATGGATGGCCCCACAGCTCAGCCTCCCTCCCATTCTTTTCCAGATGCTGGGCTGTTAGCCTTCTAATCACCAGTCCTGCCTGGTAGCCGCCAAGCCATCCATCTCCCCCCACCCCGTCCCCCCCCCCCCACAGCTTCACCCAGCACAGGTAGGGTTTTGTGGGGGGAGGAGCAATGCGGCAGTTCCCCCTTCTCTGAGGTTGGGCCGAGAGTGTGGCTGAGTCGAGGGTTAGGGAGCAGCCTACACCCCCTTGCTGGAGTGCCACAAATCCCTCCTTCCAAGGGTATCTACACATACATACGTGCATACATGCTCACAGTAATGATAAAAACAAACTTTCATATATTGGGGTGCCTGGGTGGCTCAGTCGGTTGAGCGTCCGACTTCGGCCCAGGTCATGATCTCACGGTTCGTGAGTTCGAGCCCCGCGTCGGTCTCTGTGCTGACAGCTCAGAGCCTGGAGCCTGCTATCATGTATCAAAAAATACTATATGTCAAGCATTGTGCCAGAGTTCTGCATGTGTACTCTCATTTATCCTATTAGTTGGGTACTATTGGTAACCACAC
This sequence comes from Acinonyx jubatus, assembly GCF_027475565.1. Lineage (NCBI taxonomy): Eukaryota > Metazoa > Chordata > Mammalia > Carnivora > Felidae > Acinonyx > Acinonyx jubatus. The sequence continues at coordinate 55,017,849 of NC_069390.1, read as the reverse complement.
TGTATAGACAAGGGAACTGAGGCTCAGAGAGGTGAAGGGACTTGCACACAGTCACATGTCCAGGAAATGGAGGAGGGGGATTTGAACCCAAGTTGTAGAGCTTACATCTTGTATTTGCAACTCTTGTGCTATACTGACTTACTTATTCATGCACACATGCACACACAAATACATGTACACGTGCACACATGTGCATGTATGACCACGAGCCTCAATGTCAGCCCTTGCACTACCCATCTACCTGCACTACCCATCTACCCTCCATCTCCTGAGGAGTCGGGAGAGTGCTGGGCTGAGGGAGAGATGAGGAGTCCCTGCTCATTGTCCCCAGGCTGCCCCCAGACTCACCCTGGCGGTGACATTGAGCAGCTGGAGGGCTGCATGGAGGAGGCAGCCTCCAGGCATCAGGAACAGGAGGCTGGGAGGCAATCAATCGATAATGCCTGTGGCACCACCTTCCTGGGACTGGTGCTCGAGGGAACGTGGCGCCGAGGGTCGATCATCTGGGCTGCAGCCCAGGCCCAGCATGCATGCATGTGTATGTGGAGTGTGGCTCGTAGCCTGCCATCTCTGCACCCCCCAGTTCCATGTGTCCTCCCTTCTTTCTTTGCCCGTCCCCCTGTCGTCCCACACCTCACCCCGACTCCCCTTCCTGCCCCTCATCATGGGCACTGCCTCTGAGAATCAAAGTACCAGTTCCCAGGTGCCTATGTTCACCTTCTGCTCTGGGGTCACCCTGCCCCAGAGGCTGTTTCCAGGGCGAGTGCTGTGAGGTGTGGGGAGGGCAAGCAGAAAGGCCAGAGGCCAGGGGCTGCAGGAGGTGGGGACGAGCCCTCAGAGCCCTAGGAGACAATTTAATGAGATAATGAATGTCAACTGCTTCGCACCACCAGGGGGCACATAGTAGGTGCTTAATTAGACTTTGTCTTGTTCCTCCCTCAGGAGTGTGGCGAGAGCAAGGCTGGTGCTGATGGGGGCGGATGGGGCACCTCTGAAGGCACAGGAGCTCCCACAGAGGCTGTCAGGTGCAGCTGACAGTGTTAACAATGCCAGGAGCAATTAGCGGGGAGACAGAGGGGGAGAGAGAAAGAGAGATTAGTACCTGACACCTGACGGAGGCACTGTTACCCATTCTGACATTGGGGGAGGGTGTCTGGTGCCAGGAGGAGTGGTGGCCAGAGCCGGGCTTGAGACCTTCCCCCCCCCCCCTGGGAGGGGCCGCTGAGCAGGTCTGGATCGCACCCCCCTTCCTGGAGCAGCTGCCTCCGACCTGGCAGAGAGGTTTCCACCAGGCCCTCCAACTTGTACTGGCCCCACGAGACCTGGGGTCAGGCCGTAGTTCGGGCGCTGGCTGGCTGGTGGTGATTAGTCGGGGTGAGTCACTCGCCTTTTGGGGGCCTCAGTCTTCTCTGTAACAGGTTCCGGTGAACATCAAGTGAGATGTCGCCTGTTAAATGCCTGCCACTTCCCTCTCCCCAAGGAGCCGGGCCACTTTGGGTTCCCCGGAGTCTGCCTTCCCTAGTCACACCCCGGAGAGAGACAGGTATGGGCCGTGGAGCAGATGCTGTCTGCTCCACCCGTGGGTCCCCAGCGCCGGGACACAGGGTTATTGAGGAAGGAAATGAAGGGGGTCCCATCTTAGGTTCTGTCATCTTCTTCACTCTGGTGGGGGGACACGTGTGCCTCTCCGTACTGACTGTATGTCCATGGGTAACCAAGGAGTGGTCAGGTGAGGGTGGGGAGGAGGTCTGGACTGGGATTCCCAGGGCCTGCCTTCCTAGCGTTTCACACGGTGCCTCACTGGCTGATCTTGGGCAAGACCTGTCCCTGGAGGGTTAGAGAGACATGGGAACTCTGACCAGCCTCCTTCTTGAGGGTCCAGACGACTCTGTTCCGCAGGAGAGGCTGGGTGGTGGGGTGGTGGTACAAAGCTGGTGAGGCCCATGCCATGGATGGGCAGACCCAGGAAGAGGGGCCAGCTCAGGACTCCTGTGACTTTGGTGCCCTTGTCCTCATACTGCCCCTCCTGCCTCTCCATTTGTAGTCCTCTTTTCCTTTATTATCTGACTCTATATTGCCTCCTGCCTCAGGCTTATCTCCTCCTGTCACGCATCCATCCATCTCTGTCATTCCCTGCGGCTCCCTCCTGCTCTCTGGCACACTGGCTCCCTTCCCCAGGAGTCAGGCCTGTCTGGGAGTCAGTCTTTTCTTGCCAACTGTCTAAGTAAGTGGTCTCTGTGACTCTGACCAGCTCTTGTCTTCTTCCACCTTCCCACATCTTCCTTTCTCAGAGACAGTGTCTCTGCCTTTCACTGTCTCTGGACTCCCTTTGTCTCTGCAAGTTTCTCTCTGCCCTTACTTCTGGGTCTCTGTTCTTTAGAGCCCACGTGGTCCAGCCCCTGCGCCTCCTTCCTTGCATGCCCAGCCAGGGCAACAGTTCCAGCCCTCCTGCCTGGAGAACGGAGTAGCCTACGCCCCCTCTTTTGCTGGCTGCCTTGGAAGCCCCTGACAATGCCCTCCGCCCCGCCCTGCTGGGCCCGTTGCTAAGCCTTGGGCAGGCAGCACCTGGCTTCCATAGCGACGGGTGCTTAGAAACGAAACGCCACATCTCCCGGTCCCACTACGGAGTCTTTGCGGATCGAGCGCTTTTCGATCAATCAGGACAGGAAATGTGGCTGGCTCTAGGCTACCTCCAGCTTGGGGAGGCGAGAGGAGAAGTAGCCACAGTCTCTGCCTTCTGGAGCTTGAGGCGGGCAGTGAGGCCCTGGGCCAAGGAGGGAGCCGGGAAGGAGGCCCCCTGGGCTTTTCTCAGGAGTCAGCCTGCTACTGGGAGGCATTGGGTTTGCCAAGGGCCCTGTTTGGATTACTGTTCTACTATTTCTAGCTATGTGACTTTAGACAAATGACCTCATGACCCGGGACCTCAGTTTTATCAACTGTAAAGTTGGGCTAGTAATATCATGAGGATTAAATGAGAGAATCAACCAGGTGGGCCTGGCTTTTAAAAGGTAGTCCTTGATGGCAGTCCCCTCCATTTCTCTTTAAAGTTGTCTGAGATTTAATTAGCAGAGAGGAGGGTGATGCACAGTGCTGTTAGCAAAAAGGTGGAGGCTGGAATGCACCTCACAAATGCAGGGGTTCGCTGGGGCCGTCTCTCTTACCTGGTATTCAGAGAGACTCAAGCCCGCACACCATCAGGCTCTGAGGGGTGTGGAAACCCTGGTGGAGTCCTGGCTTGTCAGGCAGTTAGAATAATAGAATCCTGGACTCCTACATTCTCAGGACTCCAGGCTCTTGCGTTCATAGAATATAAGAAGCATAAACTCTTGGAATAAAGGGACATTATAATAGAGGCTTGATTTTCTTAGAACACAAAGCTCTGCGAGTTCTTGGAACCTCAAAGCCATAGATAGGGGCCTCCCTCCCTGATGGTTTCTGAGCTGGCAGGGAGTTTTCAGAGCCTGGGGCCTTGGGTCCCTGTTACTTAGACTTTCTTGTGCCTCATTATCCCTCAGGGGCTTGGCTCTGAGCTGTCCTGGTGTGTGTGTACGTGTATGTGTACGTGTGTGTGTGTGTGTGTGTGTGTGTGTGTGTATTGGGGGCTGGGGTCAGTGATCGACTGCACCCTGACGCACCTCTGGAGCAGGGCCAGCCCAGGAATAGCTGACAGAGGAAAGCTGGGCTGCAGCTGTTCAGGCGGGGCTGGGTGGGAGTCTGGGCAGCCACCCTTGGCTGAGGACCAGTTTGCCCTCCCTCATCCACCCAGCCTGCAAGCCAGGGCTCGGGAGGAAGCGTCTCTATGTGCCACTCCTAGGGCTGGAGTCAGAGCACCCCTCATGGTCCTGCAGACTGGAAGGCAGGAGGCTCCAGTGAGAGGAGGAGATGGGGTGTGGGTAGGGGCATGGGGGATGAGAGGAGGGGGCTCAGTATGGGGGATGGAGCTTAATGAAGGGCCAAGGCTTCAGCGAGGAGGGTGGAAGTTCAGTGAGGGGGGATGGGACTCAGTGGAGGTTGCTAGAGAGTTTCTTGGCAATGCATTGTCTCTGCACCACCCCAGGCTCCCGAGGATGGTGGTTGGCAGTAGGGGAGACCGAGCACCTTAAAACCACTCCCTTTTCCCTAGGGTAGGCTGAGAGCCAAGAGCTCCTTTTCCCACCTCGACCCAAAGCTGGGGAGGTTGGTAGAGCTGCTGAGAAAGCTGGGATCTGCCTCTCCTTTTGCTCATCTTCCTTCCTGGTTTCCATGGGAATCGTGGCTCGGGATGATCAGGGTTTAATAGGATGGTGCTGTGGGAGGAGTCAGCATCAGGCAGAGCCATCCATCCCACACGGGAAGGGGTTGGCTGCTAAGAAAGTGAGCTCCCTGTCTCTGGGAGTGTGCAAGCAGAGGCTGGATCACCAGTCAAGGTGACTTTAGAAAGGGGCTCAGATGAGGGAAGGCGATTGGGAGGCCTCTTCCCTGGGACACGTAGGCTTTGTGTGATTGGCCCAGGTGGCCCCACGTTCCAGATATCCCTGTGCCTTATTGAGGGGGTCATGATGCCTTGGGATCTGCCCCCCAGACCTATCCCACACCCCTGCTCTCTGTGCCTGGCCCTGAGCTGGACATACACACACGAAGCTGAATCAGACCCAGTCTCTTCCTGGAGGGGCAGCGGGTCTGATCGGGGAGGCACACAAGAAAATAAACACAGTTGGGTAAATCTTACATAATGGGGCAGACCAGGCTGGAAGGAAGATTCTATCATTTATTTGTATGGTCAATAGATGTCTTTTTGAGCAATTCTTCTGGGTTGAGCCTTCTTCTAGGTGCTAGGGTCACAGCGATGAACAAAACACAAAGAGCCCTGTCCCCTGGAGTTGACAGCATAGTGGAGAGGCCGACTACCTACCTGGCAAAGCGCGGAGTGATGGGGAGTGCTGGTTGGTGGATGGATCTGTGGAATCCTCATGGATCCCATGAGGAGTGGCCAGAAGGCAGTGTAGGTGTGGCCTGAAAGGAAGTTTGTTGGTGGTATAGGTTAAGGGCTTTGAACAGCTCCAGCTTTATCCTGCAGGCAATTGCAAACTCTGTGAATGTGTGTGAGGCTGAAGAAAAGATGACCCCAGCAGGTTTGGAGCTCGGGGAGGAGGCACAGTGGTCCCCCTAGGGCAGACTTGTCCCCCTGTGCTTCTGTGTATAAGAGTTGTGTGAACACGTTTCCAGGTATAGGAGTATGTGTTTGTGTGTAAGAGGACGTCCTCTATGGGAGGACGACGACTGTGTATGGTGGCCTGGGGCAGCCTTGTGTGGTGGAAGGATCTTGGGGTTTGCAGATGATAAGGAGCAGATAACCAAGGCTTAACATGTGCCAACGCCTGAGTCCCGTGGACCTCAGCCTGGCTGTGAGCTGACAGGTCCTGGACTAGTCTGGACCAGAATGCTATGGATTCCCTTACCCCTCTAGGGTCGTGGACCTGGCCACCTGCTGCTGACAAGATAAATGTGCATACAAATGACATGGAAATGGACGAGACCTGTGGATGACCCACCCCTATTCCCACATCCCCTGGGCTTGAGTTACTCAACCTGTGCTCTTCCCCCCTCAGCTGCTGCTGGGCCTCTGGGAACAGGTCCTGCCCACCCAAAGCCAAAATCCATATTTCCCCAATAAGTGCCTATGGCCAGATCATTTCTCTGTGAGGGCTACCCCCACATCTGGGGCCACAGCCAGAGCTGATCCAGGCTAGTGGCCATGGCGGCACCTCCTTTGGGTGTGAATTTGAATATATACATACTCATGCATTTGCACACACAGTCACACACGAATGCACATATTTGCCATACCTGGACCCGTGTGCACACCTACAGCTATTCACACATATCTGCAAGTGTGCATACACACACACACCTGTGTGCACACACATATGCATATGCACATTCCATAGATGTACACACACACAAATTTAGCTATACTGTAAAAGTATCACACATCCTCACAAAGAAATAAACTTACAAACCTCTAGTCATACCCTCTCCTGCCTTTATCCACACCATGCTCACAGTCCTGGGTGCAAGGCCTTACCCACCTGTGCACACACACACGGCTACCGAAGGGTGGTCTATACCCATGCTCTCTCCAGGGCTGAAGCATTGAGGACAGGCTGTAGATGGACACAGAACCCAGAGAGATGTCAGATTCCTCCAGGACGCTTCTTGGATTGTCCCTTTGCAGGGCCCCTAGGATGGAAGAGCCCTCTGTCAGTCTGTGGGCTCCACACCCCAAGTCATACTCTGACTGAGTCATACACTCTCTCCTGAGGAGCCTCCCATACTGAGATCTGGTCCTTGTTCATAGTCCTTGGGTCTGGCATGCCCAGGCAGGCCTGCCTGCCCAAGAAAGCTGCCTTGTACCCAGCTAGGCCTACCTGGATCCTGCCTCCTTCCACCTGATCTGCCTGAGCCCTCAACGAGAACCAGGCCAACTTCTATAGTTGCTGAGGAGTCTGAGGACAGAGAGGGCCAGAAGTTTGCCTGCGGTCACCCAGTATGTCAAGGCAGGGTGCAGATTCGAACCTGGGCTTCCAGGAGTATGACCGTGGTTAACAGTGACAGGATAAATGCATGTCAGGCACCAGACAGGCTTATGGAAGTAAGACAGGTGGGCATGGGGGATGAGAGCAGATGTGGGGTCTACTGGGTGTCTGCTGGTGCCACTCTGTCACCTGGAGAGATGGCGAACAGGAAGTCTGCTCTCCCAGCCTGGATGAGGAAGTGCTTTGTGAGCACCGTGGCCCACAGGAGTGTCATTATTATTGGGAACAACAGAGGGCTGGTTTCTGGACAGGGCCTGAGGTCTGGTAGGCCTGGTACCCAGGTTGACAGGCTGTCAGCTGACTCACCTTTTCCTAAAATACTCAGTAGCTGGGCCACTGGGCAGTTATAGCGGCCGGTAAGGTGGGGAGACAAAAGGAAGTGTCTAGAGGGGCTGGGCCAGGCATTCCTGGGGCTGGGTTTTCTTGTGGCGGGCTGGGTTTTCTTGTGGCAGAGATGGGCAGAGGGTTCAGGGACTGGGAGCATAGGACTCTCAGTCACTGCATCGTTGGGGACAAAAGGAGAGGTAGGAAAATCTGTTCTTCTCACATGCCTTTCCTCAAGATAAGGAGCATGAATTTAGGACACAGATTGGAGCCAGATGGTCTGAGTTTGAATTTTGGCTCCATTACTTACTAGCTGTGTGACTGTGGACAAATTACTTGGTCTCTCTGTGCCTCAGTTTTCCATACGTATAAAATGTGGCTAATAATAGATCCAACTTTATACTGTTGTTGAGAAGGTGAAATGTGAGGCACATAGTAAGGGCTCAATAAATGTTAAAGCCCCTCGGACACAGAGGCCCCCAGCTCCAGATATACACACTCAGCCTTTTAGGGGCCAGCTGTGGCCGTCGATTCCACGGGACTGATGTCAGCCAGGAACAAGATACATCTAATCCAGGGTTCTCAAACCTGGCAGCAAATTAGAATCACCTGGGAACATTTAAAAATATCTGGGATGGGGGAGTCCCAGGCATGAGCAAGGGTGAGAACCTAACATAGAATCACAGAACATAGACCTGGAAGACAGGGACCTATAGGGGAGCGGAGGAGCCCTAGCTTTGGAGGAAGGGTCACTTCCTGGCAAGGAGCGTTTGCGCATGGCCTGTCATTCTGGCATCTCAAAGAGCCTTGACTTCCTCTTCTGGGAGGGGGCTGGATGGAGAATTTCAAGGATCACATCGGGGGGATGTTTTTGAAAGAATCTCTGTATCCTGCCAAACATCGAAAGAAAAAAATGTTTGTTTATTGAATCTAGTGTATTAACATTTCACAGATGGGAAAAATGAGGTCCAGAGATGTTCAGTGTCCTGCTCAGAATCACACAGCAAGTCTGTGGCAGAGTTAGGACTGAAACCCTTGGAGGAATGGTTGAATCTGAAGGATGGATGCAAAATGAATCTCTCTGAGTTGAGGGAGACGTAGAGCATGTCCCTGGGGCTCCAGCCACTGAGCTGCAGTGTAAGATAACCAAGTAAGATTTAAGAAATAACTTGTCATGAGGTGAGTGCTGTGGAGGTCCTGCTTAGAGCTGAGAGCCCAAGAGATGGTGGCTATGCCAGGCCAGGGTTGGCTCTTGACTGCAGGGTGTGAGATGTCTTCAGAACAAATAGGTCTGGCCAGTGGCCTTAACAGACAGCTCCTGGGTACCTGTGTCCCATCCAGGCTATAATAGCCCGGGATTGACAGGTACTCAGGATTTGCCAAGAGATTTGTGCACTGGGCTCAGACTCGGTGCTTAGAATAGCCCTTACATCGGTCACCCCCCTTTATAGAGCAGGAAACTGAGGCCAAAAAAGGAAGGGAGGCCCTTTTCTGGGTCAGAACCTTTACACCATCTTAGCCCATGTAGTTTTCTACAGTGCTAAAAAGTAGGCCACATTGCCCCTAATTTGAAGGTGAAGTAAAATACATCAACTGGGCCTGGATCACTTAGTGACAGAAAAGCTTCCCACTCCTCCCCATGTCCCCAGACATGATTCCCAGGAAAAACTCAAGAAGGGGACCCAGAGGACTAAGGTAGCATCAAGGGAAGGTCTCCTAGAGGAGGTGTCCACCTAAATGATAAACAGGTGGACAGGATCTGGTGGGCATTGGGGTAGGGTGGCATGGGTAAAGATCTGGAGGTGAGAATGAGTCAGTCACTCATTTGCGTAGAGGAGGAAGTATAAATTTAAGAAATGGTGGTGAGAGGGTCAAAGCTGGGTAAATAAATCAGGGCTAAGTTATAGAGGGTCTGCCATGTCAGGCTGAGGATTTGGGCTTTATTGTGTTTGTGGTAGGGAGTCTTTAAAGGTGTCTGAGCAGAGGCAGAAGCACGTGCAGAGCTGCGCCTCGGAAACAGAGGTGGGAGAAATCCGGGTTTGGAGGGCCTCCTCCTGAGCTGATGGCACAGCCAGGGCTCCGCCCAGCCTGTGTGCCAGGTGCCTGGACTGTGTCCAGGACTGGGCTCAGTGACTCAACGTTGAGGAAATCACTCCCCAGGGAGAAAGGGCCCAGATGAATCAGCCCAGTGAGGGGAGGCTGGGGGCTCACTGAGTCACCCTCCAAGTGGGGAAGAGGGGTGTTGCAGAGAAAGGGGCCAGCATTGCAGCGGTCAGGATTCAGGTCAGTCCATAGCAAGGGCTGTCGGGAGACTGGCTGACTTCCCACCATTGTTGGGGTTGACTGTCCTGGCAGTCTTGTGAAAGAGATGGGATAACTGAGGCCCACAAACGGGAGGGAATCTGACCAAGGTCAAGCAGTAAGTCGCCGGCAAAGGCATGGCATGATCCAAAGCGCACCCTCTAGTCCAGACACGTCCTACCACCCCAGCGGATCTCATGCTAAATGGAGGCGAGGAACTAGTGGGTCCAGGCAGGGAGCTGGCCCAGGTGATCCTTCCTCCCTCTGCCCGCCCCCATTTCCCTCGCCCCGCAGATGGCAAATAGGCCCAGGCGGCGCTGCCGCGAAAGGACAGCAGGGGGCGTAGAAGCGTCACGGCTGCCGCAGGCGCCTGAGCACAGAGGCCGCGCTGCGGTGAACTGCGCTCCGGACGCGCGGGTCCCACCGCCGAACTGTGAACTGTGTGGCCCTGGGGCCTGCACCATCTCCGGCTTCCGGGGACGCCAACGCAGACCTGCCCGTCCGGTGCTGGGGGCCCGGCGCCCCTACCCCGCACTCAGGAGTGGTGCGCCTGCCCGTGTGTGCGCTCGTGTGTCCGTGCGCACGTGTCCCCTGCACAGATTGGCTATTGCCCCCCACGCCTGCCCGTCGCTGGGCGACCTCTAAAATTCTCCCCGACTTCCCCATTTCTCCTGAAGAGTCAGCCCGCGGCTCCTGGCATCGGGTCAGCGGCCCCTAGCCCCCTATCCCCCGCCTCTCCGCCCCTCCCGTCACTGCGCTGGTCTCTGGCTTGGAGCTCTGGCCGGGCCCCAGGACTTTCTAAGTGGGGGAAGAGGATGTGATCTGAAGAGAGAGGTTCTGAGAGACGAGGTAGCGACAGTAGGGGCGAGGGGCCAGAGAAGGGAGCGGAGGCTGAGAACCGGCTACCTGGTGGGAGATCCTAATAGCGGACAAGCTGGAAGAGTCTTGAGAGCAGAGAGAGAAGGGAGGTGAGAGCTGGGGTGGGGGGGCCCAGGGGGGTCCGCACGTCCGACTAGCCGAGAGGTGCAGCCCGCGGTGGCGGGAGGGTAGGCGGGGCTGCGCGGTCGGGGGCGGGGAGTGGGCGGGCCGGGGCGGGGCCGGGGCGGACCCTCGCGCGGACCCGGCGGAGCTGTCGCGGACGCGCTGACCGAGCGCAGCGGCCGGGCCGGCGGGCGGGCGGGCGGCTGCGAGCATGGTCCTGGTGTTGCACCACATCCTCATCGCTGTTGTCCAATTCCTCAGGCGGGGCCAGCAGGTCTTCCTCAAGCCGGACGAGCCGCCGCCGCCGCCGCAGCCATGCGCCGACAGCCTGCAGGTAGGGGGGCCCCCAGCACTGGGCACGAGGAGGACGGGGTGCCGGGCGAGCGCCTGGCTGGGTCCTCCACGGAGAGTGCAGGCGCCGGCTCCGTGGTCCACTATGCCCCTGAACCCTCCTCAAGGTGGGGCCCCCTCCCCTAGCTCTGAATTCCACTCCTGTGCTGGGACTGCAGCCCATACCCGGAGCCCTTGAATCCCCAGCTCCCGGAGCCCTTGAATCCCCAGCTCACAGTTGAAACCTCACCCCAGACTCTGATCCCCTTTCGGATCTGGGACTCCACTCCAAGCACTGAACTCCCAGTAGGGAGTTCACAGAAGGACCCCAGCCGGGCGCCAGTCCCCACCGAGAGCTCTTTAAACCTGGAACCCCTTGCCTCCCAGATCAACGGATGACCCCTGCCCCAATCCCCAAACACCCACTATATATATATTTCAGACTCCGGGTACACCCATAACACCTGAACCCTCAGCTTTCAGCCAGGACTCCCCCTCAGTGCTGGAGCCTCACCCCAAGCCCTGAACCTCTACTCCACAGCCTCGTCTGTGCCCCCATCCAGATTCCCACTCCAGCATCTGGACTTTGATCCTCACCTGGGACCCTACCCCAGGGTCAAAACACAGCTTTTCCTCATAGCTTGTCTCCTTCTCTGCAGGACCCCCTCCCACCTGCCTCCTGCTTTCCTTCCCTCCCTCCCTTCTGTATAGGAGGTCCCCTAGTCTCTTAGGGGTCTCACCCTCTCCTCTTGTTTCTCTCCAGGTGTGGTAGTCCCACTTTATTCTCTGGTTTCTCCCCTGGCTTCTCCGAGTCCTTCTGGGCCTCCTCTCTCTCTGCCCCTCCATGTCTCTTTCTTGGTCCCCTCTGCCCTGTTCATCTTTCTCAGTTTGTCCCCTCTATTTCTCTAGGTCTCTGTCTTTGTTCTAGGGTCTCACTCTGTGATCATCCCCTCCCCCTATATCTGCCTCTGCTTTCCAGTGAGGAAGGGGCAGGCTCAGAGTGCTGGGCTGGTGTCTGCAGGACCTCCACTTGCCCCATGTTGTCAGGCATGGCATGGTGTGGGCGCTCGTAGAAGGGGCTAAACATGGAGGGTACAGCCTTTGGGTGGTGCCCAGGGATCTAAGGTGGGTGGGGATTGTGCAGTGGCACTGGGGTTCATAACTTGTAAACCCCCCATCCCCACTGTCCTGGTCTTGACTGGGAGCAGCTGGGGGTGTGGGATTGGAGAGAGGGGAGTAGACTGCAATCTGGTGTCAGTTACCTGTGGTGGGAGGGTTCCAGGACTGGGTGAGTCTGAGATGTATGTATTTGTGTAGGATGGCCCACGTTGCATGTGTTGGGTGTGCCTTGTGTGTGATCATGTGTGATGTGTCATGTAATATTGTGTGTGGCACCACCAGGGGGATTATTTGGGGGGGGGGTTGTGGGGGCTTATGGTGAGTGTGAAGATTGTGAGTGTGTGTCATTGCATGCCGTGCATGGCTAGGATGGTTGCGTTGTGAGTGTGGAGTGGTGCCGTGTGCATGAGTGTTGTATGTGTAGGGGACATGTGTGTATGTGGTGTGTCTGTCTCCGTGGGGTGGAGTTGATGTAGGGGCAGCCTGCCTGGGGGATTGTGTGTGTGGTTGCGTATGTTATTGGCTCTTGTGTGTATCCCAGAAGAGCCACTGTGGGGGCCTGATGAAGGGGTTTCATTGGACGTCGTGGTGGAGGGGAGTGGGGGTGGGGGAGTTGTGTGTGCCCGAGTGTGTTTGCAGCCTAGGTGGCTTAGACTCTCTGTGGTACATCCTAGGCTTGCTTGGGAAATGTATTAGGACCTGTGTGTTGGTGTTTGAGCATCATATGTCCGTGTGATGGCTGTTTGTGCAACTCTGGGTAGGGGAGAGTGCAGCAGCCAGGGCCGAGGAGTCCCAGGCAAGGGGCTGGTTGACTAAGTGTGTGTATGTGTGTGTGTGTGTGTGTGTGTGTGTGCGCCCACATGCACATGGGGGGGAGGAGGCAATGTGCAGGCAGGATTGTGTATGCCGAGGGGCTGTGTGTGGCCACAAACATGTGACATTAGGCGTGCACATTATCTATGCAGGGTGTGTCTCGTCTAGATGGTGTGTGTGTTGAATTTAATTGGACGTGTGTGTGTGCCTGTGGTTGGGGAGGTGAGTGTGGGGTGTGTGAGGTGCATGGTGGGAGGTTGAGTGTGAGTGTGGTGTGAGGTGTGGGTGTGTGAGCTGTGTGACTTTTCAGTGTGACGCGTGGATTATGTGATCTTTTCTCCCTGTGAGCTGTTTATGTGTGGTGTGTGGTGAGGAGTGTGGAAAGGGTGTCCAGTGAGCTAGCGATGTGCATGTGGGGTGAGGCAGTGTTAAGGTCTGTGGAATGTGCTGCAGGGGGTAAGGAAGTGTGTGCACACGGTGTGTGGGGTGAGGGACGAGGCAGTCAATGTTTGGGGCATGGGGGATACAGCAGGTGTCCCATAAATGTTCGTGGAAGGGTGTGCGTGTGTGTGCAGGGAGGGCTTGGCTGCCATCTTGTCCTTGCTCCCCTCCCAGTTAGGTCCCCAGAGATGCCCAGTGACGTCCTCTCATGGCCCACCCCAAGCTAAGCTGCCTCTACCCTTTGCCCTTCATCCTCCTCACTTTGACCAAGGCCTTTGTCTTGGGTTTCCGGCTGAGCAGGCGCTGGACAGGCAGGCGGCGGGTGATGTTGTGGTCTGGGAAACTTTGTTCTTTTCCTCTTGGTCTGTGTCGTGTTTTGGGCTGGGATATGAGGAGGGCGGGGAGAGGATGCACGTGTTGCAGGGTCACTGTGTTTACTACCACCTCACAATGCTCCACAGCGGGGAGGGGTTAAGGCACAGGCCGTGAGGCCCGGGTGGTATCCCCAGTGGTGCCTTCTTGGCTCAAGAGCAGGCTTGAGGGGCGCCTGAGTGGCTCTGTCGGTTAAGAATCTGACTTTGACTCAGGTCGTGATCTCACAGTTCGTGGGTTAAAGCCCTGCGTCGGGCTCTGGGCTGACAGCTCGGAGCCTGGAGCCTGCTTCTGATTCTATGTGTGTGTCTCTCTCTGCCCCTCCCCTGCTTGCACTCTGTCTCTGTCCCTCTCTCTGAAAAATAAATAAACATTAAAGAAATAAAAAAAGAGCGGGCTTGGGCCAGGAATGGTTTCTGGGTGAGTTTGCCACCATGAGGGATTAGTCCCATGGGTGGCCCAGTACCCCTTCTGGCTCACGTGTCTCCAGGATGCTGAGCAGTCAGGGGCCCTCTTCTGCCTGCCAGCCTGTCCCTCTTCCCTTCTCTGTGTGGCCCTCAGGGAGTGTCCCTACTGGGCTGGGGGTCAACCAGGAAGGCCTCAATGTATCTCCTTTTGTTGACCTCCCATCTGACAGGAGGAAGAGTCCCTGCCCTCAGAGAGACCCTTATCTGAGAAAGGAAGCCTGGTGACACTTTGGGGACTCTCTAGTCTGATAGGGGAGATGCCAGTCAGGAGGAGGACCCAGGTCATACCCTTCAGAGAAAGCAATGGGGAAACCTTAGTGGGCAGCCTGCTGACAGGTATTTGAGAGGATGAAAGGCCAGGGCTCCTGGCAGTTGGAAGGCACAGAGACTACCAGAGTCAGTCAGGGGAGGTGGCTGGGGGCAGCGCCCCAGCATCACCCTCCAAAAGGCTCTCTGTGGTGAGTGGGCTTAATAAGCTGGGCCTTGATGGGGGTGTTGAGTAGGCAGAGAAATGTGGCCTGGGGCCGAGGAAGATTCTCAACTGGAAAATTCAACTGGAAAAACACATCTTGACCACATTTGATCCTTCCCAAGCAATACTGTCTAGCCTTGGATGGCCATCCCTGGGCCTCCAGCCTTCTCGAGCTTTCACATCACCTCTTCCCTTCCCCTTGTCTTTGGCCAGAATGATCGTCATCGTCATCATCATCTTTTAGGCAGCTCTTTCCAGATTCCAACCTCCTTTCACAGAAGTCTCATCTAACAGATTGACTCATTCACTTGTCTAAAGCATCTATTGTGCACCTGCTACACACTAGGCAGGCACTTAAGTGCTGGGGTCACAGCAGTGACCAAACAGGCTTCCTGGGGCTCCTGTGTCCTTTGCCTGAGAAAACCCATCTTCCCAACTCGGCCACACTGTCGGCCCCTTAGGCTCTGGGCACATGACCCTCCCTCCTGTGTTACCCTGGCCTGATGTACACTTGATTCTGTGAGGCTCCAGGTGTGCACCCCATGGTGTTGGGCTCACTGGAATGCGAGCTCTTCAGAAGCTGGGCCAGGTCTGCCCATCCCGCGTGTCCTGAGCTGGGCTCAGCACAGTCCAGATGGCCACATCGATCATCAGATGTCCGTATACCCTTGTGGGGTTGGCAGCCCATGTGCCGTCCAGAAAAACCGAGGCCCAGAGCAGGGAGGGGATTTTAGGAAGTCTCCTTCTTAGACCCTCCTATTGCCAGTGTTCTCAGAGACCAGAGAGGTCGGGTGATTTGTCCAGGTTTCACAGCAAGGTGACAGAACACAGCAATTTTCTATTTCCCAGAAAGCAGCTCTACTGGTCAGCAGGCTGGACTCCAGCCCCAGCACCATGCAGCTCCCTGGCTGGCCTCCGTGCTGCCTGTGGCGGGTGAACGATTATTAATGACCCCCCTGGCAAGGAGACAGGAAACGTTTCCCAGCCACAGCTGGGGACATGCTCCCTGCCAGCCCCAGCCATCCATACCCACCCCGGCCCTGGTGTCAGCACGGATGTTATCTCCATTCTGCCCCAGCCTTCCTCGCTCCTCCTGCCCATCCGCCTCCCGCATCCTTTTCCTCTCAGAGCTAAAGGACAAGAAGAGACAGACCTTTCTGAACAACATCTCTGTCTCACCACTTTCTCCAACTTGATTCATCTCCACCTTCTTCCCTGCCCCAGACCAGCCAGAAGCAGCCCCTTCTCCTGGAAGCCTTCTCTGAATGCACCTGTAGGCCCTCCAGCAACCCTGGCCTGGACCCTGGCTGCTTCATTTCCCTCACTGCAGACTTCGCTCCCACTCTGATAGCCCTGGGTCTGGGCTGGGGACTTCCTGTGGCCTGTCCTCAATTGTTGTCTTAAGACTGACACTTTCGGGGCGCCTGGGTGGCTCAGTCGGTTGAGCGTCTGACTTCAGGTCAGGTCATGATCTCACAGTTCATGAGTGCAAGCCCCGCATCCGGCTCTGTGCTGACAGCTCAGAGCCTGGAGCCTGTTTCAGATTCTGTGTCTCCCTCTCTCTCTGCCCCTCCCCACTCATGCTCTGTCTCTCTCTGTCTCTAAAAAATGAATAAACGTTAAAAAAATTAAAAAAAAAAAAAGACTGACACTTTAAAGGGGCACCTGGGTGGCTCAGTCAGTTAAGCTTCCAGCTTTGGCTCAGGTCATGATCTCACAGTCCATCAGTTCAAGCCCCATATCGGGCTCTGTGCTGACAACTCAGAGCCTGGAGCCTGCTTTGGATTCCTTGTCTCCCTCTCTCTCTGCCCCTCCCCTGCTCATGCTCTGTCTCTCTGTATCTAAAAAATACATAGAATAAATGTTAGAATAAATGTTAAAAAATTAAAAAAAAAAAAAGACTGACACTTGGAGGATCCTCCCGGATGCCTCCTCCAAGAAGTCCCCAGCCCAACCCAGGGACTCTCACTTATCCTAAGCACCCCAGCCTGCCTGTCCATGCCACACACTATATACTGCCAGGCCTTCCTAGGTGGACATTTAGTGAGTACCTACTATGCGTCCAACAGAGAGGGGAGGTAGAAGTGAGCACAGTGTGGACTTTAAAGCTCTGCCACACACTGCCCCATGTCTGAGCAACCATGTGTCTGCCCCATGGCAGGTAAACACACCTAGGTACGAGGGCTGATGGCAGCCAGGTGATGGGGTCGGGGAGGAGGCACAAAGACTGATGCTGGTAGGTGGTGTGGTGAGGGCAGTGCTGGAGAGAAAGTAGGAGGCCATGGTGGGACAGAGCAGCAACCCCTGATTCAGCCCAGAGTAGGAGGGAGGGGCAAGTTGGGGAGCTTCCAGGAGGAAACATATCTAATCTGAGAGTTAAGGGATGAACTAGGAGAAAGTTCTGGACAGAGAGGAGTGAATGGCACACGTGAAGCCTTGCTGGTGACAGACAGAGGGAAGGAAGTGTGGTTCTGTAGTTCTGTGTAGCTGGATCCTGGACTGCCAGGGTGGCCGAGTCCTAGGGTGGGATCTGGTGTGTGTGTGTGTGTGTGTGTGTGAAGCTGGTGACAAGGCTGGTGATGTCTGCAGGGGCCAAATTGTGCAGGACTCCCAAGTGAAGGGATTTATGGACTTTTTCCAGAAGGAACTGGGCACTAGGTGGGGAGTTGAAAGCAGGGCAGGGACTGCTCAGACCTGCTTATTAGGAAACCTGGGCCATGGCTGGAGAGCACACGGAAGGGGTGCGGCAGAAGGCTGGGCTGGCCTTGCTGGAGGCTGGTGCAGTGTGGTCCAGAGAAGGGCGAGGAGGCATGGGCAGGAAGATGGCCAGGATGGAGGAGACAGACCTTCGAGGGGTGAAGAGGGAGCCGCTCAGCTATGGAGGTAGAAAGAGAGGGAGCACCTCCCTGCATGTCTGGTTGGGCTCCCGAGGGAAGACTGGGCGTGAGGGCAGATGCCTGGGCCTGTGTCAGGGTCCTCTAAGGACTGAAAGGTCTCAGGAAGGTCTCCCAGGTCAGGAGCTTGGAGGCTAAGCAGAGACCAGGAGACCTGGCCCCCACTCAGAGCTGCAGCATCCTCTCCAGGAGTGTGGGGACTCGGGAACTGCCCTGGGCAAAGAGTGTTCAGAATTCAAAAATTAAAACAATCTGTGAAACGTAATATTTAATAAAATTCAAATCCAAAACTGTATGAGCACATTCCAAAATGAGTTAAAATGTAAATTTATGAAAATGCTAAACATACTTGATGGTTCTAATATCAAATGTAGGTCTCATTTGCTTCCCTCCACTTCAGATCAGACTCCCCTGAAGCTGCTGCTGCCTCACGGGTGGCCAACAGCCCCCCCTTCCCTCCCCCCCTCCCCCCAGGCTCCCAGTCTTGAGTTCTAGGCACCTCCTCTAGGGAGCCCGCCCTCTGGCTGTTAGCTTCAGGTGGCAGGCCTTTTGCTTTTCCTGTCCTCCACCCTGAGGGAGTTGGCCCCATCTGTGGTTGTCTTTATTTAGGGGGCCCAGGTGTAGACCTAGAGGAGGGATGGGCGAGAGAGTTGCACCCAGATTGGAGGAGGGTGAGGGGGCTGAGAGATACTCAGCTACAGTGCTCAGTGAGGGTGGTGTGGGGACACAGGAGGACTGGGGGAAGGCCAGGAGGGGGCATGAGGGGAAGTGAGCAAAACTCACAGAGCGGCCCCACTCCAGCATAAACACAGCTATTTCCTAATGTAAAAGTGACACCATTTCTGGAACACCCGAATGTTGTGGTCCCGTTTTGCCATCTCAGGAGTGGGCATTGCTTGGCTTGCACTCTCCGGTCATCTTGCACGAGGCCATTTTCTGGGCTGCGTTTTCTCACGGTGGGTGGGGGCGGGGAGCGGGAAGAAGGAAGTAGGGGTAGTATCTCCAAGGAGTGTATGAGCACCAGCTCTAGGGATGCGTGACTCTAAGAATCCGGCAGTGTCAGTTTGTGGGCTTCTAGCCTTCCATGACTCTTAGCTTCCAGACAGAGCTGTGTGCAAGCTGGGTTGTGCGATTCCGACATTCTGCAACTTGAAGTTGCTGAGACTCCAGGAGCCAAATAGGCGGGCATTCTGTGAATCCAGGATTCTAGGATTTGATGACTTGATGATTCAATGATTCTAAATGGGGCTGCTGGGAAGAGCTGCAACCACCTTCCTTGTTAATGTCGATGTTAGGTTATTAAAAACATAAGGAGAAGCAACGGAGACAGCTCAGGATGGAGGGTGGCCCCACCCCCAGTGAGAGGGGAGGAGGGTTGAGCCGGTGTTGGGGGACCCAGACCCCTCTCCACCTGGGTCACATGGGCAGATTCTCCTGCCCCAACAGAAGTGATGTCTGTGCACGTGTGAGATCTGCCACTCCCTAAGCTTGCAGGATAAGGGGTCATTTCCTTCATCCCCCTGCCTCCATCCTTCAACTATTTCGGATTATAGCAGAGAGAGGAGTGCCCTTTCCTCCCAGCACTAAAGTCTCTGGGCAGAAATGTCAACAGACAGAGGAGGAAAGAGAGGCCTGCTTACCACCTACCCCCCTTCCCCACCAACCCTGGCCTGAGGGGGAAAACAGGACATGAACACTTCCTGGACACGGACGTGGAAATGCACGAACACTTGCTTGTGAGGGCCCCAAGTACAAAGGGCCTCCGACTGGGGCAGAGGCCAGGGCAGCCAGAGGAGCAGTGTGGGCATTGGCTGGTGACCCATCAGCACCTCTTGAGCACAGGCCAAGGAGGGAGGACCCTGCTTGTGCCCTGGAGGTGGCTGTGAGAAGAGCTTAAGGAAGGGAGGTCCCAGGCCAAGTCGCCTGGAGATGGATGACCAGTGGGTGCTCCCTTGTGGCACAGGCCGGGCGGCTTGCTGCCTCTTGGCTTCTGCACTTGTCTCAGCACCTGTGCCAGAGTTGGGTGGGGGGGGGGGGATCCCCTAGGCAGGAGAGAAGTATCTTTGGCCTCTAGAGAGCTCGCTCCGACTGGGTTCCTCAGAAGCCTGGTGCCGCTGCAGGAGTCCCAGCATGGTGGGCTCAAAGATCAGGTGAGGGAGACCAGGAGCTGGCCCAGGTCGCACAGCAGAGCAGGACCTGAAACCCAGCTTCCTGACTCCCAGTCCTGGGTGCTCCCCATTGTCTGCAGCTTCCCCCTTTCCCCTGTAACTCCTGGGGAACAAGAGCTGAGGCAGGACTCCTGTTAGGGGGCAGAGCCCTTGTCGATCACTCCTCCATCTTTCTCCTCCCACAGGCCAGAAGGCAGGTAGGGTGGCTGCAGCTGCTCCCTGTCATCCCCAAGGTTCCATTGTCTACCGCATCCTGTCTTGGCCCTGAGGATAGGGTCCCCAGCCACCCGACCCACAGTGAGCCTCCTGGGTGCTCCTGCCCCTTCACTCGGGCTCTCTCCCCACCCTGCAAGTCTCCATCTCTGGCTGGCTGCGTGTGTGTGTCAGCCTCCCTCCAAAGATCGTTAGACTTGGACGGGCCCTAGGAGATCGAGTCCCATGCTTTTATTCTTCAGAAGAGGAAAGTAGCTCAGAGAGGGAAGGTCCTATGCTGGGCCCGCGTCACAGAAGCACACTGCCCTCGGTGTCAGGCGGCTAGGGTGTGAACTGAGGTCATGACCCACAACGGGCTTCTCTTTCAGCCCTGAGTTGTCATCCCTCTTCTTTACTCAGACTACTGTCTTGTCTGCCCCTGTGCCTGCCGCCTAGCTGACCCCTACCTTGGGCAGAACCTGCCCTCGGGACATAGACTGGAGCTCAGGACTCCGTGACTGGGATGACACCCATGCCCACACGGACACACAGACACGTGCAAGTGCATACATGAGAACATATAAGTCCCAGGTGAAAACCTATATCTCATAGTTAGGAGGCTGTTCTGGAACCTGGTGTTCTCTTCTTGTGAGGCACCACACACCTCCTCTAGGAAGCCCTCCAGGACCTCTCTGCATATTGTCTCCATCTCACTAGCCTCTTTATGACAGCTGGGTTCTACGATCCTAGGTTCCTCCACTGTGATCCCAAGGTCATGGGTGAGTCTCCTCCTAGTCCTAAAGCCCCTCCTTCAGTGTCCCTTCCTTCTGTCTCCAAGAGGGGCTCAGCTTCCTGTGGCTGGGTGGGGAGAGCCTTGTGGTCCCCAGAGGACAGTGGGACAATGAGGAGGCCGTGACAGATGAGACATTGTGTCTTCCCCAAAGCAGGCTCCACCCTACCCTAACCTCCTGGCTGGTGTCTGGGGCACAACTCTTAGGACTAGGGTCCTCGTCTGACCCCACAGCCTTGACCTGTCAGCGTAGAGGTCAGAGAATCATAACCACGATCCCACTCAGCAGTTGTCTAACTGGAGGTTGTGAAGCCCAGGTCCCCAGGGTGTCAGCAGCATAATAATGGGTGCTGCAGACTCCCAGGAGGGGTGAGCTGGACCTCCCTGACCGGGGAGTAGGCAGGGGTGTGGTAAACACTGAGGCTGGGTGGGATTATGGAGGAGCTGTGAATGCCTTGCTGAGACTCCCCTTTTCCAGGCTACCTTCCCCATGCTGGCAGCTGGTGCTGGGGAGCCAGAGAGCAGGGGCCTCTCCAGGGAGGGGTAGAGAGGCGGGAGAGTATTTGGAGAATCATAACTAGCACTGCCTCCTGTCACGGGACGGAGAGAGAGTTGGCCCAGGGTAATACAGTGGGTGGACCATCGGAGGCCTGGGTGGAAGAGAAGGCTGAGGCCTTTGGACAAAAGGGATGGGCTTGGGGTTAGGTATTTAGCTCAGCCCTTGTCATTTCCTCTGCCGGACATGGCCGGGTTAGCAGGGTCATCGCACAGAGGGAAGGAACAGGCCGGGACCAATGCCCTACAGTAGACTCGCACACATGGGTGACCTCGTCACACCCTGGGCTGCAGTCAGTCCGTGCGGACCGCAGTCACCCGTGGAGATGGCCACATCTAGACCACCGCTCCACACGCAGACCCAGTCTTCCTAGGCGACACTCAGGCATGGCTGTCAGCATGGCTGAGTCGGGAGATCCCATAGGACACGGGGACATGTGGGACAAACAGACGCCCTGCCACAGCCACACCACAAGTATCCACATACCAGGTGCAGCTCCTGTCACCCCTATGGTGACCCAGGGAAAGCCATAAATTCCAACAGTCATGGGCAGGCATCCAGAACCTGGATGAGAAGAGGGGACCACCAGGCAGGAGATGCAGAACCCCCCCACCAATGCCAGACTGTGCCCTCCCCTCAGCTCGCTGAGCGCCCAAGGCTGTTTATTTCCTAGCAGAGATGGGTGTCTCATCCCTCTCCCCCTCCCGTCCCCACCACACGCTTCCAAAGCTGCCAAATCAAATCAGCCCCTGCGCCCGCGCCAGGCTGGCATGGCGGCCAGCAGCTGACTGGAAGGAAGCCAGGCTCAGAATATCCCGCCGCCTGTGCCTGTCCAATGCTTGGGTGTGCTTGTCGGGTGGGGGTGGGGAGGGGCAGCCAGCCCCTGGGCAGTGCCTTCGAGAGGCTGGGGTTTCTGGAGGCCACCTGGGTGGTAGGCTCCTGGAGAATGAGTGAGCTGAGCAACTCCCTGGTGTCTGCCAGCATTATGAGGCGCTGTGGGGTCCGACTAGAGCTCAGATGACTGAGCACCAGGCCAGGGTTGGGGCACCAGCTGGGAGCCCGACCCCGGGGCTGTGTGAGCTAGATAGGACAAACCCCATTTTGCAGATGGGGAAACTGAGGATTAGAGAAGGGTAGTGAAGTTTCCTGGAGAGAAGCGGAAGTGGAGAAGGCATCAGAAAGGGTGAAAATGTGGTTGTTCCCCTCCTGAGGAGGTCCTGGTTGAACGAAAGAGCTCAACTCTGTTCCCAGAGAAGAGGTGTCCTCCTGAAGTAGGGAGTAAGAAGGGAGGGTGAGGGGAGAGCAGGGTGAAATCAGGCGAGGCTTCCTGGAGGAGGCCACTTGTGGGGAAGAGGAAGCCCTGGGCCTGCTGGGGACTGGGTGGGCAGGGGTAGGCTGGGAAGAAGGGGAGAAGGCCTGGCAAGCCTCAGCCCCTGGCCTTCTTGTCTCTGCAGCTGACTGGGACCTACTTGCACAGAAGCCAGTCCCCCCAGAGAGTAGAGATGCCGGACTGGAGGTGAGAGCTCAGTGGAGGGAGGCGTGGGTGAGCTTGGAGGGGTGGGGGCACAGACTGGGGGTCAGTCTGAGCATTGTCCCCACCCCTGGGAGGACTGGGAGGCTGGAGCCGAATCCCACCCCTGCCCCCACCAGCCTAGGGTCACCCCACACCAAGATCACCTTCCTTGCCCTATTCCTGCCTGGGGTCCTCTCCCATTGAGGATTCATCCTCCTCCCAAGTCACCGGGGAATCATTTCAGACTCCTCCCTAGGCCTCCCCACCCTCACCCAATGATTCCCTGTTGATTTTCTGCCCTAAGTGTTTTCTGAATTCCCCTCGTCCTCTCCACTCCTGCTGCCTGCCCCAGTCCGGCACTGGTCATCTTTCCCCTGCACGGCTCACTGGCTCACTGCTTTCAGTTGCCCCACTCTCCATGTGGCTGCCAGGAGGCTCTTTCTAACACGCATACCTGAATGTGTCACTTTTCTGCTCAAAAATCGATGCTTCCCATCCTCCTGCTCCCTCTGCAGTCCCCACCAGGCTACAGTCTCCTGTTTATCCGTCCGGCCTCCCCAGAACCACTCCTGCCACTCTCTTCTCCCTCAGCTTCCCAAATCTTTCTGGGCTCAGCTCTAGCCTCCCCTCCTCCAGGAAGCCCTCCCTGCCCCTCATGCTCCCTCCTCTGAGCTCTCCTGCCTAGTCAGACTGGGGCGTTCTGGTGTCTGTGCCATTAGCACTCTATTTTCTCCATTATGTGACTCTGTAGGTCTTCCCCCCTTGAACTGTGAGCTCCTTAGCCTGGGGACTGTGCCTTTTTCATTCCTGAGTCTCCCACCTCCTTCCAAAGGAAGGTGCATTTCCTTTGATGTGAGGGATGCCATCCACACCCCGGCCATGCCTTTGGGGTGCCTCGCAGTATTCAGCGCTCGGAGGGGCCTTGAGCAGCAGAAATGGGGTGGGCTGCAGACTGGGTGGAGTGGCACAGAGGAAGGTTGTGTGTAACGTCAGACGGAGCAGCAAGACCAGCATGAACCTTCTCTTGTACCCAGGCCCGGCCAAGAGAAAGGGGAGCCTCCTCTGTGTCAGAAGCATTAGACACACTTCCTTGTTCAATCCTCATGACCCCCCAGTGAAACAGCAGCTGTTATTATTCTCCTTTGAGGAAGCTGAGGCCCAGTGAGGTCACACAGTGAGCAAATGGGGCAAATCTGAGTGTGGATCCCAGATGCGTCTCATGCCCGCCACTTGCTCTCTCCCTGCCCTCCGGTAACATGGGAAAGAAGACGCCCACACATGGCCTGGCACACAGCAGGGCTCAGCATGGACTCACTGCCGGGACGTGGGGGCCAAGCCCTGAGAATGTCCCTACAGCCGGGAGTTGGGAAAGGGAGAGAGGAGGGGGCACCCAGAAAGTCATTATTAATTTATTTATGATCATGGCATTCCCCATGGGGCAGGGGCTCCCCCCACCCAGAGCTGGGACAGATGGTGTTCCTGGGAGCCAGCAGTGTCTCGGCAGCCACCGCCACCTGCCAGGAAAGCCTGGATTTGTCATCCTCCCAGGAAGCCATGGGGGGACACGGCTTTGGAGAAGCTGAGACCCGACTTGGTGCTGGAGCTAGGCCCCAGGGGAAGGAGCCAGTCCCAGGCTCCTCATTTATACCTCTGTGTACCACCCTCTTTGCCTAGGCCTGGGCCCAGTTCCCTACAAGTGCAAGTCCTGCCCCTCCTGTCTAGCTCCACCTAGCCCCAGCAGGAGGCCTCTCTTGTTCATACCCATTGGATCCCTTTGCTTCTGTTCTGTCTCCCCGTTTCCCTTGTCTGGGTCCTGCTGCCTCCTCCCTCAGAGGGAGGGTCTTAGGCTGTGAGCCCCTCAGCTCTCAGCTCTGGCCTGTCCCCCAGGCTCACATCCACCCTGAAGATGGCAGCTGTCTGCCTGGCCTCTGGGCAGAGCCTACTCTATCTCTGGGCTCAGTTAGCACCCCATCCCAAGTGCCTAGGCCCATGCTCAGCTCTGCTGGGAGAGAGTGCCAGGCACTCCCCAACATAAAAAGGACAGGACCTGAGAGAGGAGGGACCCTAGGATATGGTCATACTACAGGGACAGCGGGGCGGAAAGAGGGAAGAGGGATGGGGTGACTGAGAAGGACCCCCCCCTCCCCCTGCCAGGGTGGTTGCTAGAGACAAGGCCTCATCTAGCAGACTGACTGTGGGTCAGATGGGCATGTGTCCAAGTCCCAGTTTCACTGCTTTCTAAGAGTGTGAGCTTGGGCCAGTCCCTTAACCAGCCTGAGCATCAGTTTCTTCACCTGTCAAAGGGGATAAGAAGATCCATCATTATTGGACGTAATCACAGCAGAGCTGCTGGGGCATGTTACAAAGTATGTGTGAGCTGCCTGGCCTGGGCCTGGCCCACAGCAGGTCCTTAGAGGGAGCTGGCTCCCTCCCTGCTTCCCACAAGGGTGAGATCCTTGGAGCCAGGCCTAGGCTGACAGGGTGCACCTTGGGGCTGGGCCAGGGTTAATGGAGGTTCTGTGGGCACGGCACGTTCTCCTGGCACTGGCAGCTTGACAGCCAGGGGAGCAGGGCTGCCAGCACCCATCCCTATGGCGGGCATCTGTTCAGCACACCCTCTTGGGATGGCGCTCTGGCTCCTGTGCCAACCCGCCAGCTTGGGGGAGGGCTCTTCACGCTCAGCCTGGAATCCTCCTTCAGGGCCAGGGCCATTGCTCTCTGGATGTTGGGGTGGAGGCAGTTCAAGTAGTGAACTGAGCACGTTGGTTCCATGCCTTCTCTGTGCTGGTTCTCGGGGCCCAGAAGGATCTTGGGAGCAGTAGCTAGGGCAGAGGCTGGGGGAGAGACAGACGTAGACAATGGCACAAGTATCCCCACTAAGCACGCTAATGCTCTGCCCAGCACTGGCTCCTCTGTCGCTGCTCATGGGATAAATAGAGGCCACACCCCTTGGCATTGTCGGTCCTGCCTGCTGGGCCCCCTCAGGGCTACCCCTTGCTCCCGGACTTGGCAGTCCTTGTTACTCCCCAGGACACCAGCTCTTCCTGGCCTCCCTGCCTTTGTTTGCACCGACCCCTTTCTCTGGAATGCTTTTCCCTTTTTTCTCTGCCTACTCCCTTTTTAAGCCTCAGGTTAGAGGTCACCTCTTCTGTATAGTCCTCCCAGATTGCTCCCTCCACTCAGGTCAAGTCAGTCTCCCCTCTTTCCTGGGCACTCACAGCTCCCAAGCTTCCCTGAGCTCTAGTTGGGTAACTTGTTAGCCCATGTGGTTGCATATCCTTTCCCACATAGTTGTAAACACATGGGGGATAGGAACCAAGGCTGAGTCTCCTTTGTCTCTCCTGAGCCTGCATGGGACCTGGCAAGGCCTCGTACATCGTAGGTGCTCAATTAATGTTTCTTGATTAAAGGAGAATGGCTGTGTGAAGTGTTGGAGAAGTTCCAAGAAAGGGCAATTGCTGGATTGGGGAGAGTCTTGGAGACTTTCTGGAGGAGGTGGCCTTGGAACTTTGAAGGATGGGGCGGGTCAAGGCTGTGGACTGATGAAGCCAAAGATCAGCTAGATAGTCAGAGAGGTCCATGTGGCCAGCTTTTGAGAAAACTACATGAGGACAACAAGGTCCAGCCCAGGACTGGGAACAAGCAGATAGAGAGCCTGAAACAAAGACTCAGCCCCAGAGGGGACTGTGGGAGGCTGGCTTGGTGCTGAGAAGCCAGATCCAAAAACCCCTCTGCCCCTGGGTCCTGGACTGAGGAATGCTTGGTCCCAGAGTCTGGGGTGAGGCTGAGGCCACCAATGGTGAGTAAATGGGCCCAGTGTGGCAGGCTCGTGATAGGCAGGACTAGGCATAGGGCTAGGCAGGAGCTGGGGTGATCCTGTAAGGTAAGATTGCTGTGGGGGCTGAGAAAGTCTTCACACATGGAAGGAGCCGCTGGGGCCAGGCCGTGTGGGCAGGATGCCCTGGGTCTCCGTGAGAGAAGGCCCAGCACGTCAGTGGAGCCCAGGCAATGGGCAGCGAGCACCTGGATGCGGCTGGAAGGGCTGCTTTCCAGGAGGCAACACTTTCTGGCCTGTTTAAAATTCTTGAGTGAGTGCTCCTAACTGGCAGGTGTGCCAGCCTCCTCTTGGGTTCTCCACGTCAGGATTAAGTGGCCTCAGTGATGCCCCATGGCCCCAAGGGAGCTGCCTGCAGCTAGTTGGCCATAGCATCTGGCCTCTATAGGGGCCCTGAGGCCCTGCCATCTGCCTGTGCCCACCTGTTGGACCGCACAGGCTTGGGCTGTGTAGGGACTTGGGGCCAGGGAGGTGGTCTCAGCTGCCACCCAGTCCGTCTGTCTGTCTGTCCATCCATTTGTCCACACCCCCGCCCAAACAAGGACCAGGTGGAGATGGGCAGGCATGGGTCCTGCAATCCGAGAAGCCTAGTCTGAAGGAGGAGGCATCAAGTACCAGGGATATTACACCCAGAAAAGACATAAGCTCAGACTGTGCTGGGCATTAGGCAGGCCAAGGCCCAGGGAGGTCAGCCCCCTCGAGGGCTTGGAATGGAGGCTCAGAGAGAGGCAGAGACTGGCTCAGAGGCACGCAGCAGGTCTGAGGTGGTGTTGGGGGTAGATGCTGTGAGCCCCAGAACAAGGTTCCTCAGGCGGGCCCCTCCCCCACCACCCTGCCTGGTCCTTGGCTGTAAACACTGAGAGAACAAGTTCCGTTTCCTGGGAAATATTTATCTCAGGCCGTGTGGGGAGCGTGTGCTGGCCTCCCTGTGTCCTTCCTGCAGGCTGGCCTGGGGCGGGAGGGAGGTGAGGGGGCCTGGCAGCCATGGGGGGCAGTGTGCGGGCCGGGCCCGAAGGCAGGGCCAGGAAGGGAGTGCCCGGAGGCTCCTCTTGGAGCCAGAATCTAAATGCTGGAATGGGGGAGGGGGGGAAGGATAGCAGAGAAGTCTGTTTCTCTCCAAATCCCACAGCATAATTTGCCTGTCTCCCATGTTCTTGTCTTCATCTCTGGCAGCCCTGTCTCTTCCTGGTTCCTACCTCCAAGCGTTTGCTCCTGTCTGGTGCCCCCACCTCAGATGCATTTTCTTCCTTGTCTTCATATTTGCCAGCTCTCAGCTGGCTTCCTCTGGGAAGGCTTCCCTGATTCGCTAACCTCCTAAGCTTTTGTCCTCCTCTTCCACCTTCTGTCCTTCTCTTCCGGCTCCCAGCAGCTTCAGACTGAGCCTCATAGACCAGTGTAGACAGCCTCTTCCAGACAGCCCTCGAGTCCCCTTCCTGGTCATCCTGGGAGTGAGTGGGGCAGGGCCCAGAGGCCGCCTCCTTTCAGTGGACAGGGCATGAGCCCAGGCACTTGGGGAATCCAGGTTGATTGAATGGGGGGAATATCCCACGGGGCCCTACCAGAATGATGGGGGGCAGGAGGTGCAGGGTTCCCACTGGGTGGCCCTTGGGCTTTGGGCTGTGTGTCCCAGGCTGGGCCAGGCCTGACTGGGGCCCTGACAACAGGAAATCCTTGAAGGAACAAGCAGTGGCTAAGGACTCTGAACACAACAACAGGAAACAGCCTTGACATGGGGCAGCAGCTCAGGCAACTGTGCCCAGTGGGGTGGGGTGGGCGGAAGCTTATGGGACCCAGGGTGACACTGAGATGCTGATCGTGGGGCAGTGGGTATTCTACTGAATATGTGACACTGATCTTGTGACGTTATGTGTTATCGAGCATGTGACCTGAATCTTGGGATACAGTATGGACAGTGAGTGAGTCACTGAGTGTGACACTGAGTGTGACACTGAGTGTGTGACACCAAAGGATACCAAATGTGTGATACCACTGATCAAAGACTGTGAGACCATGGATGTGGCACCGACCACGCTGTGATACTGTGTACTATTGATTGTATGACGCTAAGTGATACTAGGTCTGTGACGCTGAGGCTCTGACACCATAAGGGTCAAATATGTAAACACAGATGAATGACATTGTGCAATAACAGGTGTGGTCCTTGTGGCTCAAGTGTCTGACACTGAATTGTGAAACCAAGTGTGTCCCCCAAGCGTATGCTATAGTGAGGCTGAGTGTGTAACCAAGGGTGTGACATGGAGTGACATCAAGTGTCACTAAGCGACTCTAAGTCCACTGTTGGCTGAATGTGTGATAATGTGAAACGTGACCACACGACACTGTGTATGACACAGTCCCAGGAAGACTCCAGTGGGTTCAGACAGGGAAGTGACACAGTCTAACGCATGATTTTGAGATTGCTCTAGCTGTAGTGTTTGGCGGGGGCGGGGGGGGGGGCGGGCAGTTGGAATGTGAGTTGGAGGGGCAGAGAGGAGGTGAGCAGACAAAGTGGAGGCCGCAGCAGCCACCCAGGCAGGAGATAGTGGTGCCCGGGCTATGGGGATGCGGATGAATCGCAGAAAAACGGATGAACTTTGGAGATAGATGGGAGGTTGCGATGACAGAACTTTCTGATGAATAAGAGGATGAGCTGGAGGGAGAAGTGGACGGTGGCTTCCGGTTTCTGGTTTGAGGAACCAAGTAATAGATAGTAGAGTCGCTACTGAGATGAGTGAAGAATAGTGGGAGGTCAAGGTTAGGGGCATGAGAGAGGACAAGGAGGAAGAAATTAAGAGATCTGTTTTGGACGGAAGTCAAACATCCAGATGAATGTGTCCAGTGGGCAGCAGAGGCCAGGCTGGGGATATATATTTGGGGGGCAGTAGGTGTGGCTAGGATGACCTAGGGAGAGAGCTCAAGGAGAGTGAGGTGAGGACTGAGCCCTGGCCCCAGACCTGCAGACTCCATCAGCTAGAGGCCTGGGAGGTGAGGAGGAGCACCAAGGAGACAGAGGAGGAGTGGCCAGGGAGGTGGAGGATACTGAGAGTGTGGACTGAGGTAGCCAGGGGAGACAGTGCAGGACTGGGTCCAGGCATTAGTCAGCCTGACAGGAACCAAGTCAGTGACCGGGTGGGGCCCGAAGCCAGCAGGCCTGGGTGGGTGCTGAGTCTGGGGTGAAGACAGAGCATAGTCAACACTTTGAAGACCTTTGGCTCTAAGGAATATGAAGGGGCATGGCCACTGGAAAAGGTGTGAGGTCAAGGGAAAGTAAACTTTTTAAATTATGGAATATTTGAAATACACACAATAGTGGGGAGAATAATACAATAAACTTGCCATATACCCATCACCCAAATCTAACAGTTACCAAGATTTGGGCACATTTAATACATCTATCCCTCCCCACCCCACCCCCCCCTTTTTTTTTCTTTTTTCTTTTTTTTTCCTGAAGTATTTTTTTTGCTTTTAATTATTCTGAAATATACATAACAAAGTTTACTATATTTTTAATAAAGTTTTTGGAGTTTTGTTTTGTTTGAGAGAGAGAGAGAGACAGCATGAGCAGGGAAGGGGCAGAGAGAGAGGGAAACACAGAATCCAAAGCAGGCTCCAGGTTCTGAGCGGTCAGCACAGAGTCCAGCACGGAGCTCGAACTCATGAACCGTGAGATCATGACCTGAACCGAAGTCGGCCACTTAACCAACTGAGCCATGCAGGAGCCCCATAAAATTTACCATCTTAACCATTTTTAAGTGTATCCTTCAGTAGTGTTAAGTATGTTCACGTTGATGTGCAACCATTCTCCAGATCTTTTGCACTTTGAAAAACTGAAACCTTTACCCTTTAAACAACTCCCTATCCCCCCAGCTCTTGAACTCCATCTTTCTGCTTTCTGTCTGTGAGTTTGGCTACTCTAGGTACCTCCGATATGTGGAATCATACAGTGTTTATCTTTTTGTGGCTGGTGTATTTCACTCAACATAATATCCTCAAGATTCATCCATGCTGTATGAACATTTCCTTCCTTTTTGAGGCTAAATAATATTCTATTGTTTTTATATGCCACATTTTGTTTATCCATTCATCTATTGATGGACACTTGCGTTGCTTCCAACTTTTGGCTATTGTGAATAATGCTGCTGTGAGCATGGGCGTACAAGTATCTCTTCAAGATCCTGCTTTCAGTTCTTTTAGATATACACCCAGAAGTGAATTGTTGGATCATATGGTAATCTTTATTTTTAATTTTTGAGGAACCACCATACTGTTTTCCACAACAGCTATGCCATTTTATGTTCCCACCAACAGTGCACCAGTATTCTAATTTTTCCACATCCTCCCCAACACTTCTTTCCTTTCCTTTCCTTTCCTTTCCTTTCCTTTCCTTTCCTTTCCTTTCCTTTCCTTTCCTTTCCTTTCCCCTCTTTCTTTCTTCTTTTTTAAAAAATGTTTATTTATTTTGAGAGACAGATAGAGTGTGAGTGGGGAGAGGCAGAGAAGGGAGATAGAGAATCCCAAGCAGGTTCTGCACTGTCAGTGCAGAGCAGAGTCCATCGTGTGGGGCTCAAACTCAGGAACCACAAGATCATGACCTAAGCTGAAACCAATCAAGAGTCAGACACTTAACCAACTGAGCCACCCAGGTGCTCCTCTCCCTCCCTCCCTCCCTCCCTCCCTTCCTTTTCTCTTTCCCATCCTAACAGGTGGAAGACTGGGGAAAGGTCGTATCTTACTGTGGTTTTGATTTGCATTTCTCTGATGATTAGTGATGTTAAACATCTTTCCATGTGCTTGTTCACCATTTGTGTGTCTTCTTTAGAAAATGTCTATTCAAGTTCTTTGCCCATTTTTAAATCAGGTTGTTTATTTTGTGGTTGAGTTGTGGGACTTCTTTATATATTCTGGATATTACCCCCTAATCAGATACACGATTTGCAAATATTTTCTCTCATCCAATAGGTTGCTTTGCTGAAGTATTTTAAAGCAAATCCCAGACATGATGTCATTTCACCAAAGGTGGATTTTTTTTTTAATGTCAGAAGGTCCTAGTTGATGCTGAAATGTGACAGTGCAATGTAGAGCCAGCTTGGAAGTGTGTGTTTGACACTATATGAGGGTGACACTGTGGAGCATTGGGAACATGGTGTCTGGCACTGAGGATGGGCTACTCTGAGTGAGGGTACAGTGATAGTTTCACTGTGAGTGGCCCTGTGACCCTCAGTGATGTGTGACAATGTAGAAACCATGGGATGACTGAATCACTGAGTATGTGAGACACGCCATGTGCAAGTGACAGTGATCCTGTCTCTGTGTGTCATCCTGGGGTGATGAGTGTGACACAGAACAGGTCACTGCATGGGAGTGAAAGGGGTCATGAGTGTGCTGTGGGCAATGGGGGTGTGTGGAATCCATGTGGGATCAGCCCAGCTTCAGCTGCTGACCATCGGAGACAGGACAGACATCATAGTGTAGATGAGGAGAAATGCCCTGTATGGACTGAAATGCTGTCTGGGCCAAGTGTGAGTTGGTATGAGGCCCCCTCCATTCTCTGAACTCCCTACGAAGGCTTCCCAGAGGCAGGATGGTAGCAGTTCAGCAGGAAGAGCAGGTACCAGTTAAGAGCAAGGGCTGTGGTGTAGACAGTCCTGTCTGGCTCTGACTTTTAGCAAAAGTCATTTTATGTCTTGAGCCTCAATCCCCTCACATATAAAATACAGCTGTGGGGGGGCGCCTGGGTGGCTCAGTCGGTTGAGCGTCCGACTTCAGCTCAGGTCATGATCTCACAGTCTGTGAGTTCGAGCCCCATGTGGAGCTCTGTGCTGACAGCTCGGAGCCTGGAGCCTGTTTCAGATTCTGTGTCTCCCTCTCTTTCTACCCCTCCCCTGCTCATGCTCTGTCTCTCTCTGTCTCAAAAATAAATAAAAACATTTAAAAAATTGAAACAGCACTTTTAAATGAATGTAGTACCTGGCACTAAGCAGTTGCTCGGTGGTCTCTAGGGGAGCACCACTCCTCATGTCCTGTGCCCAGGCACCCACACTTGCGGGTGTGCAGAATGGGTGTGCTGAATGAGTGGTATCCTGTCCTCCTGTGCCCACGGCCCTCCTTCCCCCGCACCTTCCTTGCTCCTTCTGTCCCCTGCTTAACGTTGCCAGCTTGCCCCTGCATCTTGCCCCCCACCATCCTCACCCACTGTCAGCCTCCAGCCCAGGCTCCTGCAGCCTCATTCAATTAGGCCGATGCAATTTTCTCAAGAAAAAACCCTATAATTTGCTTAATCACACCAGTAGGGGATCTGGACCCGGGTGGGGATGGGCAGGAGGTCCACGCCAGCAGCTAAGGGCCCAGGTGTAGTTGTGCCTGTCTCTCAGGAACCCCACCTGCTCCCTCGGACCCCATTCAGTAGCCAACAGAGTCCAAAGCTGGGTCTCCCCAACTGCGTCTGTTCTACAGAGATCTTGAGACAGGAGCTTGGCCTGACTGGGTTCACTTGTGTCCCTGGGAGGGTCCCTGACCGTCTCTGTGTCTCAGTCACCCTCTCCAATAACGGGAGATGGGCTGAGGGTGGGGGTGTCTCTGAGCCTCCGGCCAGCCTAGCTGGTCTCTGCAGGTCGGGTCCAGTCAGTCCCCTCATGGCTTCCCTTTGGGGCTTTGGAGAGGCAGAGCTGGAGGGCTGGTCAAGGGGACAGAGCCCCAGGGGAAGGGGGGGGTGGGTGTCCTCAGAGCCTCATCTGGAACATGGCCACCCCACTCACGCAGAGTCGGAGACCCTTTAGTCCCAGGCTGCACACCTGGAGCAGGGGCTGAGGAAAGGGAGCTGCTATTTTTCAGTCACCTGCAAGGCCACTGCCTCTCACCTCATGCCTTGTACTTTGCACAGAGGTGGGGTGATGCTGAAACCCAGCCCACCCTCCTCCACCATTCCACGCCCCTCAGGGCTGCAATTGCCTAGAGAGTTGGGGTCACCCCTGTCTGACTTGCACAGAAGTGGCCTATGCTGGAAGCCAGCAGAGGCAGGCTTTTATGGTATCATTTCCGTCCTCTCAGCAGCTCTGGGAGAAGGTACCATCCTATAGATGGGGAAACTGAGCCCAGGAAGGGGAAAAGACTTGTCCAGTGCCACACAGGTGACATGTGTCAGGGTAGGGATGTGAGCCCTGGTCTGGCATGAGTGGTGGAAGCAGTGATGGGGGTGCACGGAAGCAGAGAATCAGAGCCCCCACTTGTGCAGCCACCAACCCTCTCAGTCATACACTCATTCAGAGACAAAAGCAGCCACACACTCCCTGGGCACACGCAGGCTCACATCACACACGCATGGACACAGCCCGCGACGGTCACCTGCGCACGCAGATGGCTCAGGCACAGGTGTGGACACAGGGGTGCCACACGGTCATGCTCACACACACTCCCTCACAGAATCACAGATCCATGTGCTTTCACACAGACATTCTCCTAGTGACCCACAGGGCATAGTCTGCTGTGGTCACCTACTGGGCCACAGGGACGTGCGTGACGGACGACTAAGAGGCAGGCCACACACCTGCTTAGGTCACCGGCAAAGTGGAAACTGCCCACAAAGTGAAAGAAAAAAATAGTTTTTTTTTTTAAAGTTTATTTATTTATTTTGGGGGTTGGGGAGGGGCAGAGAGAGGGAGAGAATCCCAAGCAGGCTCAGCTCTGAGCGCAGAGCCCAATGTGGGGCTCGAACTCCCAACCATGAGATCATGACCTGAGCGGAAACCAAGAGTCAGGTGCCACCTGACTGAGCCACCCAGGCACCACAAAAAAAGATTAGTTTTGATGAGCGTATACAGAATTTACCATCAGAAAAGTCACACAAAAGCGATTTTAATCTTTTTTTCCCCAAGATAAAATTAATATAAGGTCAGGGGTAGGGACTCATCATCTTTTCAGGGTTTTGGGTCGCTAAAGGACCTGCACAGACTCACAAGCACACAATCCCAAGAGATCTTCTGGGCTCACGTGTTTACCCAGTCCGGGGCTGTGTGTGAGTGTGCGTGCGTGTGTTTGCGCACATACTGGCATACCCTCTTGGTGGCTCCCGGATCCTTGGGATGTGAGGAGAGAGAGTCGAAGTTCCAGAGACTCCGGATGTTTGTTTTCTAGCTTCCTGGGCCCTCCAAAGGCAAATAG
Source organism: Acinonyx jubatus (assembly GCF_027475565.1). NCBI lineage: Eukaryota > Metazoa > Chordata > Mammalia > Carnivora > Felidae > Acinonyx > Acinonyx jubatus. Next base: position 54,983,549 of record NC_069390.1, on the reverse strand, counting down.
CTTTGGATGACAGCCTGCCTGCCTTCCCTGGGCGGGGGCGGGGTGGGTGGGTTGTGTGAAGTGCCTGCTTCTGCCTCTAGAGCCCCGCTGACTGGGGCCTTGCGAGACGAGGCAGAGTGACTGAGGCCCGTGGCCTGTGGCCAGCTTTCCATGAGCTTGCAGGCCCATCATCTCCCCTGTCGGAGGCACAATTTCCCCATCTGAGAAATGGAGGCAGGGAGGAGGTGAGACTGGATGGGCTTCCCCTTGGAGACTGATATTGAGAGACATTCCAGGCCTAGGGTGCAGAAGAGAAAACTAAAGCCGGGGACAGGAGAAGGAAGGGCCAGTAGGGCCCAGGGTTCAGGGAGGGCTCAGGGGTGTCAGAGCTTGCACTGTCTCCCCACCAGTCTCCCCTTCCCTGGAGAAGGGCTGCACCTCAGAGCCTGCATCCGCTGGGGGCCCCTGCGGCCCAGCCCTTGTTGAGCTGCTGAGGGGGGCAGGGTTGGTGGTGGGGATGAGTTGTGAGCACAGCAGACCTGAGCGAGGCCTCAAAGGACAGGAGGGGGAAGAGAGGCCTGGAGGTGGAGGGACTTAGGGGTGGGGGGAGTGAGGTTGGAGAGTTGGGTAGAAGTTAGAGCCTGGGAACCAGTAGGAGCAGGCAGTGGCCCCACTATGAGATACTGAGCACTCGACAAATAGCTCCCAACAGGCCTGGGAGCTCAGAGCCTATCCTGGGCCCAGAAGCCATGGCAGTCTTAATGCAAGGGAAGGATACAGTCAGGTTTCCCTTTTAATGAAGCACCACAGGTAAGGGCCAGGGCAACTCAGAGAGGCCCCACACAGTAGATGGGAGCCCAGAGGCAGGGGCATGCCTGAGATGAACCCAGCCCAGAAGATTCCTCACTCCAACCCCCAATAAAGAAGAGCTATTTTTAGGAACAATGAAAGTGCTCACACATTCCTGCAGGGGCAGAAGGAAGGGGGTGGGCAGGAGCCTGTGCAGAGGGAAAGGGCTGACACCAGTCTTCCCTCCAATTCTGACTTTGTCTTCAGGGTCTCCCCGTCAGTGGCTGGGGAGGCTTTATAACCCTGTTAGCCCTGCCTCCCCAGCCCTGTCCCCAGGGTCCCCTCTTCGCTCTTGTGTCTGTCCCTCTGCCTCTGAACTTGTCTCTGTCCCAGTGTCTTTCTCATACCACGCCCCCCCCCCCGCGCCCCACCCCCTTGGGATCTGGGGAACAGCTGGGATGGGCCAGGCCCCGAAGATTGAGCCAAATACAGTCATGGGACCAGCAGTGAGGCTGTGGGAGAAGTACATACCAGAGAATAGACAGAAAGTACGAGGGACAGACACAGAGAGCCTGGGGAGGCCAAGAGGCAGGGAAGGAGCTTTGGACACAGTCAGGGAAAGCCCCAAGGCAGGCCTCAATGGTGATGGTGGTGGCAGGGGCTCTGTGTCCTGCTCTCTGACTTGTCCCAGAGGAGACGCTCTGCCAGGCTCACCCTCCCTCTACCTCCCACCAGCACCCTGCCCTCTGCAGGCCCACACTAACCCTATATGCCAGGCTAGTGCCGCCCGGGATTTACCTCCCACTCCGGGCACTCTGTCTGCCACAGAAGGGGAGACGAGAAACCCTGCCTCTGGCCTAGAGAAAGACACCCAGCCGCACCCCACATCTGAGAGGGGCTCAGCCCATCCCCTGGCCAAAGCCAGGAATTGGAGGGGCCCCAAAGGCAAACAGTGCCAGAAGGGAGGGAGCCTAGTGTATCTTGAAGTGCCCTGAGCTTGGCCATGGACCTCTTGACTCCTTGTGAGGCCCTGGCAGGTGCTTTCTTTCTTCCCCTGGCCCTAGGCTACCCCCATCAAGCTGGGGATTAGGCTCCTTGAGGCCTAGGGCCCTCTAGGCACTGGTCCTGCAAGAATTCTCAGGAGGCCTGGGAGGAGGACAAGTGACCCACCCAGGAAGGCTGCCTGGAGGAAGTGACCTCAGTCATGAAAGAAGGGGACAATGATAGTGCTCCTTTGGGGGGAAGAGCTCCTCCATCCTGACATGCTGTCCCCAGCCTCATCTGCACTGGGAGATGATCCTGAAGCATAGAGGACCTTCTGGTCCATGGAGTTGCCTTAGAAAAGTTTCTAAAAGCTGTCAACACAAGGTACTCTCATTCCTCAGGCTCCTTCTCTAAGACAGTTACCGTGCCAGACTTGGGAAACTTTGAGAGCTCTCAGCTATCTTCCCGGCCTGGGAGCCTTCAGAGGGCATGGGGTCCACCATCTACGCAGCGATGGCATGTACCCCCTCACAGCCCAACAGGTCTGGGCACTCAGGAGTCCAACTGATCATTTTGTAGCTCAGCAAATATCTCCTGACACCGGTGATGAGCTGGATGAAGCTGGGGACTTGGGGAGGAACAGGACACAACCTCTGGCCTCTAAAAGCTCCCGGTCTGCTGGGGGAGCCAGATGGGAAATAGTGGCAATGCATCAGCACATGCCATGCCCGGATGGGGAGAGTGCAGGACTGCACGAGGGCCGGTGGGAGGGTCAGATTTGCCTGAGAAAGGCAGCAACAATGAAAAGTTCCTGGACAGAGGCCCAGAGTAGGGATGTGGGTCACTCATTCATTCATTTGTTCATTTATTCATTTGTCCATCCATTCATGTACCCAGTTGATCCTTTGGTCATTATTTCCTCAGAGACAGAAACTTCTCTGACACTGGCCCAGTGGGTCACTCCTCTCCATCCTCCTCTTCTGCTCTAGACACTGTGTCTGCCTTTCAGAGGCTCCTGGATTTTCTTTGTCCAGCTCCCAACTCATCAAGAAGACTGTGAGAGGTGAGGCTGAGGAGGGTTAGAAGACATCTAGGGCCAAGGAATCCAGAGCTGGAGACGGACCAAGCTCACCAAGCCCTTTCCCCATGGCCCCCATCCTTGTTAGTACATCCTTGGGGACAGGGAGCTCACCCCTTCCTCCTTCCCAGGCTTCTCTCTTATGGCATAACTGACTCCCAGTGAGTTTATATCTGCTTCCTTTTGATTACCTCGCTATGCCAGGAGCGGAGGAGGATGAAGAGGCATCAGGTAATCATAATGACCGAGACAGAAGGGTGCCTAGGTGGCTCAGTAGGTTAGGCCTCTGACTCTTGATTTCAGCTCAGGTCATGACCTCACGGTTGGCGAATTTGAGCCCCATGACCAGCTCTCCGCTGATAGTACAGGGCCTCCTTGGGACTCTCTCTCTCCCTCTCTCTCTGACCCTACACAGCTCACACACTTGTGCTTTTTCTCTCTCTCAAAATAAATAAACATTAAAAAAAAATCAGAATCACTGGGACAGCTGTGATGAGGGGGACACTGGTGATATGCTGGGGAGGAAGGCTGTGGCCTCAAGGAGAATGTGGGCCACGAAGATTGAGATCACTCTTGACCCTGCCATGTGGATGAGGCAGTTAAAGGTAGGGAATTCAGGAGCCTGTCCTGGCCCCCCTTGGTCTGATGTCTGCCTCCCAGGGCCATCTTCCCCGCCACACATTCAGCTTTGCCTCCCTCCCTCTGCCTGCTCTGGTTATTCCCTTCAACCCTCCTTCCCTGACCCCAGACCCTGTGCTAGAGACTGAGAGGTTCCAGGGAGTCAGACTGCAGAGAGCTGATTGTTCACACAAGCCTACCTTCTCTCCCCAACTCCTTCCGTCCTCCTGTCCTTCATCCATCCTCAAACCTAGCCCCTGAGGGATCTAGGGGGGCCTGGGACAATTGGAGGGCGTGTTGGAGGAGGCAGACTCTGGAGTAGAAGCTGAGACTGGCTTAGAAACGGTGAGGGGCCTAGAAGGAGCTGGCTGGGCATACTGAAGGGGAAGGGCCAGCAGGAGGGGACCGAGCTCATCCGGGAGGTGGAGCGCCCACGGGGTGCGGGCGCCAGGACTGGGCTCAGGTGTATTCTACAGTGCACGTGTCTCCAGTGTGGCTCGGAGGCTGGAGACGCGGCCCTGTTGGAGTAACAACTGCAGCCGGAGTCTGCAAAGAGTGGGGGGGGCGGGGGGGGAGGAGCAGGGGAGGGGGAGGGGAAAAGGGTAAACAACGGAGAAAGGTGAGAAGAGAGGGGCGGAGGACAGGCCTTTACTCTAGGCTGGGCTCCTGAGTTCCAGGTGGCCTTTGTCTCAAGCCACCCCTCAGTCCCACCTCACCCTCTGCTTCCAGCAAACCCGCTTCTCCCCTTCTTTGGGACCTTCCATGAGGGGGTTCCATTCCCCCCGACAGAGGGGCAAGAGCCACTGGGAGGCTGTCCTCAGAGGCTGGGCGGGTCTCACCTGAGCAAGGATGATCAAAACAGGATGATCAAAACAGGCACCTTCCATAATATGTACTGACATAGTATGGTGACAGATGGTGACTACACTTATCGTGATGAGCGTTTTGTAATGTATGTAATTGGCAGATCACAATGTTGTGCACCTGAAACTAATGTAATAGTGTACGTTGACTATTCAGCAGTAAAACAAAACAAACCCCTCCCAGGGCTCGCAGGAGGATTAGTGATAATGTATGTCCCTGAGTCTCAAAGTGCGGTCCCTGGGCCAACAGCAGCCGCAGCCGCAGCTATAAATGTGTTGGAAATGGAAATACTTGGCATCATCCCAGACGTACTGTATCAGAAACTCTGGGGGCGAGGCCAGCGATCTGTACAATAGCCAGCCCTCCAGGGGATGCTGGTGGGCACAGATGTTTGAGAGCCACTGGTGGCCAGCTCGCAGCAGGTGTTTGAAAAAGATGCCATCCCTTTCCCCAAGTCCGACGCCCCAGTCAAGCCAGGCTCTGACATTTGTGTTATTCCAACTGTGGCCTGGGTCTCTGTCCTGCCTCTTCCTTCTGATCAGGTCTCCCAATGATCACCAAGCCTCTTTTCCCTATTCCCTTGCTCCTGACCCAGCTCAGGCTTGTTAAGGGAGGTCTGGGGGTACAAGACCTAGCATCCAAGGTGCAGCTCTTCTGTGAGTATTTGAGGCATGAGTGTCTGTTAGAGGCGGTTCCTTGGGCAGGCGGCAGGCATGGGTAGAAGCGGAAGAAGGGAGGAGGGCCTGCCTCTTGTTCTTCCTTGACATCTCTTAACTCTGCAGGGCTGAGCACGCTGTGAGGGCTGGGCACCTGTGGGGAGCCGCAGAGTCAGGTTGGGGTGCTGGAGCCCAGGCTGGGGTCTGAGGCCCAGCCAAAGGGGACTTCCATGCTCTGACCCCCTGGGAGGCTTCCTCTGGGGAGTTCTGTCAGTCACCCTCATACGGCAGCTCGGCTTGTCCGTGCTGGGCACAGAGATGGACAAATTCTTCTTTGCCCTAGAAGGGCCCCATTGTCCAGGAAAATAAGATACTGTATATATAGATCACCAAAACAGGGGTCAGGAAGCAGGAGAATGTAGATGGCATCTGCCCTGGCACCCCTGATTTCCCCCATCTTGGGCTGTCTCCCTGGGTCCCTCCCATTCTGTGGGTACTCATCATGGGTCAGGTGCTCTCTCCCGAAGTTCTCAAGGGGGACTGCTTGGAGGTTTTGCAGGAGGAGTGGGTGGGGGCTGGAGTGTGCAGGGGAGAGATGGGAAGAGAAGCCATCTGAGAGGAGAGAAGACTTGGGGTGGGAAAAGATGTTGACCCTCATGGGGCTATGACAGGAGAGCAGCCTGTGACAGAAATGGGCATCCACCAAGGGAGGCATGGAGAGAAGAGAGATCCACTTAGAGAGATTGGGAGAGACAGGGCCTGAGAGAGACACACAGCCCAGAGGGAAAGAAAGAAGGATAGAAGCAAAGAGGGGCTCCAAGGCCCTGGGGATCTTAAAGAACACCCATGCTTCAGAGAAGGGGATACCGAGGCCCACAGAGAGACATCCCCCCCCCCCCCCAGGCCACAAAGGATTTAGATGAATCAGTCCTTATGGCCAGTCCCAGTAATACAACTTGAGTCTTAGGAGGGACTTGGCCATTGGGTTTGATGCTATTACCTTGTAGGCCACCAAGAGGGGCACTGTGAGGCTTCCTTCCACAGAGGGAGAGGTAGGCTCTAGGTTCCAGGCAGTGGGGAGAGCAATAGAAGGGTCTAAAGTGGTGGGAAAAGACATAGAGACTCATGAAGATGAGAGAGGAGGGCAGCTTGTGACAGTGATGCTGACCCTCAGGATGGGTATCAGTCCCTGCACAGGTAGCACCAGAAGGGCTAAGGCCAAGGTCTCTGGCTTTTACAATCCTAGGCACTAAGAAGGAATCAGAAGTAATTTAGTCTAGACCCTTCCCCTGCTCAAACAAGTATAGAGATGCCGATCTAGCCACACTACTGGCTCCGCAGGAGCCCTGACTCATAAAAGACTCCCCTTTCTTGGTACCTGGGTTGAAAGACTAGTGCTCCCAGAGCAGCACTTGTCTACAGTGCTGACTGGCCCTGTCTCCAACCACAGAGTTGCAGGTAGGAAGCCAGCGAAAGCAGGGAGGCTCCATCCATCCACAACGTGTTAAACTACAAAACCATAGAACTATATGTGCAGAGCTGGAAGGACCCATTTTTACTAATGAGAAAGCTGAGACTCAGAAGAAAGGGGCCTGCTAAGGCCACAGAGTTTCTGTAGTCAATCTGGGACAGGACTGGAAATTGCTGCTGTTTTCTACACACCACAAACTCTCCCCTGGGGTCTGGGAAATTGCCTGGTTGTTATGCTGATATTTATATTGGTGTTTGTTCAAAAAAAAAAAAAACTGAGAGGGCAGGAAATGTGACCTCCTTCACTCCACTCTGAGCCTGGGCTCTGTGTGTGTGTGCGTGTGTGTGCATTATATATATGGCTGTGTTTTTATCTATGTGCGTGCTTGTTTGTGTGAAGCTGTGTGCATGCATGTTGGACAGAGGCGTGTGCATTCTCAGCTGCTCCACTGATTCTCCCTTCACGGAGGCAGCCACTTTGCTCTCTGAGTCCTTTGCATCATGGGCTTTGGAATTTGAGCTATTTCCTTCCCTGAGTTGATGCAGTGGAGGTGAAGTTGCTTGGAGATCTGGGAAGGATACAGGGAGGAGGTGGCATTTGAGCAAGCTTGAAGGCCCCTTTGAGAGTCAGGTATGAAAGTGGTCTTCCCAGCACCCCCCCTCCTGGGGCAGGCTGGGCAGGGCTGGGCCAGGAGGCAGATGGACAGAAGGATGCCAGGCAGAGAGCCTCAGGCTTCATCAGCCATGTCTGCTTCCTGCCCACTCTGGCCAAGGACGATGGCCAAGGATGTGAAGCCCCTTTCTGCTGCTGCCCCAACTTTCCTTTCCTGTGCCCCCGTCACCACCATTATCCTGCCCTTAGTCTGAAAAGTCATAGAAAGCTGACCAATCTGAACAAAGGCCAGTCAGGCACCCACCAATTCCAGTAAAGGACAGGTCAGGGCATTCCCCAATCCCAGTAAAGGGCAGGTGGAGGTGCCCACCAATTGGAACAAAGGACAGACTATTCTCTCTAAGCCCTCTGGGAAGGGAGCTGGGGGGCGGGTGCAGAGCAGGAGCCAGACTGGGGCTGGACAGGCAGAGACTTGTGCTGTGGACCTGGTGCTGCCTGATGGGCTGGCTGACCACCAATGGGACATTCCTTCTCTTTGAGTCTTGGTTTCCTCATCTGTCAAATGGGAAGACTTAGCTGTCCCAAGATTATGGCTTTGAAGAGTTTCTGCCCCCATAGCAGAGCTTGGCCCCACTTCTCTAACTTCTATGGCATATACTTAATCAAACTGCACTGGAGGTCAAGGCCCCACAGGGCTCAGCTCGACTACCCTCCACCTCCTAATCCCCCCACCTCCAGGCAGGAACAGACCTAAATCAGCACCACCTTCTGGGGTCCTGCCCTGGGAGCCTCAGCCTGAGGAGCCTGGGTTGGCAGACTTAATTTGGAGATTATTTGGGACATGAGCCCTTTCTCCCTTCTTTAGTCTGCAGAATTGACCTCGAAAGGCCACGCCAGCTTATGTGTATATTGTGTGTGCAGCTGTTACTAAGTCCTGGCCCTGTGAACACATAAGGAAGTAGCTGCACCTGTGTGTGTGCCTGGAGGTATCTGAAGGCATGTTGGGTGTTCCTGCAGAGATGTGGAAATCTGTGGCTGTGTGGCCAGGTATAGGTGGTGCTGAGAGTGTGTGAACTGGGATGAGGAGTGCCTAAGGGTCAAAGGACAGTTAACCCAATTTGGGGATTATAATGTTTGGAATCAGCAGCTTCTGATGTCCAACAGCAGAAATGGATCTCTGTGACCAAGATGTGTCTTCATTCTTGAGCAGTGGGAGGGATCAGAGGGAGGCTAGGGTTTGGGGACAGCAATGCCAAGTGAGCATTCAGGGAGCGAGTCCACCCCTGCCGCCCATTCGTGGAAACAGGACTGGGTGGCCATGGGAATGAGGGAGAAAACCGAAGCCAAGAACATGCAAGGGTGAAACCTGTAGCTGAAGCCTGGACCCCGGTACAGGACTCCCATCTGTGGCCTCTCTGAAAGATGGGCACTTCGTCCATTCTTTCACACCCTTAGGGATAGGCAGCTTACTTCCTCCTTGTCTCCTGGTGGCCGATGCCTATGTAGCATGGCTCTGCGTAGATAAAAGTCCTTCATCCCATTGGGTCAAGGCCAGCCTCTTTTAAACCTATGGGTCTCCAGGCTGTCCCTGGGGCCACGGAGTCCTGTCCCCTGCTCAGGAAAGCCTGACAGATTTGGAGTCAAAGATTGTGACCCATGGGTCTGCTCTGCTGTAGGCTGGGCACCCCCAGACTCTCCAGTCTCAGTCACATGCAAAACTTGGTTTCTAGTTCCCTCCTTACATGGGTCACCTGTGAATGAGTCTCATCTTGTCCTCACTTGGGAGGGACGCAATGTGCTGGGGATGATCTAATCAGCCAATAGAGGTGGGAGAACTGTCATCTTCCCTATTTGGGATAACAGATCTTTATTAATATGGCCTGCAGTGTCAGCATTTTGATTTATTACCAGCCACACATACACTATGGGCTCAGACTGAGTTTGTGGTTCACTAAGACCCTCAACCCCGTAACATTTTTATATGAATGGGGGCCAAGCCATGTCGCCTTCCTCCTACAGTTAACCATTTTGCTTTTTGAACACAGACCCAGCCATCCACAGAAAGGAACTTCAAGGGCTTGTGGGGAGGGCATGGCTGAGTGGACGGTATGAGTCATGAGCCTGCCTTGGCCCTGGATCCCCTGTTCCATTACCTTTCTTTTTGATCCCTGTGGCTTGGCCAAGTTAATAGAGTGAGAAGCGTGGACCTTTCTTCTGTTCCGGCTCTCCAAGGACAAGGCCTGTTCCTGGGATGGGAAAGCTGTGAGGCAGTCAAGGCTGACTTCTCCTTCCCCTGCTATCTTGCCAGGGGCTGGCCCAACTGTATTTCTCTCACCTTGTGGGCTCATGCACCCCATGGGCTCTCGCTAGCTCCCAGGATTCAAACTGAGGTTTTGTTTGTTTGCTTGTTTTGCTTTGTTTTAATATGGAAGATTGTGCTTTCCCTACTATGCCAGAGTTGTCCTTGGCTAAAGGACAAGAGGCCTGGGAGCTAATCTAAACTTGACCTCTTGACTCACTGTGAGCATGTTAAGCCCCTGGCCCTTCTCTGAGCCCCCTTTTCCCATCTGTAAGATGAGTGGACCTGGATACTCTAGGGCCGTAAGACTTGTTGGATTCTGAGATTTTAAGATCCTGGGATTTAAGTGTCTGAGAGACTTGGGCTCTGGTTTAAGCTGGGACTTTGTGCTCATAGCTGTCTGGGCAGATGGGGCTGCCCTGGCCTGCCTGGAGAAAACCCCCACTGCCCTTTTCTCTCTTCTAGGATGCTTTGCTGAGCCTGGGCTCTGTCATCCACATCGCGGGCTTCCAGCGGGCTGTCAAGGAGGCCCTTTCAGCTGTGCTCCCCAAAGTGGTAGGTGCCTTGCCCCACACTTTCCCCACCTCCCAAATCTTTGCCCAGCTCCTTACTATGTACCTCACACAGAGTTGAGAAGGAAGAGGCAGGGTCCCTGCCCAGAGGATTCTCGCAGGGAAGGGAAGGGTTTGGGTAAGTGTTCTGAGAGGGCATTCTGGAAGAGAAGGGCTGAAGCTAAGTCCCAAAGAATGAACTTACATAGGAATTCTGGAATATCAGAGACAGAAAGGGACTTAGAACTTCATTGGAAAGATCATGTCTCAGATAATGGAAAGGATTCTCCTAGGATAATAGCTAGAACATAGTGGAGTCAAGTGGGCTTTAAAATATATAGCTGGAGGGGTTGAGGGTAGACATGCAGAAGAACTTCCTTGATCCCAGATCCCATTCCAGAGGTGCTAGAATGAGGCTCAGCTTTATTGAGTGAGTCGTGTGAAGTTAAAGTGTCCTGCCTGGAGATAGGAAGCTGGACAAGGTGACCTCTAGAAACCTTTAGGCTTCTCTCTGACCTGCCCCAATACCATGGATGATTGCAGATTAGGGGCAGGTGGAGGGTGGCTGCTTGGGCCCTGGTCCCCTTGGTTGTCTGGGCTCAGAGTGCCTTGGTAAGGGAACTGTGCCCCTCCTGAGCTGCCCCCCAGTCATTCCCCAACCTGGCTCCAGTGGCTACTGCTCACACCTTAGGCTGTAGGACAAGTAAACTTGCCCTGAAGACCTGGAGCAGCACTGTCTCAGCTGTCAGCCTAGTGGGGGGAAGGGGAGCACCGTCTGAACCTGCCAAAGGAGCACTAAAGACTTCCAGGAGGAAGAGATGCCTCAACTGGGTCCCACAGCTTGGAATCCCCTCTCCCCTACTCTAGACACCAGCCAGAGTCAGCCTCTGCCAAAACGTGACATCCTCCACCCCCACCTCCACCCCTGCAAGCCTATCATATCTGAATCTACTTGATGGATGAACCACTAGAGGCCCAGAGAGGGAAGGCACCTCACCCAAGGTCACACAGCATGACAGGGACAAAGGGGGATTGGCACCTAAGCATCCCCATTCTCTCTCTTCTGCTCTGCCTTCTCAAACCTTCTAGAAGTTCAGAGCCCTGGAAGAGGGCTAATGAGTGAGCTTTATTGAGTGTGAAATTGGTAGGAAGTGGGTGGTGTGTTTGAGCCCAAAAATAAATCCTCCCAGAGAAGGGTAGGACTGAGGCAACATCTGGCCTGGGGTGGAGAAACATCTGGAAAGGAGGGGGTGGAGAGGTTAGCAGGTCAGCATCTGCAAGGCTGCCCTGGGCCCCTCTGTGGCCATTGAGACTGTCCTGGGAGGGGTAAGAGGAGGTGACTGGCTACATCTTCATAGGCAGGGTGCCTGGTGGTTGTGCCAGTGTAGATGCCCTGTACTGGATTAATTGTATTTCCAAAGCTGGGGGCTTGGAAGACAGCTGTGGTTCAGACAGTTAGGTTCCTGGGACAACGGGACATGTCTACCTCAACTCATCCAAGAGACCTGTATGTGCTAGGGAAGCCCTGACTTTGGGCAGCCCTGCTTTAATTGCATGGAGGGTCTCAGTCCCTCCCCTCCCCCCAACACACACCCAGGAGGGGTGGGGAGATGGGAGGTGTGATCTGCACCCAGGGAGGGGTGGGTAGGCAAGAGGTCTAGTCTGTCCCCAGGGAGTGGGAGCAGGGATGGGGGGGAGCATCTGACCTGTCCCCAGGAAGTGGGGGGAGATGGGAGGATCTGCACCCAGGGAGAGATGGGTAGGTGAGAGGTCCGGTCTGCCCCCAGACAGTGGGGGCAGGGATGGGGAGGGGACATCTGGCCTGTCGCCAGGAAGTAGGGGAAGATGGGAGGGTCTGCTCTGCCCCCAGGAAATGGGGTGAGATGGAAGGTCTGGTCTGCTCCCAGAGAATGGGGGCAGGGACTGGAGGGGGTGGGTCTGGTCTGCCCCCAGGGAGTGGAGTGGGGGTGGGGGGAAGGACAGATGGGCGGTCTACTCAGTCCTCAGAGGAGAGAGGGAGAAGGAGGTGTCTGCTCAGCCCCCAGGGAGGGGTGGGGCGCTGGGGGAGGGGTCTCCATACTCCTCCTTGGTGAGGAGAGCCTCTGGCACCTGGCTCCCTCATCAGCACCCATTGTGGCAGGCAGCCCCGAATGCAGATGGTGCTGATGTGTCTGAAATGGTTCCCTCCTTCTCTCCAATAAACTCAGCTAATTTTAACCCAGAGGGCTGAGAGTGAGGGGGTGGGAGATAGAGGGACATCCGGAAGTGATGAGGATCTGTCCTCCCAGGCTCCCCACCCCTTGTGTACCCACCTCTCTCTCTGCCCGGGGAAGACTCACTGTGTGACCCTGTGTGCCGGGTGGTCTCTTAACCTCTTTGGGCCAAATCCCTCAGGCCCCTCCCTGGCTGCTGCAAGGATTGGAGGACAAGAAGGAGGCTGGATATAGATGAGGAGAGGCCTCCCTCCCACTGATTTCTCCATCCCTAAACTCCCAGCCTAGACCCTTACCCTGGAGGACAAGGGGCCTCCAGTTCTGGCCTGTGACTTGCCCCTGTCACTCTTCTCAGGCCCTATCATCCCCAGCCCATACCACCAATGAACTGGCTCAGGTTCTCTGGAAGCAGGACTGGAACTGGGGCTGGGAGGGCGGGGGCAGCCAAAAACAACAAGAGTGGCTGGCAGGACTGTGGACACCCACAGTGGCAGAAGGGCCGCTACTTCAGCTGAGAGGGATTCCACACTTACTGGCACACTTACTACGGGTGGGCCTTCAGTGCCTGGCTCCAGTGTCATCTCCTCCAGAAGCCCTCCCTGGTAGCGCAGCAGAGAGGAGAGACCTGCCTGCCCCGCACCAAGAAAACAGTGCCCCTCGGGATACTTACCTGGGTGCGTGGGTACCCCTCGGGGTCTTCTGGACAGCACCGGCCTCTGGGTCTCCCTCCCTCCGCACCCAGAGTGTGCACGGTGGGGCGCTCAGTGAGGCTGGGCTGAATGAGCTGGTTACGGATCCCTCAGGGTGACCAGTCCTGTTTGGAGGGGATGTCGATTTTTCACGCGTGGGGCAGTGGGGTTGCCGTGAGGGCAACAACTTCTGCCAAGACCTGGCCTGCAACCGAGGCCAAAATGGCTCTGGGCCCTTGGGGAAGGCAGACTGACAAGCTGAAGACTTGACAAGCTTCGAAGAGAGCTTTGATCTTACTCTGGGGAGTGATCACTCCAAAATGCGCACCTGCTCCTCTCTCTCAGGGCTCACAGCAGTCTCCTCCAAATGTTTATAGGCCCTGCTGACCCTAAGACAACCTCCTGTGTCCCCTGCCTCCCCTGTCAGTTCCATAAATGCTCTGTGCTCTTTACACTGCCTGCCTGCTACTTGGCCCAGAAGCCACTCTTTGTGCCTCACCGACTCCCAGAATGTGTTTCATTTTTACTGTAGTTACAGATGTAAGGTCACTTCCTCCGGGAAGTCCTTCTGGCTTGAGTCACAGTGTGTGGTTTCTTGTAGAATTACTTGTGTCTCTGAGGTAGGAGGGACTCTTCCAGGGTGTTCTGAGCCCCTCTTGGCATTTAGCCCTGCGTAGACCACTCAGTTGTTTGCTGAGGCTAGAGTCCCAGCAAACTGAGGTGGGTGGTGGGTGAGATTTGTCTGCACCTTCAGTCCTTCAGACTCTTTCCCCAGCACTTTGGATTTGGGGTGATAGACAAAGAAAGCCTGCAGGGTCACGGGTCACTGCCTGCCCAGAGAACCCCCTCCAAGAGAAGAGGGAGAGGTGTAAGTTCATAAGGGACTTTTTCCACCATGGCTACATGTTAGAATCACCTGGGGAGTAAAAACAAACAGATGCTTGATCCCACTCCTAGAGGGTCTGTGACCTTGTCACCCAGATCCATGTCTGGGCTGGGACAGGGCGGCTGGGAGGGCTCTATATAGGGTCTCATGAGTGCCTTCTGTCCTAGGAGACTGTCTACACCTACCTTCTGGATGGAGAGTCCCGGCTGGTGTGTGAGGACCCCCCCCATGAGCTGCCCCAGGAGGGGAAAGTCCGGTGAGCCATTTTGCACCCCACTGCCTCTAGCACAGTCAAGGATCTCAGGCCTGGGGGACCTTCCAAAGTCATCCAGTCTGATCTCCCCACCTGACCTTGACCTCAGCTTCCCTGCCAGCTGGGGTTCCTTGGCTGGGTCACTGACACCCCCCAGAGGGGAGAAGCAGTGTCTTTTCTCGTGTTGGGGCAGTGGACAGCACAGGGAAAGGGCCAACTGGTAGGTTTTCTTCTAGAAACCTGGACAGCTCTTCTAAATTGCTGCAGCCTCCTCAGAGCCCAGTCTCAGAAGGTCAGGGCTGCAGTTTATCAGTTAGAACCCAGCAGGCTCTGAGAACTGCCTGGGAAGTTCTCACAGAATCACAGAATGCTGGACCTGCGGGAGCACATGGTGTCAACCCAGTATGTGAGAACAGGGAGAAGGAGATCAGAGACAGTGTCCTGCTGTGGGTTCTGAGCCTGACTGCCTGGGTTCAAATCCCAGTTCCCTTTTACTAGCTGTATAGCCTAGGGCAAGGTACTCAACCTCTCTGTGCCTCCGTTTTCTTGTTTGTAAATGGCAATAATAATAGTACTTATCTCATGGGGTTGTTGGGGGTGAATTAAATGAGCTTAACACAGCACTTAAAACTGAATCCATAAGAAATTCTAAAGGTCTGGTTTTACTTTTGTTATGATAGAATGTTGGAATCGCTGACTTTAGGAACATTGGGCTCAGTGCTCTGTGGTCCCCTGATACCTCTGAGCCTATTGAATTCAGCCTCCTTATCTTCCAGATGGGCAAACATCGTGAGACGTGTCCAAGGCCACATACCTGGTGTGAGACAGAGGCAGGCCTGGGACACCGTCTCCTGGCTCCTGGCCATTTGGGAGACAGCGAGGGGAAGTGGAGCTTGTCAGATGAGAAAGTGTTGACAGGCAAGAGTGCTGGTCCAGAGGAAGGCAGGCCACGGAGGACATGGTCACTGCCTCGTAAGCACTGCAGGTCCATCATGGGCCCAGGGAGCACTAGGCCGGGAGCTGAGGGCCCAGTGGGCACCAGTGAGGGTGTTACTAGAAGGGGAGGGCTTTTCCAACAGGCCAAGCAGTCCAGCAATGTGGCTTTTTCAGGTGGTAGCTGAGACTGGCGAGACGCTCTCCTTTCACAGAAGCCATGGAAAGAATTGCTGTTTAGGGATGCCAGAGGTTCCTGAGGCTAGGGATGTGGGTGGTTTTGAGGCTCCTCCTGGTACTTGGGACCCTGGATTCCTGGATGCTGGCCTCTCTCTAGTCCTTCCCCATGGAAGGGGCCGGTGCCTCTCCAACAACCCAAGAGCTTTCCCACCTCCGGTTCTCCCATTTGGCTCCCCCATGGCGTGGGCGGTGAGTGACACTGTCCCCTTCAGTTATCTCCTGACAACTCCCTTCAAGGACTCTGTGAACCAAGCCGGCCATGCCTTCTCTGGCTTCTACAGTCCCTTCTGTAAGACTGTAAAATAGGGCTGGAAGGTCTTTGGAATCTTAAGGAAAAAGAATGCTGTAATAACCCCCTTTCTCCTCTGAGCCAGCACACCTACTGCTAAGAACTTTGCTTCATATGAGCTTGCTCCGTCCAAGAAGTTTCCTCAAAGTGTCCCAGGAAGGCCTTCCTGGGAGAGGGTTGCAGGATCATGGGCTCAGAAAGCAGGAGGGGAGCATGATGGGTTTACTCCGCCCCTTCTGAGCCTGCAAATGCTCCCCTTAGGTTTTCTGCTGTGAGGGGGGTGGATGGGGTGACTTTGGTCCAGGCATCTTGGAGGGGTCTCAGATCTTTTGCATCAGCAGCTCTTTCAGTATCCCCTGACCCCCTGCCCCCACAACCACTTCAGACTCAGTAAAGCTTTTGGAAAAAGTAACAAGAAGGAAAGGGAAGGGAATGGGAGGGGAGGGGATGGGGAGAGGGAAAGGAAAGGAGAGGAGAGGAGAGGAGAGGAGAGGAGAGGAGAGGGGAGGGGAGGGGAGGGGAGGGGAGAGAATGGGGGGAGGGGAGGGGAAAGGGGAGGGGAAGGGGAAAGGAGAGGGGAAGGGGAAGGGGAAGGGAAGAAGAAAAAGAAATAAAAGGCAATTAAAAGTGAATGTTCCTTGGGGCGCCTGGGTGGCTCAGTCGGTTGAGCCACCGACTCCAGCTCAGGTCACGATCTCACAGTTTGTGGGTTCCAGCCCCATGTCGGGCTCTGTGCTCACAGCTCAGAGCCTGGAGCCTGCTTTGGATTCTGTGTCTCCCTCTCTCTCTGCCCCTTCCCCACTCATGTTCTGTCTCTCTCTCTCTCTCTCTCTCTCTCTCTCTCTCTCTCTCTCTCTCTCTCTGTCTCAGATATAAATAAACATTAAAAAAATTAAAAAAAAAAAGCGAATGTTCCAATGCAATTGGCCCAGAGTTCAGTGGAGATGGGGAGGTGAGTGCCTGCTGGGAGACAGGGCTCAGAAATCAGAGAAGTCAGAGGAGGAGAGGCTGGTAAGGGGCAAGAGGGGTGAGGCAGTACACATCCCAGGGGACACAGAGATCAAAGCTCCTTCAATCTGGTAAGGATGGGGGGTGAAGGTTGAGGTCAGTCCCGTCTTCTGAAATCTGTGCTATGCTTGCCCTCTCCATGTCTGGTGTTGAGCCCACCCCCTAGACAAGGGCTAAGACCTAGCTCGGTATGTGGAAGAGGGAAGAACACTGGAATGGGAGTCAGATAGGCCTGGATCCTACCCTGGCCCCATTGCTGCCTCCCTGTGTCCACTTCCAAGCCTGTTTTCTTATCCCTAAAACAGAGATAACAGTAGGACCTGTCTTTTGGTGTCATGAAGTAATGGATACACAGTGCCCTGTACACAGTCAGAGCTCAGTGGTTGCTGGCTGCCCTCCACCCCCAAGTCTCAATTTCCCCAACTGGGTGACCTTGAGAAAATTACTTCCCTTCTTGCTTCATTCAGTCTTTTTCTATAAAATGGATGGGGCTTGGTACAGAGTCCTTCCAATGGTGACCTTTGCAGTTCTGGCCCCAGCAGCACACTGGGCACCTGCCTCAGGCTGAGGCTGAGGCAGATGCCCAGTGGAGGGGGCCCTGCTCCAGGAAACCCTGGAGGGCTGGCAGGGCTGGCAAACAGCAGCAGGTGTGAATAGAGTCGGGTCATAAAGACAGATAAGGACCCGGGGGTAAGGGGCAGAGGATGGGCTCAGGGAAGTATGAGGGAGGCAGGGGAGACATCCAAGGGACAATGGGGAGGCCCCTCCTGCCACTGCCCCCTTACCCCTGTGGGCTCGCAGGTGCCCAGTTTCATCCTCACCAAGTGTTTTGGGTTCCCTGCCCCCCTCGTGCTGGCTCATGCCCTCTTGTCCCTAGCAAAGCCCTTCCCTGTGTGGCTCCATCTCAACCGGCCACATTTCCCTAATCTCCCACAGCCCAGCTGGAGGCGCTCTAGGAGGCCCGCTCCATAGTTCCCTGACACTAAGGAAGATCCAATTTCCAGAAAAGGTGTCTGGCCATGACAGCCTCCCTCAGGGATGGGTCTTTCCACAAGAAGAAACACGGGCTGGGAGTCAGGAGACCTGGGATCCGGGGGGGTGTCCTGAGATCGCGCTGGGCCCTGTCCACTTCTGGGAGACAGTAAGACACTACAGTGTCTGAGGGCTGGTCCAGCTCTGAATTCCAAGAACTGGAGGGGAGAACCTCCTGGAAGTCTTCGTCTCTCTCTTGTTGGAGGCCCCTCAATCTCCCAGCCTATTTCAGTCCCCAGCCCTGCCACCTTCCCCTTCTTATTGTGTCTCCTGCCATCTTGAAGCCTCTCGTGACCCAATGCTGAGTGTGGCAGAGTCTGGGGCCTTTCAGCTGCCACGGGGACACCACCCACACCTGCCCCAGCTGCTTGTCTCCCTCTGCTACCATTTGGGGGTCCCAGGGCCCAACCTTGACACATTCCTTCCTCAGAGCTGACCTGGTCCTCTTTTACCGCAGAATCTGTGTTCCTCTGATTTGTCTCAAAGGACACAGGAAATAGTCTCTTCCCATCTCCGGAGTCTCACATTCTGGGAGAGGGAAGGGGAGGGGAGGGTCCAGGTTCTGGGCTGAATCATAATTTGTCCCTGAGAGAGATGAAAGGTCAGAGAGAGATTGAGGCCCTAGGAGGGGGGGGGGGGTGCTCAGTAAAGGGGATGGGACCTCACCAAAGAAGGGGCTCAGAGGAGTAGAAGAGGGCCTGGGCACTCAGCTCTTTCCAGGCCATTGACCCTACCAACAGAGAGCCTTTTTCTCCACTCTTGCCACTAAACAAATAATTGTTAAAGGAACAGAACCGTCATAAAGTACACGCCCGTTCCTCTCCTCACTCTGTGCCCATCTGTCTTTATCGTCACTGGGACAGCCATGACCACCCAGGCACCAGGGCTGAGTCATTAGCCTTCAACCTGTACAGCTGGCCCCTGGCGTGGAGTCCCCTCACCCCCACCATCAGTTTGGCAGGTGGAGGTAGGAGGCTGGAGTCATCAGGAGGGGAGATGAGGCAGGGCAGAGGGTCCTAAATTGAGGGAGGAGCCGTTGGGGTGTGAGGGTAGACAAACACCCACCCTCATCTGGGTGGAGGAGACTCAGCCTGGGCCCTCGCTTTCCCCTTCCAGTCTGTGGGTGTCTTTAAAACTTCCAGGGGGACAACAGTTCTGAGAAGGGTGCAGCAGAGGAAAAGGGCTTGAATGGGGGGTGGGCTGAGGTGAGCATTGCCCGGCACAGACCTGCCTGGGACTGTGGGATGTGGCCAGGCCAGGGAAGGCAGGTTGCAGAGCAAGGTGCCAAGGTTAAGGATTTCTGAGGGTTTAACCCCCCGGGAGGCCCCAGTGTTCAGTGAGAGATGTGGGCTCAGTCAAGGTTGATCTGCCCAAGCCCCGCCTCTCCTCTGCTGACCAGGGACCACTGAGACCAGAGGCCCTCCCTTACAAGAGGTTTCCAGTCTCTCAGATTCTCCCTCTGTAGTGAGAGTTTTGCCCAGCAGCTAAACTGATGCGCCTGAAAGCAAACCTGACCTTTACTTTCCCCAACTCAAGTCCCTCCTGGTGCTCCCACTGCCCTCAGGATCATGCCCAGCTCCTCAGGGCTCTCTCCAGCCTCGCTCCAAGCCGTCCAGACACACTAATCTTCTTGCAGTTGGGCCATCCGGCAGACACATGTTCTTTCTCTCCTCTGAGCCTCTACACATGCAGTTCCATCTGCTTGCACATCCCTTCCTGCCTGCCTTGACCCAACTCAGCATCACCTCCTCCAGGAAGCCTTCTCTGATACTAATTCCATGGGGAACAGTTGTGAGAGATGCATGGGAGGTGATTCACTCATTGGATGGGGGAAGTGAGGAAGAGGGAGGTAGCTGGGACAGTTTGTGGACAAGCCACAAGGGACCCGGGGGATGGTTGTGCCACTTTTTGGTGGTGGAGAGAATAAATTCAGGTTGGGACTGGGTGCTTTTGACAACCTCGGGACATCCAGGGCAGGCTTCCAGGAGGACTTTGGGTATCTGGGGTCTGAGCTCATAGAGTTGGGGCTGGAGAGTCATGGAGCCATGAGCACAGAGGAGGGAGTTTTGTGCAGAAAAGAAGAAAGGCTTCATCAGGTTCCTGGGGTGTGGGGTAGAGGGCAAAGCCAAGGCAGCCAGCCCCTGGTTGGGGCAGGGTTGGGGGAGGAGGGGTGTCAGGGGTCAGAGAGATGAAACTACAGCTGTTACTGACCAGCAACGGAGGGACCAGCGCCACCTTGTGGTTGCCCAGTAACCAGACAGTGCAAGGCCAAGTGGCTGGGTGAGTTGACAAGAGGGGTTTGGCTGAGGGTCACCTGCCTCCAGGTGGCCTGGCCCCTGCCTCCATGAAGACCCCGCCTTTATCAATTTAGTCTCCAGGACCATGGCTGCATTGCCCTCCTGCCACCCTAGATTCCTATTCCTTCCTGGGGTGATTGGCACAGTTGGACAGGGCAGAGCTGGGGCCTAGCACTCCCGGAGCCTAATAGCCCAGTGTGTGAGGGCTAGAAGGTGGGACACCCCACTGGGTCTTGTAGATTTTGAACCAAGAGGCCAGGAGTGAATGGATCCAGTTCAGAATGTGGCGTGAACTTTACCAAGAAGCTCAACCTCTTAGTCCTCAATTTCTCTAGAGGCCGTGACCTCCTAATCAGGAGGCTTGTAGGCCACCTCCTCTCTTTTCCTCATCTGGCCTTTGCTTGGCTCCCCTTAGTGACCCCACATGCACACACTGGAGTCCCAGCCCCCCAAGGCTTCTCTTCTCTTCAGGCCAGGCAGTTCCTACAAACACAATTAAGTGGAGGCAGCGTGAGGGATGAGGAACCCAGGACAATTAATCATCAGGGAGTGACAGTTGGTGAAAAATCAGGCATTTAATTCAGCAGGAAGAGCTAGAGGCGGGTTGGGGGGGGGGGTAGGGTGGTATGTGTAGTGAGGGCAGAGAGAGACTCATTCTTCCTACATCACCTACCCCCGCCCGCTGCCCCTCCATCACACCTACACCCATTCATACGAATCCCGTTGGAAACTCACATCCCCTCAGGTCTTTAGGAAGGTTCAAACACAGCAGCCAGTTAGGAGTATGGGCTCTGGTGCCAATTGCCTGGGTTCAAATCCTGACTCTACCACTTATTAACCATGGGATCTTGGATAGGTTCCTAACTCCCAGTGCCTTAGTGTCTCTGCCTGGAAATGGAAACGATGATGATATTTAATTCATAGGATTGTTGGGAATTCTGAGTCAATCTCTATGAGTTGCTTGGATGGTGCATGGCACATAGGGAATGGAGGGTACTTTAGTTACGACAATTACCTCTGGAGTCCTCCCTCCTGTGCTTAGCGCTGAAAGTTGCTCTAGAATGTTTTCCCCCCGCTTCTTTTAATTAAAGTATGGTTGACATGCAGTGTAACACTAGTTTCAGGTGTACAGAATGGCTTTCCTGAGGATTGAGCTGGTTAGGGTTCTCCTCTTCTCCACACTTTCTCCCTGGGAGGCTCAGAGAGGTAGGCCACTTGCCCAAGGTTAAGTAGTGGCCACAGCAGGATTTAAAAGAGGCAGCCTTTTAAAGTAAAGCTCTGAGCCCTTGCTTTACTTGCCCTGGGGGACCTGCACGGGGCCCCAGGGTACTTTCGCATACCCACCAGCAAAGAGGCACCAGAGGCCAGACTGTGGCTGCCTGCCTCTTCCACATGACAGGTCAGGGTTCCTATCTCTTCCCCTATGGCCGGTCAGCTTGTCTAGATCCTTGCAGATGTGCAGAGTCCAGCCTGCTGTGTGTCCCCAGGTTGGGGCCTGCACCTTTTTGATCCAGGGACTGAGAGGTGGGATCACATCCTCTTTTCAGAGAGGCTGTGATCTCCCGGAAGTGGTTGGGCTGCAATGGACTGGGCCCCTCGGACCTGCCGGGGAAGCCGTTGGCCAGACTGATGGCCCCACTGGCTCCTGATACCCAAGGTAAGGACTGGAAACTGGGCAGGGGCAGGGAGGGACCGTGCCCCTGCTCCCCAGATCCCATCTGTCTTCTATCCCTGTCTTCATCTCTCTGTCTCCTTCTTCCTCTTGCTCTGTGTCTTCAGCAATCCCCTCATCTAATTCTCTCTCTATTGTGCTACTAACTTCTCTGAGCCTCGATTTTCTGATCTATAAAATGGGGATGAGAGAACCTACCTTGAGGGGGTGTTTTGAGGAGGAGCAAATGAGATAACGCATGTTAAAGGCCGGGCACATACTAGGGCTCAGTGGCCAGTGGCCGCAGTGGTCACGTGCTTGTGTCTCATGCTAGATGGGCTGTGTTGTTGTCGTGCTTTCTCTGTCACTGTCTCTATTTTTCTTTCTCTTCCTCTCCACACCCCCTGTCCGCCATGTCTCTCTGCCTCGTGTCTCAGTCTCTCTAGGTCTGTGTCCTCTGTCTCGATGTGGAAAGTGCACAAGACTGGGAGTCAGGAGACCTGACTTGCTGTGTGATCTTGGGCAAGTCACTTCCCCTTTCTGGACCTCAGTTTCCCAATCTGTAAAATAGGGGTGCTCAGCCTTACCTGCCTCCTGCTCTCTCAGGGTTGCTGGGGGTGGTCACAGGAGAGTTGTAACATGAGGGGGCTTCCTTCCATGCAGGGGACATTGCTGTGGTTGTTCTGTTGCCGCCTCAGGACCCCCCATCTCTCTGGGTCTCTGGGTCTTTCTGTGTCTCTGTCCCGGCCTCTCTGTCTGTGTCTTTGTCTCCCCCACCCTGGGGCTTGGCTCCATATCTCTGAGCCTCACTGGCCCCACAGGACCACCTCATTGCCCTCTCCCCCTCAGTGCTGGTCATGCCGCTGGTGGACAAGGAGGCTGGGGCTGTGGCAGCCGTCATCTTGGTAAGAACAGTGTGGGGTCGGATGGGGGAGTGGAGACCAAGGGAGGGATAGCGGATGGAGCCTGTCTAGGGTGTGTGTGAGTGTGTGTGTGTGTGTGTGTGTGTGTGTGTTACAGCAAGCCGGGCTGGGGTTGAGGAAATGGGGTCTAGGCGGAGTCTGGCTTCTCCCACACCCCAGCACTCTGCCCTACCTTGAATGGGCAGGACTCAGTCACTGGCCCAGTCAGCAACTTCCAGAGACATGTACAAGTCCCTTTTGCACTTCTCAGCCCCATGGAGCTGTTGGTGCAACCCTGACCTTACTTCCTCTTTGGCATCCTCCCAGCTGGGTTGGGGGCCAAGAGCTTTGTCCACAGAGGGCCTGGAAGACACTGAGGAATGATGGATGGACATGGCCCTGACAAGTAGAGATAGTATGAGACGTTCAGTCAGATTCCGGTGGCCAGAGCTCAGGAGCAAGAGGGGGGGAGGCCCACCCGGAGGGGCTGCCTGGGAAGGCATCCAGCCCCATGGCTGACCAGGGCGGTCTTCCTGGAGAGGGAGATGGAGGGGAAAGGGGCTTTTGTGGGAAGTGGGGATGCCAGGCCTGGGCAGGGGAGCGGGGTTGGGGTGGTGCAGTCAGGCAGAGAACCCAGGCCGAGACGCCCCCTGCCCTCTGCTGCCCCCTGGCGGAGCTCATCGGGTTTCTGCTCCACAGGCAGGGTTTGGCTGAGCCTGGTGGAGCTGGTTCAGCCTCTCTTTCCTGCTCTCCCATACGGGAGGTGGGCATTCAAAATCATTGTCCTGTCCTAGAAACCGAGGGTTAGCGCCCCCATATCGCCACTATTGGGGGTCCGCTTCCACCGCACCACCTCAATAAGGCACAGACTAGGGGGCGTGGGCAGATGAAGAGTGGGTCCTCCTGAGCCCGTGGGACTCCTCCAGAGCTCATTAAAATGGAATTAAAGGTTTCTGAGGCGCCTGACCTTTCCTGAGCTGCTGGCGGGGGAGGGTGGTGGGAGTGGGGGGGCGGCCGCGGTGGGGGGCAGGAGAGGAGAGGAAGGAAGGAGTGCTTGGCTTGGTCTCCTAGAAGCCCCATCTGCCTGACTGAGGGAGCTGCCGGCCCCTCGGTTTCTCGGTTTCTCCGGCAAGCTGCTCCCCCACCCCCAGCTTCTGTTCCCGCAGGGGATGGATCTGCTGTTGGCACAGAGTTCTCAGCACCGCTTCCCTCCCTCTTTTGGTCCCAATCTGTGCCAGAGCTGGTGGCTTGGAAGAGGACCAGGGCCAGGGGCAATGTGCAGAGGTGGGCAGCGGGAGGTGGTGGTAATTCGGTTCCCCACTTCTGTGGAGGGAGAAGAGTCTGGGGGTGCCTGAGAAGGATTTCCTATGGAGGGGCTGGGTCAGAAGGGCAGCAACTCCAGCAAGAGGAGGACATTTGGAGTTTGCTCATCTTGCGGGCAGGAGGATGGCTGCCATGACCGCTGCTCACCTTGGCTCAGGTTGAGCTGGGAGTCCAGGCTTCTGCTTTCTCCTGGGGGTGGGGGGAGGGGAGGGGGAAGGCCAGTGTGTATGTGTGTGTTGTGTGCTGGGGAGGCAGAGGGGCCACATTAAATTTAATTCACCCTAGCAAAAACCCTGCTCTAGGTATCCCAGCTGGGTGTAGGGAGGGTGGCAGAAAGAGGAGTGAGACCCATTTCTGCCTTCTAGAAGCTCAGTCTGGGGGAAGGCAGGTACAGCCTCAGGCTACAACTGGCCAAATGGAATAAATGCTGCTAGCAGGTGCTCCAGTGGCAGAGGCTGGGGCAACAAGGGGTGCCTCGTGGTGGACGCAGCATTTGAGTGGGGCTTTGGGGAGTAGGGGGGAGGCTGACAGGCAGACTAGAAAGGGTATTCTAAGAGGAGGGAACAGCGTGAGCCGAGGCAGGGTGGGGAGCAGGGTGGTTGGAAAAAGAGCTTGATCCAGGTGAGGCTGAGGTGTGGAATGTGTGCTGTTGAGCAAGATGTTACCTGGGGCTTTGGCTGTTAGGAGGAGTTCCTGACAACTGTCTGCCCACCTCCTCAAATACCCTGGGCAGTGAAGAGTTTGTGGTTTTTTTAGGAGCTCTTGACAGGTGTTTAGATTATTCACAGTCCGCCTCTACTCCAAGCCTGTGCCTTCCGACTCAGGTAGAAATGAACTTCCCCAGGACACCCCTCTCCCCGACACATACACATCTGATGTGGATCTCACGTCCTTTGAGAGGCAGCCCAGGCAGCCACAGCCCTCCTAACTGCTACCAGATCCTCAGGGCAGAGGGTACAAAGGGTAAAAGGAGTGCCACAAGGCAGATATTTTGGGAGGGCTGACTCACCAGCTACTTCCTCCACAAGCCCCATTCCCCTCTCGGAGTCTTTGTTTGCTCTTGGTATCCATTTACCCGTCCTTCCAGCTGTCCTTCCATCCACCCATCCATCCATCCATCCATCCATCAATGGAAGACATATTTCTTGAGCACCGCCAGGCATTGTGTGCTATAGGTGCTGCAAACAGCAGTGACTGACCCCTGCTTTCACAGACCGTACCGTCTGGAGGGGTTGGGAGACAGACCTCAAACAAGTGAGTGAAATAAGGATAGAATTAGAAATGATGGTGAATGCTAGCAAGGAAACAGGGAGCCCTGCAATATTGGAGCCTGATGGAGAAACGGTCAATGGAGGGCTCTCTGAGGAATATGCCTGCCAGGTGCTGGGCTGCCTGGCTGAGTGCTGGGCCTCTGCACCCTGTAGTTCAAGGTGCTTTGATTGCAGATTCTTCGTGTGGAAAGTCTTTAGCTCTATTTTTCAGTTCTGGGATAATAAGTCCCAGGAGTGGGCAGCCCCTGGTCTCTAGCATTTGATGCGTAATTTATGCCCATTCTTCTCTTCAGCTGTGCCAGTCACACCAGCTCCTTACGTGAGGATGAGGTGTTCGTGCAATTAGCCATGTTGAACTTCGTGTGGGTGAGGGTTATAGGGGCTGTGCTGGGCTCTCAACCCTCTCCACAGCCCCAGTGCCCACCCCTGAGTGTTCCGCCGGACCCCAGACACATTCCCTAACTAACAAGAAAGAGTAGCTTGCAAGCGTGTGTTCCTGTTGGTGAGCAGAAAGCCACGTGTGGATGTTGGTGATTGTGTGTTTGCAAGTGGGGGGCCAGAAGTGTGTGCGTGGCTCTTGGGTGTGTGGACCCAAGTATCCTGTGTACAGGTGCGCATGTGCACGTATGGATGGTGTAGATTCTGTGAGTGTGCGTGTGCGGATGTCTTTGAGTCTGGGACTGTACTCTGTGTGCGCATGTGTGCACACACGCCTGAGTATCTCCATGGCAAAGAGAGTATATGGGCAGTGCGGAGGGTTTTCATGAGACTGTGTATGTGCGCTTGTGCACATGCTGGGTGGGGATGGGCTGAGGCAGCCCAGGAGCGTGTGCTGGGCGGGTGGGGTCCAGTGGGTGGGGGTGGGCTCTGCGATTCCTTCCTTTTCTCCAGCCCTTCTGAAGCTCCCCTTCAGTCTACCAGCTCTGTACTGGCACCAGGCTGTATTGCCAACCCAGGAACTAGTTGTGCCCACAGCCCTGCGGTGGCCGGGGGGGGGGGGGGTCCCAGTCTTCCCTTTTCCTGAGAAATGGGTCAAGGCAGAAGGACAAAAAGGATAGCACAGTAAAATACCAACATGTTTATGTAAGCATACACAAATGAATCATGCCCTCAGTCTCTTTCAACTCCCTGTCCTATGGGAGTCATAGATGGTGCTTCATCCAGAGCTTAGCCTTCAATACCATTTTTGGTCCACAGATGCTAAAATCTGCCCCATGGGTCCCCAGTACAATTAAGCTAAAGTCCAATTCCTTAGCCTTGCATTCAAGATTCTTCCCCCTGTGGCACCATGGACCCCACCCCGGCCCTGGTCCTCATATCCCTAGGCCACCTACCAGCCAGGACTGCCAGAACAGCCCCTGCCTGCAGTGCCCCCCCCTCTTTAGGCCCCACATTTCCTCCTCATACTTCAGTGCCAGTTCTGGAAGCCTCCCAGATGCTCTCCCCCTCTGAGTTCCCACAAGCCTTCGGTTCTCACCCACACAGTCTGCCCTCTCCTACTTCCTCAGGTATGAGGTTCTGCACCCCTCCAATTGTATCCCCTACTCCACCCCGCCCCGCCAGACTGTGAGCTTTCTGAGAACCTGCTGGGCTCCTCCTCTCCATCTGCTCCAGGCAGGGTACCTAGAGCAGAGGCGGGCAGGGGCTGCTGAGTGGGGAGCTGAGGATGAAGGAGGGACCCCATGCAGGCACTGTGGGGAGCCCTGCAGGTGGTGAGCTGCCCTGAGTCAGTGCAGGAAGCTGGTGACAAGGTGGGGAGCCTGGCTGGCAGGGCCTGCAATGGGGCCCCAGACTACCACCTCTCTCTCTCTCTCTCTCTCTCTCTCTCTCTGTCTCTCTCTCTCTCTCTGTCTCTCTCTCATTTTTCTTACAAACTGCCCAAGCAGGGGTAGGGGGAAGGGCCTTCACAGAGATAAGATGGGCTGAGGATATTCCTGGTGACTGACACAGGGAAGTTGGAGAGGGATGGGACAGTGGAGGTTGGGGGATGGGAGGGGTGAGAGTGGATCCAAAGAGGGGAAGGTATAGGCAAAGGAGGGGAGAGAGTAGGTGGTGCTGTCCCAACTCTGCCACTTCCTGCTGTGTAACCTTGGCCAAGGCAATTCCACCTTTCTGGGCCTTGCTTTATATGCAGGGTAGAAGCTTGCCTTGTGGGCTGGTGAGAGAATCACATGGAAGGCAAGCACTTTCTTTCTCCTTTCATTCATTCACCCATCTTCCTCTCAAGTTCTTTAGGCACAGCAGGTGCATCTTAAATGTTGAACCTCTTCCCTTACTCCAGACTTTGGGGTGGCTCAAACCCCAACTCAGAAAAGGTGGAGCTGGAGGCTGAGACTAATACCACTGATTCCATAATCAGGGCTTAAGGTTTCTATGGGCTGAGAGATGGAAGAGGGTCCAGGGTAACTCCCTTCCTCACTAAACACCTGGACTGTGTTGTTGATGGGACAGTGACTGAAAAGGCAGGGATCAGAAAAGTTCTATTTCTTTGGGTTAGGCCCAGAAGGCTTCCTGGAGGAAGGAGGAGCTATCTGCTTGGTCAGAAGGATGGGCTTCTCATTGAAGCCTGCAGACTGGAGTGTGTATGTGTTGGTGGGGACAAGCGTGTGCTGGGCATGAGGAGGGCACTCTGGCAGAGACAGGAGGCTAGGGGAGGTCATAGCTGGTCCCCCTCTCATATTCCTCCAGGTGCATTGTGGCCAGCTGAGTGACAGTGAAGAGTGGAGCCTGCAAGCCGTGGAGAAGCATGTGAGTGAGGGTAGGGCTGAGGTAGGATGGGGGCTGCTGAAGGCCCTCATCATAGCCGGTGGGGAGATGATCTGGCCAGGGAGCTGGACAAGCAGTGCAGCATCTTTGGGCTGTATGACCTTGAGCAAGTCACTTAACCTCTCTGAACCTCAGTTTCACATCTGAAAATGAGGATAAGGATAGCACTGACCTGCTTATGGTACCGGTGAGATGAGGCAACACAAACACCTTGTCAATACTTAGGAAAGACCATGCCCTTCACGATAATGAGGCTCTTTCCTGGGATTTTACTCCCGTGAGTGCTAGAGACACTGAGAAATCTGACCCTGCCCTGTCTTGTAAGAGCCTGGGGGCAGGCGGGGGAGACAACCCTGTACTCAGCTGTTCAAGGGCGGAAGGATGCTCCTGGGGCAGTGGGAGCCCACAGGCGGGGTGGAGCGCTGAGGGCTGCGTTGTTTGGGACCGGGATGGGGATGGTGGGCTCCCCGCGACGGAGAACGGTTTGAGCAAGGGCGAGGGTCCCGACGCGGTGTGTGCGGTGAAGGTGGGACGAATGACTCGCTGACCGCCCTGCTCGTCCCAGGCTCTGGTGGCCCTGCGAAGGGTGCAGGCTCTGCAGCCCCGGGGGCCTGGCGCCGCCTCGGCAGCAGTCCGGAACCCCCCGGCGGGGGTGGCGGGAGACCAGAAGGGCGGTGTGGCTCACACCGACCAGGACCAAAAGATCCTGCAGCTGTGCGGTAAGGACCCCGCCCAGCGGGTCTAACCTGGAAGGGAGGGGCCTCTTGGAGGGGGTGCGGTCTGGGTTGGGGAGCCAGGTGGCAATTGGAAGGGAGGTCCATGGGCTGGGCGGGCAGGTGGAGCACCTCTGGGGAAGTCTGCGAGCCTTCTCTCTGACCGGCGCGTCGCCACTGCAGGGGAACTCTACGACCTGGATGCCTCGTCCCTCCAGCTCAAAGTCCTCCAATACGTGAGTGCCCGTGCCTCTCCCCCTGTGATCCTCCAGGGACCTAGGTCCCAGTGAGCCCTCCTTCTCAGTTCAGATTCCGACGCCCTGCCCCTCCTCTCTCCTCCTTCTACCTGAGGAGCCTCAGAGAGGCGAGAGCTGGGGAGTGGGGGTGGCCCTAGATCCGCCGTCAGCCCCTCTCGGTCCCTGCATTTCAGCTGCAGCAGGAGACCCAGGCATCCCGCTGCTGCCTCCTGCTGGTGTCCGAGGATAATCTCCAGCTTTCCTGCAAGGTGAGGGCCCAGGTCCACTATGGGGCTGGGCGGGGGGGCTCAGGTCGCCGAGGGGAACAGCCTTGCCCACCCTTTAACTGCCCCCACCCCCACCCCCGCTCTGCCGCTCAGGTAATCGGAGATAAAGTGCTGGAGGAAGAAACCAGCTTTCCGGTGAGTCTCGCGACCGTCCTCTGTATTGGATTCTGTGGGAGCAGTTAAGGCCAGCTACGCACTCCAGAGATCTGCCCAGAGAGACTGGGGTCTCTACTAGAATCTCTTGGAATCTGATGGAATTATCTGGATCTTGGGATCTATTAAGAAATGTTATAAGAGGTCACGATCTTTCATGAACAGGATCCATTAGGAGAGCTCTCTTACAATCTATAGAAAGGCTTACTTGGGGCCAGTTCATTTCTGTTGGAACATTTCTGGATTTGGCTCTCTCAGGATCTTTGAGATCAATGAGAATCCTTGGGGTTTGCTTTTCTCTCTCCTAATTAGGGAAGACCCTAAAGTCATCCAAAGGGGATTCTAGTCAAGAGCAGACCCTCACCCCACCCCACCCTCCACCCCCGCCCCCCAGTGTTGACTCTACCCACCATTTGGACTTACTGAAGAAGGTATCTGGAAGGTCTGGAAACTTCCAGACTTGGGAGGGGGGTTGAGTCTGAGGTCACCTGACCTTAGAGAGAACTAGGCCCTGGCTCAGCGTCTCTTCACTCTCCAGTTGACGACAGGACACCTGGGCCAGGTGGTGGAAGATAAGAAGTCTATCCAGCTGAAGGATCTCACCTCGGTAAGCCATGGCCTGGCTGGACCAGGGGACGAGGCAAAGGGACAGGGTCTCTGGGACAAGGCAGCCTGGGAATGGGGGAAACAAGCCCCAGGGACCTTCTCCCAACCCATACCCATGTCCTAGGGTTTCCCATCTCACAGAGGTCCCTTAGAACTGCCTGTTGCAAAGTGTGGTGGAGGGCTAGGGGAAGGAAGCATGGTCCCTCCCTCCTTCCCTGCCTTGACACACCTCCCCCTTTGCAGGAGGATGTGCAACAGCTGCAAAGCATGTTGGGCTGTGAGCTGCAGGCGATGCTCTGCGTTCCTGTCATCAGCCGGGCCACTGACCAGGTGGTGGCCTTGGCCTGCGCCTTCAACAAGCTCGGAGGAGACTTGTGAGTCTTGGTGGGGTGAAGTGGGTCAGAAGCTGAAAGACTGGGCAGGGCTCTCTACTAGGGTAACAGGGAAGGGCACCAGGCAGGGGATACTGCCCCAGCAGTGGTGGGTCAAATGGTTTGTTGCTGCAAGAGACTATGGGATTGTGAAGGTGCCAGACCCTTGCAGCTGCTGGCTGGGGTGCAGGTAATTGTTGACTCTCCATCACCCATTTTGGCTTATTTTAAATCACGTTGAGGTCCAAATGAGTTCCCCTTCTGTCTGCCCACTGCCTCCAGTTTGGGCTATCCACTGCTAGAGTACTGGTCTTTTCCCCACTTGCCATCACCCTGTTTTGGCTTTTCTGCTGGGAATTGGCTGACGGAGGGGTGGTAAGTTCTGGGATGGGTGAACTCCTTGGGACCCACAGAGCAGCAATCACACTGTGGGCAAGGGCTAAAGGGAATAGGCTGGGGGGCTGGGCTAAGCTAAGGGGCTTTAGAGACACTGATAGGGCAGCTATAAGAATCATTTGAAACGGAGGGGCAGGGCAGAGTCAGGTAAAGAGGCTTAGGAAGCATTTTGCAAGAACTGAGGTCAGATTGGGGTCTAAAAGTAGTATCACAAATAGATTTGGTGTTCTACTCCAACTCATTACTTGGTGGTAGCTGCCTGAAACAGTGGGTTGAGAATGAATATTAGTTTAGTGAGAAACAATGCTGTGATTGATTAGCCATGTCTATCCTGGGTGCAGGTTCAGTATGTGAATGCTGCCAGAGTTGGTCCAGATGGTCTAGCAGTTTGTGCCTGGATCATATAGGGAGGGAGAAACAGGCAGGTGAGGGGTGGGTCCTGATTCTGGGATGCAGAGAGATACTGACAAAGAGCTTGGCCCCTGGGGCTCAAGCAAGCAGACTGGGTTTGAGGGCCTGAAGGTCCTGCAGAAAGTGGAGACCGGGATGTTGGGACTATAGAGATGTCAGAAGCACAGGGACAGAGTCTGCATAGGTGGGGCAGAGATATGAAAGTCATAGACCTGAGTAGCAGGACCCGCCAGCACAGAGCTCTGTAGGCAGTTGGACAGGCCTGGAGAAGTGAAGACAGAGATGAAGTAGAACTTGCTGAGGCAGGGAGGATGTGGATCTGTGTCATCTGTGGTTGGTATCCTAGCGGTGGGAGCATTTACACCATTCAATAAACACAAGTTGGGCACCTACTGTATCCAGCCCTGCATTGGTCAGGTGGCCCCGGAAAGGCCTTTGGGGAGCGGAGTACAGAGGGAAGGGGCTCATTAGGGGCTGCTGTCTGTGAGACTGGGTTCTGAGATGGCCCTAAACCTGGAGGAAAGGTGGTGTCAGAAGGGAAATGAGATGGGGCCTTGGTGACAACTTTGTGGCCATCTCTGGGTCCCACATATTTCAGGGAGTGAGTGCTGAATGATTGCATGAGCCAAGGTGGGGTTCAGCTCAGAGCAGTGACTGCGGACAAGCTGCCTGGAGCCCAGAGAACAGGGACTCCAGAGTCCCTTGAGCCGGGCGTGTGATGGGGCTGGTGGCCAGGGCAGAGGTAGAGTATAGTTAAAACATTCAGCAAACACCTCCCATATAACTCCCTGGTACCAGGCTCTGCACTGGGTGGTACAGTCATGGTCCCTGCCTTCAAGACTTGGAGTTTATTTTCAGGGCCAAGAGGGAGGAGGGTGGGAAAGGTATTCTAGGCAGAGAGAACAGTGTGGGGAAAAGCGTGAAGGTGTGAAAGAGACTGAGGTTTTCTCAGAATGATGAGGATCTTAGCATGGCTTAGTATGAGAGATATCCATATATTAGGGGAGAGAGGTGAGTTGGACCAGACTGAGGGGCCTCAAATGTCATGGTACGGAAGGGGGAGACAGACACAGGCTGGTAGGGAAGGTGGGGAGACAGACACAGGCTGGTGGGGATGGGGATGTAGACCCAAATCATTGGGCAGCAAGCATGAGTGGGGGATATCCTGGCAGAGGAGCACTGAGACCAGCCATAAAATGGGAAGAAGCCTAGGCAGGGAAATCTGGGGGCAGAGAGAAGGTCAAGATCTTTGAGGTGTGCTCCCTGCTCCCCCTCACTCCGAAGACCCCCACATGGAGAGGCTAACCCATCTCTCCAGAGCAGGTCCTGCCCCAAGTTGGTCCATCCAGCCCCACAAAACTCCCTAGTGATGAGTCATTTGGTGGCCAGATTGAATAACCTCAAAAAGGATTTGGGGCTATCTTGTCAGCTGAGAGCTAGCTGTCTGAGTAAGGTGGGCACTACCCTCCTCACAAACACCTCAGGATTTATGGAGGCACCAGATCAGGGCCTGCAGACTCAGGGTGAGTAGGACAGTGGCAGGAGCTGGACAAGACAGGGTACTTCATGAGGCCAGAAGGGCCCCTGGGAAGAGCAGGAGAATATCCACCTCTGGCCTGGGCAAGTCTCTAGTCCGAGAGAAGAGACCCAGCCTCAGTCTGGAAAAATCCGAAGTCAGAGGATGGAGACATGGCTCTGGCTTCAATCAACAATAGTCTGAGGAGGATTAGAGTCCTCCCCTCAGGGAGCCCCAAGTCTGAGGGGGAAGCTGGCCCAGCTGCCTGTGCAGGGAACAGCCCCAGTAGAGGGGAGTGATGGTTAGCTACTGCGTCTCTGAGTGGGCTTCCTGGAGAAATGGAAGTAAGGAGAAACGGGGAGAAGTCCATCGTCCACTGCCTCTCCAGTGACCTCTGCCCTCTGCCCCAGGTTCACAGACCAGGATGAGCATGTGATCCAGCACTGCTTCCACTACACTAGCACGGTGCTCACCAGCACCCTGGCCTTCCAGAAAGAGCAAAAGCTCAAGTGTGAGTGCCAGGTGAGTGACCTTCTAGGAGCCACTCTTGGGGTTGAAGTCGCCCAGCTCTCAGCCCCAGAGTGTCATCCATAAGGGAAAAGCCCATGTCTTTCTGGACCCTTGGCAGGAAGGTTACCTAGTGCCCTGGAGGCTTCTTAAAGAGGTAGGTCGGTGGGTCCTCAGGACAGCGCCGCTGGCTGCAGGCACTATATGTGACCGTCCTCTAGTGTTCAACTTGGGTACTACAGCAACATCTGGGCAGCTAGAGCAGAGGTGAATGAGCATCTGAGATTCAAGATTACTGGGCACCTTCACTGGGGCTATACTTTCACTCCTTCACTTGGTAGCCAAATGATATAACTAGACTGTGCCAGTCCCCAGCCTGTCCAGAGAGCCCTAAATGGGGCATGAGAAGACCCTGGAGCTACTGGAAGCAGGGGGATGGAAGGTGTGACACCTCTGCAATGTGAACCCCTATGATTTTCATTTCCTCCATTCCAGGCTCTTCTCCAAGTAGCAAAGAACCTCTTTACTCACCTGGGTGAGTGAACTGGCCTCCATGCCTGGCTGTGGGTGGGAGCGGGGACTGGCATTTTGGGGAAGAGAGGTGGCAGGGCTTGGCCTCGGCATTCTAGCCTGGTCTCACCACTGCCCTCCATGCTTCTCCCTCCCACAGATGATGTCTCTGTTCTGCTCCAGGAGATCATCACAGAGGCCAGAAACCTCAGCAATGCTGAGATGTAAGTTAGTCTACCCCAGGGTAAGGTGAGAGAGGCCCCAGTCCTGGGTCCTCATCCCCTTCCTTCTTCGCTTCTTTTTTCCTCTCCACTGCCTTCTTGCGGGACGCTATCATGTTTTGTGTGATCCTTTATTTCATGCCTGTGACCCTCACTAATAACGTTCAATGATAGCAGGGGCAGGGCTCACTTTGTTGGCCCTGGGTCCCCAGCTCCTAACACAGTGCCTGGCACATAGTAGGCACTACAAGAAAAAAAAATCATTGGGATTAACTAATGTCTGGAGTCAGCCAGCCCTCAGGAGGGTCTCTCATAATGGATAGCACCTTTCAGGCTTCAGAAATCTAGGCTTTGCCTAAAGTCGTGAGAAGTGGGGGTGGTCGGAGAGGGCTGTCAGGGACCTGTGGACCGTGGCTGTCTCCCCACAGCTGCTCCGTGTTCCTGCTGGATCAAAATGAGCTGGTGGCCAAGGTGTTCGACGGGGGCGTGGTGGATGACGAGGTGAGGCACGGGCGCGCGGAGGGAGTGTGTGGCCGTAGTCCTGGGGGCCGGGAGTCCACAAGGCGCCCAAGGAGGAGGAGCGGGACAGTCCATGGTCCGTTCTGTGGCCGGCCACTGACTTCCTCTCTACTCCATCACTGCCCTGGCAGAGCTACGAGATCCGCATCCCGGCTGACCAGGGCATTGCGGGCCACGTGGCAACCACCGGCCAGATCCTGAACATCCCGGACGCGTACGCTCATCCGCTTTTCTACCGTGGCGTGGACGACAGCACCGGCTTCCGCACGCGCAACATCCTCTGCTTCCCCATCAAGAACGAGAACCAGGGTGCGAGCTCCGGGCAGCTCCGGGAAGTGGGGCGGGCTCGGGCGGGGGCGGGGCCTGAGCAGGATGGGGCGGAGCCGAGCGGAGGGTCGGCGACCCTTCCCCACCGCCTTAGCATCCGGGAGCGGAAAGGACAGGACGGGACTACCCTGGCTGGGACGTCCCTTGAGGACACCCTGGGAGGGCGGACGCCGCCGGACACATCCAGCAGCCGGTCCTAGCCCCTCTCCGGCCCCCAGAGGTCATCGGTGTGGCCGAGCTGGTGAACAAGATTAACGGACCATGGTTCAGCAAGTTCGACGAGGACTTGGCAACCGCCTTCTCCATCTACTGTGGCATCAGCATAGCCCATGTGAGTGGGGAAAGGGCAGGGCCGGTGCAGGACCCTCTGTTCACCTTCACATTGGCTGTGTCCAGACGGGCCCTGTGAGTCTGAGCTCTGTTGCTGCGTTGCTGTGCAGCCTTCAGTTCCTGCTGGTCACCTCTAGCCTCAGATTCCCATCTTAAAATTGGGGATACTGTTTCCTATCTTGCCAAGTTAGCCTCCTGGGATCGGGGGAAACCCCAATTGTCATTAATACCCACCCTCTTTGCCAAGCAGCCTCAACCCGAGCCCCTGGTCAGCTTCTTTTTGGGAAATGTTGGGTCTCATTGTCCAGAGTTGGCTCTGAGCCAGGAATCCAACCACTAGGTTCCTGAGGCTAACCCATTCCTTGCATCTCTGTCTCTGCTGTGGGACTCAGGCTCCATGACTGAAGACTGGGGCAGGCTCAGGAGGGGGTGCAAAGTGCCAGATCAAATGCTAAGAGGACCTGGGGAGGAGGGGCAAGGGGGGAAGGTATGGGTGAAAGTCGGAGGGGGGTCCCTACTCTGGCTGGAGCTTGAAAGCTTAAACTAGAGCCAGCATGGGACAGGAACGGGGCGGGGGGGGGGGGGGCATATGATCCTTTTGTCCCAGTCCTGGGCATTCTGAGTTTCATAGCCACCTAGTTTGAGCCCCATCTTTCCCTCTCTCTCCTAGTCCCTCCTATACAAGAAAGTGAATGAGGCCCAGTATCGCAGCCACCTAGCCAACGAGATGATGATGTACCACATGAAGGTGAGGCCTGCACGGAGCTTCTGTTCTTCTTCTCAGGATCCCAGGGTCCCCTGCAGCCCACCTATTTCTTCCCTGCCTCCCAGTTCCCTGGGGGCCCAGGACCAGCCTGGGTTTTCTGATCACCCTTTCCTGAAGATAAGAAGATAGATTCAAAGCAATGCCTGGCCTCCTGCTCTCCTCTGGGGCAGCCTCTTCCAAGCAGTTTCCGGTTCAGCTCCAAGGCTGGCAGCAGGACCCATCCCGGGGAGGAATTTGGTTTGGCCAGGTGTTCCCCATATCCGGTGATGACTCCCACCTTGAGAATTACTGAAGGCTAGGAAGCTCACTCAGGGCCCTTCCCACAGCTCGCCTACATTCAGTGGTCATGCATGCTTCCGTAGTCTGCTGATATTCTGTCTCATTCCCAGACCCTGTTTCAGAAAAGCTGTCCTGGGCTTTAGTTCAGACTGTGTGGTGGTCATTTTCCTCTTCCCTGTGTCCAAACCAAAAGGTCCCAGGCTCTGTGGATAGGGTCAAAGTTGTGATAGGAAGGATTAAGGTTAGACTCTGGGATGTTAGCCCCGAAAGAAAGAATCCTCAAGTTAGTGTCTATGAAAGGCTGGCATTGTTTGGTGGTGTCCCGAAGTGGTGTTTCTCTGTCTTTGCTGAGGACAGGCTGTCACAGACGAGGGCTGTCACAGGCGAGGAGGCACAGTAGGTGGGCTGTACCACAGTGGTCTCCTGCCAGTGATACCCCATGGATTGGAGTATCCATGCCCTGCCGTGGGTGCATTCTGGGCCAGGGCGCTCCCTCCCACTGTGGGATTTTGAGGGTGAGGACACTGGATGGGGGTGGAGGCCATCTTCTAATACTCTGGTTGCTCCCCTCTAGGTCTCTGATGATGAATACACCAAACTTCTCCATGATGGGATCCAGCCTGTGGCTGCCATTGACTCCAACTTTGCCAGTTTCACCTATACCCCTCGCTCTCTGCCCGAGGATGACACTTCCATGGTGAGCTGGCCCTCCCCCCATTTGACTGCATAGGTGGAGGGTGTACAGCCAGAGATTTAAGTTAGATGTGGATAGGAACTTCCTGGCAAGACAGAATCATCACCAAAAGCTAGAGAGCCTCCCTCAGAGATGGAGTGGGCATGTGGTCTGCCGGTGTGGGCCACAGGGCCTGCCCAGGGCTCAGTGGCTGGACTGGGTGATCGCCAAGGGCTGCTCCAGAGCCCACAATGCCTGGGGCACGTGGCCTCAGGGTTGGCGCCTCCCTCCCTAGCTTTCTAAGATTTTGTGTGAGTTTGGTTCCAAGAGTTCTTCGGTCCCGTTTCTAAAAGTTCGTGGCTCCAAGAATGCTTGTCTCTACCATTTTATGGTTCTCCAGTTCAGATCTAAAGTTCTAAGATTCCAAAAGTTTGGAAGCTTCAAGAAGGGGCAAGGCAGGGGACCCATTTTGAAACAGACAGTCCCTCTGAATCCTCCCTTCTACTCTCTCCAGGCCATCCTGAGCATGCTGCAGGACATGAATTTCATCAATAACTACAAAATTGACTGCCCAACTCTGGCCCGGTGTGTGCCCCAGTCCTCCCCTCCACGTGCAGGCAGCCCTGGTCTTTGCCTCCCTCTGTCCTCTACTCTCACATCCATTGCCCCAGCATTCTGGGAAGGGGTCTCTGTGGACGACTAGGAGTGGCCCAGTCTGTGGGAGTGGAGAGGATCCGTGAGTGAGAGGCAATTCACAGGCACTGGGACCATGAGTAAAGGGAAGGAATGGGGCAAGGCACAGCCTGAAGGGCTTCCTGAAAGAGGAGAGCCTGAGGCCCCTCTGCTGCCCTCTCCCCTCCGCCAGGTTCTGTTTGATGGTGAAGAAGGGCTACCGGGATCCCCCCTACCACAACTGGATGCATGCCTTTTCTGTCTCCCACTTCTGCTACCTGCTCTACAAGAATCTGGAGCTTACCAACTACCTCGAGTGAGTGTCTGCACTGACCCCCAAGTCTGGCAGCTGTTACAGTCCCCTGCTTTGGGATAGGGGAGGCACCTAAGGATGACAGGCACTTTACATACACCACCTCCCACGATCCTCTTAATGGTTCTGAGGAAGGCTACATTGCCCCATTTTCCAGGTGGGACTTGCTCACAGTCACATGTCCCATACTCATGGAGCAGTGAGCCTGTCAAACTCCAAACCAGGGCTGCTTTCCCAGAAGGGGACCCAGGTGTCCCCGGCTCCTGTCTGGTGGCTCCTGGACATCTCATGTAGCCATTCTTCCTCTGGATGTGTGGAAGGGGCCTGATCTCCCTCTCCCCTCTGCCTCCCAACCAGGGACATCGAGATCTTCGCCTTGTTTATTTCCTGCATGTGTCATGACTTGGACCACAGAGGCACAAACAATTCCTTCCAGGTGGCCTCGGTAAGATTCTGCCCTCCTCAGAGTGGGCACCCTCCTCAGGGCATCTGGGAGTCTCATTCCTCCAGCCTGAGGAGAGATGGGAGCTGGTGGGACCGGGAGCCGGTTTGGAGATGGGAGGAGGCTCTCCAAGGCTTTGCCTGGGCTCTGAGATGGGGGAATGGTGAGGGCAGGGAGGACAGGGCAATGCCTAGCCTAATATGGCAGGCACTTGCATCTGGATGTAAGGAGTAATGGAGATTTCCCGGGATTTTCCAGAAATCTGTGCTGGCTGCTCTCTACAGCTCCGAGGGCTCTGTCATGGAGGTACCACCATTCTGCCCAATATCCCTGTGCCCATCATCCTCTTAAGGCTGATGACTTACATAGTTAGACCATGACCCAGCTCCTCCTGTTCCCAAGCCGTGCTCTCCAGACAGGCTGTGAGAGCTGTAGCCATACCCCAGGGCATGTCGGGCTCATTTTGCTGGATGGGCTTGGAGGGGTGCAGGTGTGGATGGGGATGTGGGTCAGCCTGAAGGTCCTGCCCGAGTCCAGGTTTGCACAGGGAGCACTTGTATTTAGCATGTCTCTCTTGGCATATCTGGGAACACCCTGTTCCACCCCCACTCCACCAGGCCTGGGATGGCTCCACCTCCCGTCACACCCAGTTTTGCCTTAGGTTGTTTGAATTGTGTCTGCCCACCCCAGGATGGGAGCTTCTTGGGGCAGGGACAAAATCTGAGACCTCTCTGAATTCCCTGCACTTGGCATGGGGTCTGGCACAGAATAGGAGCTAAACCTGGGACAAGGTCACCTTGCCCCCTGCTGCCCGCTACAACATCCCTCTGGAGACTGCCCCTGCTTGCATACCCCTGGGAGATGAGAGGCTCACTCCCTCCCACGAGGCCTTGTGGCAGCCCCACTTCTGCCCTCTGCATTCTGTGCTCAGCCTGCTCTTTCTCTCAATGACAGCCCTTCAGCATCTGGAGACAGGGGCCTTGCCCTCACCTCATCACTGCCTTTCTTTGTCAGCAAACAAATGTTTGCTGCATGAATTAGTGTCTAGGACTCCAATGGATCATTTCAGAATCATTCCAGTTTGAGAAGTCCTCAGAGCTTGCCTTGTCATGTCCCTTCATGTGACAGCTGAGGGATCTGAAGCTCAGAGCCTGCGAGGACTTGCCCGGGGTCACACAGAGGGCTGAAACAGAACCCAGAAAGGGAACTAGGACCCCCGACTCCCCGTTTCTGCCTGCTCTGCTCACCTTGGGGGCTGGGGCTGCACCGGTCCTGCTCCCTCTCTTGGCATCAGTGGTCAGCAGAGCCCCCGGCCCCAGCTGGGCCCCCATCATTCCTCTCCCCACAGAGGCACCACTTCGCTCAGGCCATCGCCATTCTCAACACCCATGGTTGCAACATCTTTGACCACTTCTCCCGGAAGGTGATGGGGCCAGGGTTGGGGGTGAGGGAGTGGGAGCCCAGAGCTGGCCTGAGGCAGGAGAAGGAGCCGAGGGAGTGGGTGGGGGTGTCTGACAGGAGGCCCTGACACCTCCTCGCTCCCCTGCCCACCCTGGCCCAGGACTATCAGCGTATGCTGGACCTGATGCGGGACATCATCTTGGCCACCGATCTGGCCCACCACCTCCGCATCTTCAAGGACCTCCAGAAGATGGCCGAAGGTGCCTGTCTTTAAACCCCAGACCTTGGGGTTGGGAAAGGACCACCAAGAGGGGGATGTGCTGAGAGAGACCTACTCTCTCCAGCATCAACCCACCAAACCCAGGCAGAAGCAGCACCGACCCTTTGGCTCCCACCCAGGGTGCCGAATTTCATGGACCACATAGGTGGGCCCTGGGGACCTTGCCCTCAGAGAGAGGGGGTGGGGCCTCCTCTCCTTGACCACACGCTCTCCCCAACAGTGGGTTATGACCGAACGAACAAGCAACACCATAGCCTCCTCCTCTGCCTCCTTATGACCTCCTGTGACCTCTCTGACCAGACCAAGGGCTGGAAGACTACGAGGAAGATCGCAGTAAGTGCTGCCCCTCCCTGGGAGGGTGCAGGCTGCACACCCCGCCAAGTTTTTTGTGGCTCCTGCATCTTGCTCACCCTCTCTGTGCTGAG
This sequence comes from Acinonyx jubatus, assembly GCF_027475565.1. Taxonomy (NCBI): domain Eukaryota; kingdom Metazoa; phylum Chordata; class Mammalia; order Carnivora; family Felidae; genus Acinonyx; species Acinonyx jubatus. The sequence goes on along the minus strand of NC_069390.1, from coordinate 54,943,541 downwards.
CTCAGCCTGGCTATATTTTGGGGAGACAGAAACCTAGACCACCTCAGGGGTGACAGATGGGGAGATTCAGAAAGGGGCATGGACTCACCAGGGGTCACACAGCAAGTCAGTGGCTGGCGGAAGGTGGACCAGAACTCAGCCACCGCTCCCGATCTGGGCCATCCCCCTGCCAAACTGGGGATGGTGCGGACAGACCCTGAAGGAGGGCTGAGGGATGCCTCAGTTTGCCAGTTTGGGAATGGGCTGTAGAGGAGCTCAGGTGGACGGATTCCACACACAAGTTGTGATGAGAGTGTTGGCCTTTCAGGAGCTGATCTACAAAGAGTTCTTCTCCCAGGGAGACTTGGTAAGTGGGGAGTGACTGCTGGTGTCAGGTTGTGGGGAGAGGGATCCTGGGCTGGGGCTGGGAGGGGCTGGGTTAGCTTCATCCTGGTACCTGATGGAGGGAGGAGGGGACCAGGCCTGATGACTCGCTGCCCGCAGGAGAAGGCCATGGGCAACAGACCGATGGAGATGATGGACCGGGAGAAGGCCTACATCCCTGAGCTGCAGATCAGCTTTATGGAGCATATCGCGATGCCTATTTACAAGTGAGAGAGCTCAGGGGGTCTGCTGGGGGTTGGGGGGGACAGGGCTGGCTGTGGCAGTCACAGCAGATGCAGGTGCTATCTCCTGTGGGCCCATAAACGGGCCCTTCACTTCATTTTCTCCTTGAGCGTCCAGTCCTATGCCTCACACTCTCGTGGAAGTTCTTCCTGCAGTAGAGCCCTAATCCTTCTTGCTACTCACAGTCTGATTTGTGACCCTGTCCATGTCCGTTTGCACCCCCAGGCTGCTGCAGGACCTGTTCCCCAAGGCGGCAGAGCTATATGAACGTGTGGCCTCTAACCGTGAGCACTGGACCAAAGTGTCTCACAAATTCACCATCCGCGGCCTCCCGAGCAACAACTCGCTGGACTTCCTGGATGAGGAGTACGAGGTGCCTCAGCTAGATGGCACTGGGGCCCCTGTCAATGGCTGTTTCAGCCTTGATGCTGAGTGAGCCCCCCCCCCTCCCCAGGACCCTTCCCTGCCCAGGCCTCCTCTCACAGCCCCCACTGGCCTGGCCGGGTGCCCTGGGACCAGAGCCACGGGTCCTAGGTTCTAGACCAGGACTTACCATGTGACCCTGAACAAGTACCGACCTTTCTGGGCCTCAGCTTTCCTGTCTGTGTAATGGAAGCAAGACTTCCAGCCTCACCAAGATTTTGTCATTTGTCCTCTGAGAGCACAGGGGTGACTGATGAGCAGCAAGCCCTGCTCTGCACTTCTGACCACATCTTGGCAAATCCTCCCCAGCCACTCCTCTGAGGCAGCCTGGATGGTCTCTCCTGGGCCCCATTCCTGCCCCATTAGATCTGTGCCCTCTTCCCTCTCCAGGGTCCTCATGCAAGGAGAAGGTGGGACATCTGAATGAGCAGAGAATAGGTCTTAGAAACAGTCATTAGCTCTGCTGGACAACTAGAAATAGCCACGGGGCCACTGAAGGTGCCCCTTAGGATCGCCACATACTTATGGTGGGCACTGGGACCTGGGGAGCTGCCAGAGGGGCAGCTCAGTGCTTTGGGCAGAGGGGGGTCAGGGAGAAAGCAGGATAGGAATGGTGGGCAGGAAGGATCCCAGGGCTGGAAGACAGGCTCCAATTGAGTCAATAATTCTTCCCCTGGCTGTGTGACCCTGGGCAAGTGACTTCCCCTATCTAGGTGAGACAGGAGGGTGGGACAATCTGTTTTCTAAGACCCCTTTTAGATATCAAAGTCCCCATGGCTCTGTGGAGTCCCAGGAGAAGCCATGGAATGTCCCTGCCACCCTAGGGCAAAGAGCCAACCCTGAGTCCTTCAGTGGCCCCCTGAGTGTCCCCCCCCCCCCCACTTAGTCCAAGCCCCTTCCCCATTCCTGCAGCCAGAGAGGGCGGCCTCAGCCCTGACAGGGCCGACTGGCAGGGCTCCTATCTTCTTCAAGGCCATATCTACCCGTGCCCTGGGGCTTGGGAGACCCCCCATAGGGCTGGGCTTCTTGGGTCAGCCCGGCTGCTGGCATCTCCCTTCTCTGTTTTGTTCTGTATATGTTGTGGGGTGGGGGGAGGGGGGCCACCTGCCTTACCTATTCTGAGTTGCCTTTAGAGAGATGCGTTTTTCTAGGATTCTGTGCAACTGTTGTATATGGTCCCGTGGGCTGACCGCTTTGTACATGAGAATAAATCTATTTCTTTCTACCAACCCTCCCCCTTGGGGCTATTTCCAGATATTGTACTTGGGGATGAGGGGAACAGAACTGGGGTAGGCAAATGCCCTTTAGAACTCCTTAGCTACTGGAGCCTCCAGCCCTTGTGTCTAGCCCCTCTTATAGGAGAGTCACAGACCTCCTGTGCCAGACTGTAGGGGCTTAGAGATATGGCGGCAGATGAGGAGACCTGGGCATGGAGCAGTGAGAGGGCATGTTGGCTGGCAGAGATTGTGGACTAGAAAGAAAAGAATTGAGGGGCTGAAGCAATCAAGGAGGCTGCCTGGAGGAGGCAGCCTAGAGCTCCTCCTAAACCCTCTGTCTTCTGGCTTGCTGGTCATGAATACCCATATAGCCAGGGCCTGGGCCTCTGAACCCCCTCCTTTCTTCCCTATCTGTGTCCCCATAAATCCTCCCCTGAGTCTGACTGTACACCAGATGCAACCCTGGGTTGTGTCTATGGAGTTAGTTCCCTGCTCTTCTGGTTGTGAGAGTGTTTGCCTCTGCACAGATAGAGAGGGGCAGACCCCAGATTGGACCATAAGGAGGATCTGACAGGCAAAAGTCTCTAAACCCACCCCCTGTCTCGCCTACATCCACCCCCCATTTCCTCTCCCTGTTCATCTCTTCCAGATCAGTAACGGTTGATATATTAAGGGCCGAACACTGGGATTTCCTTTCCTAGGAGATGGAGGAAAGAAGGACTGGGAGAAGATGATCGGGGCCATCCTGTGACACCTACAATGCCCCAGGTGCCAGCCTTTGGGACCACAGAGCCTATCTGTTTCTCCTGCTCCACAACTTGTCACTGTTTGGTATCTGCTCTTCTGGGCTATGGTCTCCAGGCTGCTAGCCTTCCCTTAAGAACTTGGGGTCCTGTCCCCTCCTTTGCCCAGCCCCTGCTTTGGGTTCCCCCCATGTGTCTCTGTCCTCTCACAGCACAGGACCCAGGCTGACCAGTGGACCCCCAGGTAGAGGCAGGTCAGTTCCTGATAGGGTCCAAGGCTGACAAGGGTCGGACAGGGGACAGCTCTTGTAATGGTGCACAGCTAACACCAGCATTGGTGTGGGTTGACAGGTGCTCCTCTGCCTGTGACCACCCCCGCGCCCCCCCCCCCCCCCCCCGCCGCCCACTTCAAATGTGTGACTCTCTTCTACCAGCCCTTGAACAAAGGAGGAGCACAGACAGCCTGTGTGCACGCTTCAGGGACCTCACTCCCCTTCCCTGCATCTGTTGTCTGTCCCCAGCTCAACCCACACTTGAGGACATTTAATCCCACTTGAGGCCCTTGTGTGACACATCCTTTCTCACCACCTGAGTGGACAGCTCACAAGTCTTTCCTCGTGCATGCAAGACCCCATGCCAAGACCACATTAGCCAAGAGCTAATTGTGCTTGTCCCTGGTCTGGAGAGTCTAACAGCCTGGTCAGGAAGATCTGGTCATGGGACCTGACAACCCCATGGGATGCTTGGCCATGGGGCTCCAGGCAGGATTATAACCCTGAGAAGCAAAGTAGTGAGGTTTGGGAGATGAACAGGTATTGTGTTCCTGTGGGCAGAAGGGGCCAAGCACTCCTGGTGGAAGGAACTGCTCATTAAAGGCACAGAAAAGGGGAGTGACCAGCACGCAGGGAATGAAGAGACAGAGGGAAGTACAGCCAGACCAAGGAGAGCCTCGAATGCCAGGCTGTGAAGTTTGGCTTTACTCTGAGCAGTGGGGGGACAGCGAACGTTTTCAGTAGGAGAGTGACTTGGACATGCATTTTAGAAAGATCCTGCTGGAAAGTAGAGAAAGGACTGCAGGGTTGAGGTTGGGCAGGGATCATTCTAGAGCTGATGCTCTGTGCCCTGGGCTGGCTGAGGGAGGGAGGGAGGGATTCAAGACTTCATGGAGGTGAGGACAGAGGGAGGACTAGGGGGTGGAATGTGGGTCCCACGAACAACCCTAGGTAGCTGCTCATTGCTACTCTAACCTGCAACCAGGTGTGGGGTGGAGTCCCTAGCAGGAGGTGAGCTCCTTGGGAAGAAGGAAGGAATAGCAGTTTGGGGCTGCCAGGGGAGGGGAAGGTCGGAGGAGGGGCGGGAGGATGAATGGGAAGACAGGTAGGAGGAGGGGGTCTGCAGAGAGTCAAAAGGCAGGTCCCACCTGATCTGAAAACACTAGACTTAGCCCCATGGCTTCTTGTAGCTGCCCAGCCCTTCCAACTTAATGATTTCATTTTACATAAAACTTCCCAATGATTCTTTGGAGTAGGTACCATTATTTCATTCTGTAGCCAAGTAGCTTGCAATTCACAGAAGTAATCCGCAAGCTTGAGATGTGAGCCCTGCCTACCTGAATCCCCTCCAATGGCTCTTTCTCTGGGAGAGAGGCAAGAGATTCAGGGGGTCAGAGTCTCTGTCTCTGTAGGAGTGTGGTGGGGGGTAGGAGTGGTGAGCAAGTGGGTTGGAGCCCCAAAAGAAGGATCTGAGATCAGTTCTGTGTAGTTGTGTTGTGGAAGTGGGAGGGGCAAGAGAAAAGAGGTGAAGTGGTTGGTGGCCTATAGTTAGCAGCTCATAGTCACCAGATGGCGCTCGATCCTTACTCTCCTCACCTCCCCTGAGGTCTAAGAAGGGTGTGGGGGAGGGGGCGGGGGGGCTCCTCTCCTTCCCACCCACTCATATACGCCCCTTTCATACTTACAGAGACACCTTCTCACACACAGACATGCACACACAGACCCACACGCTCATTCTCCTATAGGCAGACACACTCTTCAGTCTACAACGGTCTACACTGACTGTACACAGTCTACACTGGGTACACTGTACAGACTTCATAGGGAAAATGGGAAATGTTTCTTAGGGGCCTCCAAACTCCTTTAGCTGTTCACTGAATAGGACAGAGGCCTGCCAGTCTTACCTTAGTGAGGTCCCATGTCTCCTGGAGGTATCTGTTAAGTGGCCCCCCTCTGCGGAAGGATCCCTGGGAAGACAGTACCAGCTTTGTGATCAGGCATAGGTGGAACTCCTCCTCTGGGCGTAAAATAACTGGGAGACAGCACTGCCACGCTTGGTCCTGTGCTGTTGAAGCTGGAAAGTCAGAGCAGGAGCTAGCTGGAATATGCAGGGGCCTCAGGAGGAGGCTGGGCTCCAGGGTCTTGATATGTGGATGGGGGGGACCGGGACAGGAGGTGAGGTCCAGCCTGCAGATAGGCCAGGAAAGCAGGCTGGGTGGTGGGGAGGCGCAGGGGATGTGCCCAAGGCCTCAGCCCTCCCTCACTGCTCAGCTTCCCAGAGCTCAGTCCACTTGAGACTGTGGGGCCTGGAGGTGGGGAGCACAAGCAAGCCAAAGATGCCATGAGGTGGTCCAACAGCGTAGGGGCATGATGCAGGCGGACTGCAGGGAGATGCTGTTTTCTTAGCCTCAGCTGCAGTCTCCTGGAAGGAGCCCTGAGCAGGGAGGTGAAGGGGTTAGAGGCCTGAGCAGGAGCTGGGCCCCAGGGCAGTGGGGCAAGCCGCGTGTCCAAGGCTAGACTCTGGACAGTGCCTGGAAGAGAAGGGAGAGTGGGTCAACGGGAGAATGAGAGGAGGGAGGGGGAGGAGGCGGCATGATTGGTTTGGGGAGGATCAAGAACGTGAGGGGAAGCCTCCTATCTGACAGAAATTCGCACTGCTATGTTCTCTCTCCTGAAACACAAAGCAAGAGTTGTCACCACACACCACATCCCTCCTGGACTTCCTCTTCTCTCATGGCAGGATGAGCACTCGGATTCTTCCTCTCTGGTCTCAGTTTTCCTGTCTACAAACTGGGATGATGAGGCCCCTCTGGAGGCCTTCAGGAGGGTGTGCTGGGAGGGAAGCCCACTCTACTTCTAAGGAGCTGTGTGTGAGTGAAATCTGCATATAGATGCTGTGGCCAGACTGTTCTCTGAGGGCTTACAAGGATGGGTTCGTATTGGAAGCAGAGTACACCATCCGGTGTGAAGATTGGTGAGACAGGTGTGAAAATGGGAGGTGCTGCCATTCCTGCCAAGATGGCTGCCACTCTCCATTCCCAAGTCATCACTGGAGAAACTGCAGAACTGAGTGAGGAACGTGGGAATTCTGGGAACTAACAAAATAGCCTGGGATGCAGTGCGGTGGATAAGTTGGGGAGAGATAAAAGAAGCTGGATTGGAGGAAAGCACATACCTCACCCCATGTTGCCTTAGACGGTCAACTGTTGCCTGTCCCCTCACCTCTGCACAAACCCCTGGTGCTTCTTTATCCCCTTTTGGCAGTGGCTGGAGGAAAAGAACAATCTCTTAATTGGGAGGTTCTCCCAAGGCTGGGTGGGAATTATTGTCCCCTTTGTAGACAAGGGAAACTGAGGCTCAGAAACTCAGCTGGCAGCAACTTCCCTCAGAGCAAAAGTTGCTCATAGAGCATCCCCGGGGTCAGATGAGGAAACCCAGAAAGGACAGGGCCCTCTAAGATCATGTGGTACAGAGGCCAAACAGGGATGGGTTGGGTACCAGCTCCCATTTCCTGGCCCGAGGTTCTCTCCCCATCCCAGGGAGGGTAGGCTTCACATAGGCCCCACCCTGCAGGCATGGCCCTGGTGAGCTGGTTTGTCTCTCCCACATCACAGTGCCCCTGCATCTGCCTGGTGCTGGGGTGAGAGAGGGGAGAGGCAGGTCAGAGCAATAGGCTCTCTTTTATCTCCACATCTGCTTCTGAACATCAATCTGGCTCTCAGCTGAGACTCTGCAGGCAGTGTGTGCCCTTTAGGGGCATGTGGTTTCTGTCCCCCTTTAGACTGGGCGCCCCTCAATGGCAGGAAGAGATCTGTCCTGACTCTGGCTCGGTTCACAGTAGGTGCTCAAAGCAGGAATGTTGATTGATGGAAAGTGACGGAATCAGGGCTCCAGTGTGTGCGTTGATCACAACTCAATTGAACACTTGAGGGACACCCTCTGAAAATCTTCAGAATTCTCTCTCTATGCAGCTCTTTCATCTCTGGCACTCTGCCCTGTAAACTCTAGCCAACTGGGTCTTTTCAGATTCCCAACTCCATCCACTCAACTCAGGGAGACTTCCAGGCTTCACCGGGGATTCCCCCTCCCTGCACGGTGGCCTGGAAACTCTCTCTAGGCTGTCAGCCGGGCAATTGTAAAGCTTGCCACAATTTTCCTTTCTCTTAGGATCCCATTCCTTGCCTAGTAGTACCCAACCTCTTGAAAACTTTATATCATACATTTTGTCCATTTTGTTGTTGTTATTTCAAGGAGGTGGGTAAATCTAGCCTTTATGACTCCATCTTGGATGGGAGTACAAATCTATTAACTTTTATTGAAGTTTAGTACTGCATGTATGAATGTTGGTAGTCATTTGGATATTAATATTTTGGCTATTAAGAACAATGTTCCCCTGGACATTCTTGTATATGTATATATTGTGAATATCCCATCTTATGAATATATTTGTTTATCTGTTTCTACTGTTGACATATGGTATATGATCTGGAACCCTTGCTTTCTTCCTGAAAACACCCTTTTAGTGTCTCCTTTTGTGCAGGTCTGCTGCTGCTGAATTCTTCTGGCTTGTACTAGTTTGAGGATATCTGTTTCTCCTTCATTCTTTTAGGATGTTTTTGAAGCTGTTGAATTCTAGGTTAGGAAGTATTTTCTCTGAGCATCTTGGAGATGTTCTCTTTTTACTTCCATTGGTTCTGATGAGAAGTCAGCTATTGGTCTTGTTATTACTCCTTTGAAAGTAGTGGAATGCATCTCTGTAGCTGCTGTTAAGATTTTCTCTTAGTTTTTGATTTTCAGCAGTTTTATCACAATGTGCTTATTATGTATGTCTTTCTCTGTATCCTGCTTGAGATTTCTAATGCATCTTGAATCCGTGTGATTTTCCCTTTCGTCAATTCAGTCTTCATCAAATCTAGATAAGTGCATTTATCTTTGGGACAAGTAGTTCCCAAAGCATGCTAAAGAAGTATTCTACAAAATTTTGCTGAAATCCTGTGATAACAAGAGAGAAATAGTGATGCAGATATGGAGGAAATTATTTTATATGAACCGCTAGGTTCTTATCCTTGGGGTCCACACTCACACCCCTCCTCAGGAGAGGAGGAGACTCACCAGTGGCTGTCTCTCTCCTTAGCTACTGATCTATAAGCAAGGATCCATTCCTGACCAGATATCCCTACCTAGAATCAAGGCTTTCCACTTTCTGCCTAGTGGCTGGTGAGAAGGAAGGACTACTTTCTGTCTGTGTCCCTGGTTTAAGTTCGCCCCTGATCAACACTTATGTTTTAATGCAAAACACTTCAGTATTTCATTGTTTAGAACTGCTCCATATCAGAATAGAATTTTGGAATTGCCTACGTGACAATCAGTAGATCCCTGAGTGCAGAGTTCTAGCCTAATGAACTAAACGGTAGCCAGCAGCAGCCAAGATTCCCCTTCCCTGGTGGATTTCTCACTTTCTAACTCCTGTATGAGTTAGGCAGGCATCAGGGAGCTACCTTCACACTGTGTCTCTATCTCTACCACCTCGTTTGCTGTTTCAGTGGTGAATTCAGTGGTGAATTGAAGTGGAAGCACCTTTGTACCTGGTCTGGGTTACCATCCTCACCAATCTTTGCACCCAGGCAAACCCTCTGTGACATGGCCCAGTTCACTGGTCCACATACCTTTCCTGAACCCCAGATACAAACATCCAATTGCCCGACCCCTTCTAGATTGCCTTCCTGTGGCATAGAGGCTGGAAAACATTTCCCACATTCCTCTACAGCTCAGATTCCATCAGGAAGATGTCCTTGTGGGACACCTGGGTGGCTCAGTCAGTTAAGCGTATGACTCTTGATTTTGGCTCAGGTCATGATCTCATGGTTTGTGGGATCAAGCGCCACATCAGGCTCTGAACTGACGATGTGGAGCCTGGCTGGGATTCTCTCTCTCTCCCTCTCTCCCTGCCCTTCCCCCTCTCGTGCCCTCTCTCTCTCTCTCTCAAAATAAATAAACATTAAAAAATGAGAGAAAAAGTCCTTAAAAAAATAAGATGTCCTTGATAAGACACAGAGGTAGAAGTACATAATGGACATTGATGACTGCATGCAGTTAGACAGCATCACCTGAAAAGCATCTGTGATGGGGGTGCCCATGGAGGGGTTTCTAATAGGCAGCCATTCACATAGGTGCTAAGCAACAGGTGGCAGGGTGGTGATGTTTCCACTTGAAAACGGGTTGGGCGTTTTGGCTGGCCCTGACCTTCAGCCATGTAGCACTGAGCTCGATTCTCTTCTCCTTCTACTTAAGCGTAGATTACGGTGTGTACAACTAAGAATCTCAACTGATAGCGTTCTCTCAAAGCATTGATCCCATTGGTTGTAATTGCCTGTCTCCCCCAATAAAACATGATCCCCTTGAAGGGAGAGACTAAGTCTGGCTTATTTCTCTATCCTTAGTACCCAACATAGAGCCTAAGACAGAGTAGGCACTCAGCAAAAATGCTTAAATGAAAAGTGAGTCGTAAATCCACTCCGAGTGACTGCATCCATCGAGGGATCTGTGGCTGGCCTGCGTGTCTTGAGGAGTGTCTCAGTAATCACGGACGTGCAAGAGTTACCTCATTCAACTGAAGAAAATATCTTGTTCAGTATCACCACACCTGCGTGACGAACAGTCAGGCTTCCCTTCAGAGGAAATCATGTTCACGGTGGAGTCATGCTTGCATGACCAGTGCTGAACATCATTTAAAACAAACTGGCTTCCAGAACACTGGCAGGCTCCAGGATACACAGTGATGTTAACCGTGAGTGGGGCATGTGGAAGTAGGACAGAGAAAAATCAAATTTATACCAGATCATCATCAAATGAATTTTAAAATATCACCAATGGAAAATTCCTCCCTAAAGAAATGTCACCCCAAACTTCTCCTATGCATCTGTTTTCCATCTCCTAATGCAATCTATGACTCCTTATTCCTGGGTCCTCCTAGTGACCAAACACAGGCCCCCAGTTTTGTAGTCTCTCTTATCCCCTTAGTTTTTTCACGACACTCTTCTAAGTTGCCAGATGGGTTTACTCGAACCCTCTTGGCAGCTGGCGGATAGCTCACCAAGGAAGTGTTTCAGTAGTAAGAGCGCAGTGGTTAAGGGTATGGTATCTGGCATAAGAATTCTGTGTTCTGCCATTCCTTGCTGTGTGGCTTTGTGTAAGGACTTACCTTCCCCAGGTCTCAATTTCCTCATCTGTCAAGTGGGGATAATAATAAATCTCCTCAAGGCTGCCGTGAGGATTAAATGAGAAAAGGCGTGAAAGCCTTTGGCTCCAGTCAAAACTGCCAGCTGTGTGAATTGAAGGGTTTCATCAGGGCATATTCCTGGCATGAGGAGCATAACTTTGTCTTTGACAAAGGCTGAGGGGTCAGAAGAGAGCTCCCAGGGAAAGGACTTTGGCCTCAGAGACAGAAAGGGCAGGTTCAAAAGAGGTTTGGAAGAGGTTAACTGTGGCATTCTGGGGTAGTGTATTGAATTGTGTCCACACCCTGCCCCCAACCAAAGGTAAGTTCAAGTCCCAATCCCTGATAACTGAGAACATGACCTTCTCTGGAAATAGGATCTTTGCAGATGTGATTAAGTTGAGGTCCTTATAAGAAGGAGGAAATTTAGACAGACACACAGATGGAGGCAGAGATGGGATGATGTCACAAGTCAATCCACACCAAGGACTGCCACCAGCACCAGAAGCTGGGAGCGAGTCAGGGCAAGATCCTCCCCTAGACCCCTCAGGGAGAGCGTGACCCTGCCAGCACTCACTTCAGCCTTCTAGACTCCGGAACCGTGAGACAACACGTTTCTGATGTTTGAAGCCACCCAGTTGATGGTACTTTGTTTCAGCAGCCCAAGGACACCAACACGAGGGTTTGAGGAAGGGAGGGGGTACCTCAGGGCACAGGGATTGGAGGGAGGAGGGGACATTTTTCACCTTTGGTGTCTTGGGTCCAGTTGGCAGGACAGCCCAATCACTGACCACCATCTGGAAGGGACACACAAACTGCTGGCTTCCTTGCCCAGAGAGGGGACAACTCCTCCGTGCCATCTTTGATTTATGCTCCTTATTTCCTTCCCTCATCAGACCAAAACTAGGGTTTCCTGAGACCACACCCATCCTCAGCTCTTTCCCCTTTATTGTCCCACATGCTTCACTCCCTTACAGGTTGTTTCTGACAAGCAGCCCCATCCCTATCAACCACGTGGTCATCGTCACTCAGAGTGTTCATTACAAATTTCCCCAGGCCCAGCCTTGTGTGAGCTGCTGGGGGCGGTGGTGACACAAAAGCTTTAAAGCAGGGCCCTGCCCAGAGGGAGCTCGGAGAATTCTGGGTGAAACCCTTATTGATTAATCAACTGGTTAATAGTGAAACACACATTTGTTGAAAACATACTATGTGATGTCCATGGCTGGGCATCGGAGAGGCTGTAGAGAGGTCAACAAAATCAGACACCCAACTTACAGGCTAATTGAGGGATAGACATCAATCAAACAGACTGACAAGCAGGGACATCTGGATGGCTCAGTCAGTACAGCCTGTGACTCGATCTCAGGGTTGTGAGTTCAAGCCCTGCATAGAGCTTACTTTAAAAACAAACACAAGGACGACTGGGTAGCTCAGTCAGTTGGGTGACTGCTCTTGAGTTCAGCTCAGGTCGTGAGCTTGCGGTTCATGGGTTTGAGCCCCACGTGGGGCTCTGTGCTGACAGTGTGGAGCCTGGTTGGGATTCTCTCTCTTCCTCTCTCCCTATAAATAAATAAATAAATAAATAAAAACTGACTCACAAGCAAATGTAAAATGATAGTTGTGCCAAAGGGACCATTAAAGAAGAGTAGATGCTGTAAGAGCCTCTGACAAGAGGATTTGACCTGGTCATGGTGGTCAGGGAGTCTCAGCAGAAGGAGAGCACCCAGGCTAAGGTCCGAGGTAAGCGAGAATGGAGGAAACAGCATGTGCGAAGATTCCAAGGCAGGAGGAAGCACAAGAAGGAGGGACTTCAGGAAGGTCAGGGGAGGAGGTGGTTGGGAGACTATGGACTATGAGAGGGAGCAGAGACAGCAGAAGATGAGGCAAGGGAGGCAGGCAGAGGCCAGGCTGTGTTACGGAGTTTCAGCTTTATCCCCAAAGGAATGAATGTCAAGGGTTTGCATTAGGCAGGTGAGCAGGTCGGAAACTGAGACAAGCACCCTGGCTGTGCATGGAGAAGAGACTGGGGGAGAAGCTGGGTGCCGTGGGTAGTTAGGGAGCTCTTGTAGCAGTTCAGGTGAGCACGTGATGGTAATGTGGGCCGAGGTCACAGAGGACTGAGAGAGGTGTACAGGTTGGAGAGACAGCCTTGGCAATGGGTTGGAGATGGTGACTGGGAGGGAGAAAGAAGGTTGATGATGACTTTTAGTTTTCTGGTTTGTGCACCTAGTTGGATGTTGGTGCCACGTGCAGGGAAAAGGCGTCCTGGAAGAGGACCAGATTTGGAGGAGAGAACCCTAAATTCAAGCAAAGTTCTTTGTAAACTCTATGGTTGCAACGAGTATCAGCTGCTACCACCTACTCATTAAAAAATTTTTTTGAATAAATGCTGAGCCCTGTGCCAAGAGCTGGAGATGAAAGGGAAGGAAATTAGCATTTGATGCACAACTCTGTAAGGCAGCAGAGGCTAGAGAGATTAAAATGGGCATCGTGATGTGCGACAGACTTGGTTTTGAGACCTGGCTCTAGAACTTCCTCACTGTATGACCTTGGGCAAATCACCTAACCTCTGCGTGTCTCAGGAACATCTGTAAAATGAGATTTACATCCCTGTCTCCTAGAATGTTCTATGGCTCTAGTGACAACACACGTGGTGCCTTTAGCACAGTGCTTTGCATACAGTTAGTGCTTACTAAAAAGATGCTATTAAAAAAAAAAGATGCTATTGTTGGTTCTCTATGGGAGGCCTGGTCATATGTCATTTTATCTAATCTCTACCACTACCTCTTAAGCAGAGATTATCACTGTATCTCATTTTACAGATAAGGCAGCCCTGCTGATTGCCTAGCCAACCAACAGCGTTTCCCCTCTTCCTCATAGGATTTGCCTGGGTGCTCATTATTCCATATTCAGGAAAGCTGCCCCCCTCTCTTGCCTCAGGGGGTGATCCTGATTAGTCTAAATTAATCATGGCAATTCCATTCCCCTATCCAATGACTGATTTAGGAAATTATGTGGTCCATTCCTACCCAGTTATGAACTTCGAAGCTGCCCAGGAATGTCCCTGTTTTAGTATTGGTAGTGCTGAGTCCCTGGAAATCTGTCAGTCCTGGGCACACTAGGATGGTTGGTCACCCTACTGGCCACGGAGACCTGAGGAGAAGACTTCTACAGGGATAGGGGTATGGGGGGGGGGGGTGCGTCTGGAAATTTTTTTCCTTGTTAAGAATGAGTGGTAAAAAAACAACAAAAAGAATAAATGGTAATGACGTACACAGGAGAACACGGCCTTCTTTGCTGAATGTCTTTGTTTCACAGTACTGTATTTGGAGCTGCTGTGGCCATCCTGTGACCACCAGAGGAGACAAGCAGCATGCTGAAGATGGCAGGGTGAAGAAATGGAAAATAGCTGGGTCCTTGAGGACACTGCTGTAATGGAAGTGCTTAGCTCAGGAGTTCTTGCTATGACAGTAATAAACTACAATACCTGCTAATATCTGTTACTTGCAGCCAAAAGCATCCTGGGGAGCCTGGGTGGCTCAGGTGGTTAAGCATCCAACTTTGGCTCCAATCATGATTTTGCAGTTCATGAGTTCGAGCTCCGCATGGGGTTCTACACTGGTGGTTCAGAGCCTGCTTGGGATTCTCTCTCTCTCTCTCTCTCTCTCTCTGTCTCTCTTTCTCTCTGCCCATTCCACACTTGTGCTGTCTCTCTCTCAAAAAACAAAAACAAAGAAACAAACAACAACAACAAAAAAAAAACCCAAAAGCATCCTGATGCAAAATGGCACCCAGCTGCAAAGAGGCAGAGCTGGTCTAAACCCATCTCCGTCTTGGTGCTCATATTGCAATACTAAATTGTAGGACAGTATAAGTTCTGGGAGCAACTCCATTTGTCTAGGACAGTGTTGCATCAAGTGTGTTACTCCCATGGGATGCTCTCTGCACAAGGATTCCATGGTCAAATGGGCTTGAGGGACATGACATGCTATACTCTCACCAACACATATTAATTATGGGAAGTCGTACAGAAAAGAAATCTGTTTATCTTGGGTTAATTCAGAGTTTCCTAAAGTCACTTCAATGTGGAATTTTTAGTTTCTGTTTTGGTTTTGTGACTCTCTCAGGTGTTCCTCGGAACACAGTTTGGGAAATGGTGAAGTAACCGACGAAGAGGCTGACTGGAGCATGAGACCTCAGCTTTGGGCTCTGGTTAGGAGACCACATCCTTCGGTTTGCTTGTGGTCAGATATGATTACCAATAGTGACCCCTCCCCTCTTGAGAGCCTTCCAAGTTAGGATGATCAACTATGTGATCACCTGGCTCCAGGTGAGGAGGGCTTCCTGAGAGAGGAGGAAGTAAGAGGCTCTTCAGGATGCGAGAGCCATGTCTCCTCAGCCTTCCAGCAGAAAGGTAAGGCCAGAGTGTACCAGCTGGGGCTGGGGCTGGGGCTGGGGCGAGGGCACTGTGTGGCCGAAAGACTGAGGGGTATGGAGTTAAGCTGTGGCATGTGCTGTGTGTGTGATTCAGAAAGGGAGATGGGGGTGGGTACAGGGCCATTAGCCTGGGTGGGCAGAGAGGAATGGCAGAGGCTTGCAGGCTGCAGAGACATGGGGGTGGCCTGGGTCCGGAGGCCGCACAACACCCATAGCAGGTGTCCCCTTGGGCCAGTACTGCTACCTACTCCAGGAAGCAGGGTTGTCTAATGAGTGGCTTGGACAAGGGGAACCAGATGTATAGTCCATTTGGGAAGGCAGAGGCCTAAAGGAAGGGAAGGAAGTGACCCAGTCCTGAGTTTGTTAATCCTGTCCCCTCCAGTCCCACGTTTTTCTTTTGTTTGTCGTCTGTGTCCCTCATTGGAACTGATGCTCTTTGAGGTCAGGTACTGTGTGTGTTCCGCTCACATTTGTATCCGTAGCACCTGGAGCAGTTCCCCATCCATAGCAAAGGCTCAATAAATATGTGTTGAATAAATGCATGAGAGGGAGGAAAATATCTTTCTAAACCAGACGGGCATTAAGACTTAATGAGCCTCTACTGTGCACTGGGGGCTTGCCAGCAGGCATCTCCTTTAGCTCACCTGCGTGGCAGAGATCACGGAGGGGCTAATGACAAGTCAGCAAATCCCATTCCTCTTCCGAGGCCCCGTTGAAGCCCCTCATCCTGCAGGAAACTTCTCCATCTCAGCCACTTCCCCTTCACTGAGCTTTCTCTCCTCCAAGCTTTATAAAATCCAGCTCTCAGCTGCATGCTGTTCAGTGCGGTATTTCATCAGACCTCCTCCCACTTGACTGTAAACACTCTAAGAACAGAGGCTACATCGCTGTTTCCAAGTCTCCCCCACAGCACCAAGAGCTGAAAAGAACAAAAACGAAGAAAAGCAACTGTGTGTATTTGTTACTTGATGGGTTTATCTTTAACACTGGTTCCAGCCTGACCTTGACTCGGACCACTCTTCTGGCAGTCCTGCCATTCTGTGTATTCTGCCTCAGTGAGGAATGCTTTCTCCTCTGGAATAGAACACCTGACAAGCAGTGTCTTAAACAATCAGGTCACTTAATTATCTCACACAAGGAGAGGGCTGGAGGCAGGCTGGGGCAGGGCTTCAACGATGCCAGCACACCCAACGTGGCTTCCGGCTCTGCCACCTTTAGCATGCTGGCTTGTTGCTTCATGGTACAAGATGAAGTTTTAAGCTTCACATCTATATTCCAGGCAGGAAGATGGGAGAAAGAGCCCATCTTCTAGCCCAAGTGTTCTTTTGGTAAGAAAAGCAAGGGGCGCCTGGGTGGCTCAGTCAGTTGGGCATCTGTCTTTGGCTCAGGTCATGATCTCACAGTTCGTGGGTTGAACCCCATGTTGGGCTCTGTGCTGACAGCTCAGAGCCTGGAGCCTGCTTCAGATTCTGTGTCTCCCTCTCTCTGTCCCTTATCTACTTGCACTCTCTCTCTCTCTCTCTCTCTCTCTAAATAAATAAAGCATTTAAAAAAAAGAAAAGTGAAGGCTTTCCCAGAAGCCTCTAGTAGACTTCTGTTCCATTTTATTGGTCACACTAAATAAAAGAATCTGAGAAAACAACTAGGTTTTCCAGACTTTATAGTTAGGGGACAAAGGAAAAGTGGTTTGAGAATGAGTGTTGCATTAGCCCACCAAGAGTGTTTGCTATATAAGCTATAGAAGGAAGAGAGAAAAAAAAATCGTCAGATTTGTCATTCACTCAGACCAGCTATTCTGAAATCTCTTCATCCCACGCAGGACCCTGCTTAGATTGGTTTGTTCCCCGGGAGACACTCTACGTTCTCGGCTATACATAAACACAGATACTTACAGACATAAAAGGCATAGCCCCTGACTTTCAGAGCCACACAGTCAGATGGTGAGGATGTGAAGGGCTGGCAGAGATAGAGCCGTCATCTCAGGAATGTGTGCTATGGCTTGTGCATAGAAAGGTAGGAGAGGAGGAGAGTCTAACTGTGGTTGGGGGTGGCCAGGGAAGGCTGCCCAGAAGTAGTGACACATGGGGTTGAAATGGCGGTTAAGGATATGAGGAAGGGGCTGGCAGGGCGTTCCAGATGGCAGAAAGCGCATAGGCAGCGGCACAGTGCGGGGAAGAGAGCACAGTGCAGTTGAGGAGCATCACAAAGTCCTGTTTTGCCGGCGTGTAGGATGCCTGGTGGAGAGAGAGGAGGCTGGCGGGGCCAGATCATGAAATGCATGATGTCTGCTGCTAGAGGCTCAGGTCTCCAGCTTGGGCGCCTGGGTAGATGGCGGTGCCATTTTGTGAGATAGGAATCACTGAACTTAGTTTGGTAATGTTGACTTCGGGGGCCTCAAGCTGTTCCTACTCCACATGAATTTCCAGGACAATCTCATCCACGTCAGTTACCATCGTATGACTCCTAAACCTATAGGCCTCGTTCAGATCTCTTTTCTATATTCCCGGCCTGCATTTCGAATGGAGCTTTAGCTACATGACAACCATGCCCAAAATTAGTAGCTTAAAACAAGAACCATATATTTAGTCTCCGAATACGTAGGTTGGCAATTTTGGTGGGGGGGCTCAGAAATTGTCTCCCTTGAAGACTAAAAGGATATGGGGTGCCTGGGTGGCTTAGTTGGTTAAGCGTCCGACTTTGGCTCAGGTCATGATCTCACAGTTTGTGAGTTCGAGCCCCGCATCAGGCTCTGTGCTGACAGCTCAGAGCCTGGAGCCTGCTTCGGATTCTGTGCCTCCCTCTCTCTCTGCCCCTTCTCCTCTCCTGCTCTCCTTCTCTCTCTCTTAAAAATAAATAAACATTCAAAAAAATTTTTTAAAGACTAAAAGGATAGAGGGTGGTGGTTCCCATTATATCCCCCATTTATTCTACCTGTATTAGGGTCTGCAAAAACCATGTGGCTCGTGTTGGATGATGTGATAACCACAAATGATAACTTCAAATGCAGCTCTTATGCTGGATGTAGTATCTTTATTGGAATAGATCAGCACAATCTCTGGCGCTTGCCTTCAATTCTGTCAGTGTGTGCTTTCCAGTCCCCATTAGTAAAGAGATCCAAAAGCAGTTCACAAATAAATGAGCGGTAGTACTCATTTACAGTCTTGCTCCCAAGACTATAACTCTCCTTCTCTGTCACAAAGACCTTGGTCACCTTGACTTACTGCAGAACATCACTCTGGTCCACCATATTAATGGGGGTCATGCTAATTGCACCTGGTAAACAGGAATACGATGTCACTCTGAATGTCTGAATAAGACACATACGTGCCAGAGAGTGTGAGAAAAACCCTACAAAGTTTCATTGGCCTGTTACATAGGTGAAGCTTTTAGGGGGGACTAGGTCTGAGACATGCTGGGCCATCCCTTCTGAGGCAAAGAACAAATTATTACACCTTATATTCCTTATTGCTAAGCGAGATATGCATGTTTGATGGGTCCTTTGGAATTTGGAGGCAGTGTATGCCATATTGAGAGTACTGCCCCAATCCATTTATCAGGTAGTCAGAAGCCTAACAATTTCAAGTGAGGCCCAGAGGAAGAGAGGACTCTGCATTAGGACCGGGTTGCAGTATAAGCTGCTTTACCCCTTGGATATGGTGTTAGAGGTGTCCATGGAAATTGGATGCTGGATGGAGTCCCTGGGAAGCCCCACAGGAGATGCATGGCACAGACCCTCTAGCTAGGCCATGCCTTCTGCATCAGAGAACTGTATATTTGAAAAGCAGATCCTGACAGACTACTGGGCCCTTGTAGAGACTGGCCACGGGATGGACGGTAAATGATTAGGAGAGAGGAGCTATCACGAGCTGGGTATTAATTAGATCCATCGAATCATAGCCAGAGCAGACAGGCACAGTAGCAACCCACTGTATGATGGAAATGGTACGTTCAGGCCTAAGGAAGTCTATAAGACACATACGAGTGTGAGTCATACGAGCAGGTGGCTCAGAGCCCCATGTCAGTAATCTGTTGCACTGATGTCTCTCCTGCCCTCAAACTCATGGCCTCATGGGGGCTTCCCTATGCCCAGACAATAGAGAAAGAAAACATCCACGTCTGGTTCACATATGGGTAGGCTCACCTGTAAGTTGATGTGGGCCAAGAACGGACTGTTGCCACACTGTAGCCCCAAGCAGTCATGGCCCTAAAAGCTAGTATAGAAGGAAGATCCTCTTAGTGGGCAGAACACCAAGCCGTGCTGTCAGCTGTAAGCATTATAAGGAGTAAGATTTGACAAAGATAAAGATACGCACTTCTGAGCAGGGGTGAATCACTGGCTTGCTGGTCAGGGGCCCAAAAGAAGCATCAGCAGAGGACAGGAAAGAGGCAGGAGGACGACCTAGGGGAGGGCAAAAGGAGTGGAATGTCAAGATGTTTGTGTCTCACATCTATGTTCGCTAGGAAGCATCCACCTCAGAAGGAGCACTCGACAATCGGGTGGACAGGATCATTCCCTCTGGCATGTGTCAGCCAGCCTCTGTCCTTAGCCACTCTAGTGCTGGAGCAGTGGACCATGAGTGGAGGAGTCACAGCAGCAGGGATGGAGGCTATGCACAGGCCTAACAGCATGGGCTCACACTCACCAAGTCCTATCTAGCTACTGCCTCTGCTGGTTATCTAACTTGCCACCAAGGGTCTCCAGTGAGAATCCACCCCCTTGAGATCAAAAAAGTTGGTTACATCAGATCTCTTCTAACCTGGAAGGGGAAGTGATTCTTCCTTAGAGGAACTTAAATGAGCTCTGGGTGTAGGTTTGCCTTCTAGACCTATAGGGCCTCTGTCAGCACCAATGCAAGGTGACCTATACCTGACTTCCTGACAAAGCACTCTGCCTTGCACTGCCTTAGCCTAAGGGCCTCCTTTTGGATGAAGATGTGACAACGGACACATTCCCACAAGATCCACCGAGCCTGGGGTGCCTGGGTGGCTCAGATGTTGAGGGTCAGACTCTTGGTTTCGGCTCAGGTCATGGTCTCATGGTTTCTTGAGTTCGAGTCCTGTGTTGGGCTCTGGTATAAGAAATAAGCCCACTGATCCAATCAAAGGAGAGACGCAGAGACTTGGAGCACAGTGAAGTGAGGCTTTAATCAATGTTCTCACAAGAGCAGGTATCTGATGGGCAGGCAACTTGGGGCAATTACGGCAGACAATTTATCTCCTAGCGTGCAAGTCCCTCCCCTGATTTCTCATCGGCCTCATTTCCTGAGGTGATGCAGAGACTTTCAGTCCCTCCTTTGTTCTTTGACACATGCTCGTTGCAAAGCGGAGAAACTAAGCCTGCAAAATGGGGATAGGGAAGAGGAACCAGGAGCTGAAGCGTCCAAGGGTTTGTGACTCCATTATGGTGGGGAGTGGAGGTTCATATATATTTCCAATAGGTTGTAAACCTACTGTTAATTAGACAGCACAGCTTTTATTTGTATTTCTGAGAATGAATCGTCTCCCTTACTTTTCACAGTGAGCGTGGGGATGCCACCTTGCTGGGTTGGGTGCTGTCCTGGAGGATATGCAGTATGTATGGAACTAATGGCTGTTATGTGGTACTCGGTTTCTTTTCTTTTTTTTTAGCGTTTGTTCGTTTTTTTGAGAGACAGAGCATGAGTGGGGGAGGAGCAGAGAGAGAGGGAGACACAGAATCTGAAGCAGGCTCCAGGCTCTGAACTGAAAGCACAAAGCCCGACGCGGGGCTCAAACTCACAAACCGTGAGAGCATGACCTGAGCCAAAGTCAGACACTCAACCGACTGAGCCACCCAGGTGCCCCTGTGGTACTCTGTTTCTGTTGGTTGGAATACAGAGGTCCAAGAACCAAAGGATAGAAAGAGGAGAGGCCCCTCTTCCCATCATTTCCAGTGTCCCACTTGTAGAAGATCATACAGCTTTCGGCTCTGCTGGGAAGAATTCCTGGTTTCCAGGGAAGAGCCCTTCCACCAAGAGTCACAGGAGAGTTCCTTGAACCTGAAGCTATAACTGCCACCTGGCTCAGAAGGCAAAAATGTATTCACATTGGTGGCAGGGTAAAATCAACTCTGATTTTCATGAAGAGGCAGAACTGCTGACATTGGGCCAGAAAGGAGAATGTCCAGACCTCAGGGGATTCCCTAGGATGCATCTTGTTGCTTCTGTGCTCAGCAGTAACGCTGCATGGGCAACTGAGGCATCCATAACCTACCAAAGGCAAGGTCACCAAGGACTCAGACCCCTCAGGGATGAAGGTCTAGATCATCCCCTTGGCAAGCAGCTAGGCCAGCTGAGGTGCTGGCTGAGGGTGAGGGAAATTTAGAATGGGCAGTGGCAGGGGGAGATGACAAGTATCAGTTAGATATGCAAATTCAAACTACACTGAGAGATCATTTCTCACCCAGCAGATGAATATAAATCCCACAGTTGGACAACAATTTCCCTTAGGAGGCTTTGAGAGAAAGGCTCACTCACACATTACTAGGGAGGGTGCAAAATGGTATGACCCCTATGGAGGGAACATGGCAACATCTAGCAAAATGACATATGCGTTTACCCATTTCTAGGAAACTATCCCAAATATAGACTGGCAAAACCCCGAATTGACGTTGGCACAAGACTGCTCACTGCAGCAGTATTTGTATTAGCAAAAGACCCAAAGGAATATCATCAAGAGAGCTACACTTCTTCTTTGCGGCAGCTGTTGGGAAGGAATTGGAATCCAGACAAAACATTGGGTGATTTACTTGTTCCTAACTAATGTGTACTGAGTGCCCGCTATGTGTTTGGTAGTTTACATACATCACCCCATTAAACTCTTTAGCAACCCTGCACACTTTCTGGAAACAAATTTGTGTCTGTGATCTTGGACACAGAAATTCTAAGAATACATCATGCAAACATAACCAAAAATGGCAACCATTCTTTATGCACAAAGATGCTTACTGCAGTATTATTTTTCAGGATTATTTTTTATGTTTTATCAAAGCTATGTAGGCACACAATTAAAAAAAAAAAAAAACAAGCAGTACACAAGAGCTTATAATGGTATCAACAATCTTCAGCTATGTACCTTTCTGTTCCAGTCTGGTCTCTACAGCCTACCCCTTTGAATCATTTCTGGTTTTATATCTTTCAGGGGTTCCTTCTATGTCTTTCAACAAGGTGTTTGTGTGACTCTGCCTTTATTAAAGCTTAGGTATTGTGTATGGGCCTCTTGCTACAGATCAGACTAGGACCTCTTCAAGAGCAAACACTACTTTTTTAATTCTCTAAAGACAATGGCCATGGGACTAGCAGGAAGGGATTATCAAGTAAATATTTGTTAAAAAAAAGAAAAAGGTAATAACCTGGGTGGTCAATGAAGGAAAAGCACTGGAAGCAGATCAACAGTCATTGGCAAAAGGGCCAAGGCCTCTTCTTCCTGACTACAGGACCCTGATCTAGTTCAGAATGACTATGTCCCCGGCTCAAATTGCTTACCTCTCACACTCCCTTGTAGCAAGTAGAGACCATGTGACTTGTCTCAGCCAAAGGGATGTCAGTGAAAGTTGCTGAGTGGAGCTTCTGGAAAAGGTTTCCAAAGGGAACCCAAGGTGTTGGCATAATCTTGCGTCCCTTTCACCCTTCTTCATTCTTCTTTCCTGCAACAAGGATGTGATTTCTGGAGGCCTACCAGCCATCTTGCAATCACATTCTAAAGATGGAAGACCAAAACAATAGACAGAGCTCAATTTTTGAAGACATCGTGTAATTATACAGCTTAGACTGAACCTATGTCTAGACTTTATGTTATATGAGACAAATCGTGCTTATTTGTTTAAGATCACACAGTTTTTCTGTTGCTTCATATGTTCTTAACGGAGGGATGTGGAAAACGAATGGCTAAAGTCTGATGGTTGTTGATGGTACAAGGAGATTCTGAGAATTTTCTGTAATAAAAAATTTAAAAGAACTATGAATATTTGTAAAAATAGATAAACCATCATGGCTAATACAATTTCTGAAAAGTTTTGCAAGACATCTAGGTTTCAGTGATTGTAGCTATGTCTTGTGACAGTATGCTTTAACCTCTAGAGTCTGTGATTTTGACGGGCTGTTGATGAGAAAAGCAACTTTTGTTTTTCTGAGTTGCTGCCCAGGCATTTTACAGCATGATAACCCTGTTCACACCCAGAGTCTGGTATTTTGATAAGGACTTAAGTTTAGCATTCCCACCATAAGTTCCTGCTTTGTTTTTCCAGGACACCTTCTAAAATAAGCATGTGGAGGAGCACCTGGATGGTTCAGTCAGTTAAGCATCCAACTCTTGATTTCGGCTCAGGTCATGACCTCAGAGTTCGTAGGATAGAGCCCTGCATCGGGCTCTGCGCTGACATCATGGAGCCTGCTTGGGATTCTCTCTCTCTCTCTCTCTCTCTCTCTCTCTCTCTCTGTCTCCCTCCCCTCCCCAGCTCATGTTCTCTCTGTCAAAATAAATAAACATTTAAAAAATACTAAATAATTTAAAAGCATAACCATGTAGAGTTAAGTCCACAAAAAGTGACCTCTGCCCCAGCCACCTTATAGATAATAAGTGCTTGCTACTCTGCTCTCTATCTCCCACTGGAACCTGACCTGGGACAGAGGACTGCCCTTTGTGTGAATGGTTGACCCTGCACCTTCGAGCAAAATGGCGCAGCTGTGGGTTTCACGTCCCCAGAGTGGGGAGCTTGGATACTGAGGGAACTACCTGCTGACTGAATAGGGGCCTTGTGCCATAATCTGCATATTCTCAATTCAACACACCAGCCCCAGCTTCTCAACACTGTTGTCTTTTTTACTATTAATAATTTTTTAGGGGCGCCTGGGTGATTCAGTCATTAAGCATCTGACTTCGGCTCAGGTCATGATCTCACAGTTCGTGAATTCGAGTCCCGCATCCGGTAAACATGAGCCTTGCCTCAGGTGAGCCCCACTTCTCCCTCTTTCTCTCTCTCTCTCTGCCCCTCACTCACTTGTGCCCTCTCTCTCTCTCAAAAATAAAATAAAATAAAATAAAATAAAATAAAATAAAATAACAATTTTAAGGTTTTTTTCTTATTTTTAATTTTTTGGAAAATTGGTTGACTTTTATTTTTTTATTTTACAGATAGAGTGAGTAGGGGAGAGGGCCAGAGAGAGAGAATCTATTTAATTTAATTTAATTTAATTTAATTAATTAATTTTTTTTTATATATAATTTATTGTCAAGTTAGCTACCATATAGTACACCAAGTGTCCTCTTGGCTTCAGGGGTAGATTCCAGTGATTCATCACTTATATACAACACCCAGTGTTCATCCCAGCAAGTGCCCTCCTCAGTGCCCATCACCCATTTTCCCTGCCCCTGGCCCCTGCACCCCCATCGACCCTCAGTTTGTTCTCTGTATTTAAAAGTCTCTTATGGTTTGCCTCCCTCCCTCTCTGTTTGTAACTATTTTTTTTCTTCAGATATCATTTGTTTTCAATCATATGGGGAATTTGAGAAACTTAACAGAAGACCATTGTCAGCGCAGAGCTCGATGTGGAGCTTGAACTCACAAACTGTATTATGACCTGAGCTGAAATCAAGAGTCAAATGCTCAACCGACTGAGCCACCCAGGCGCCCCAAACACAGTTGTCTGAATAATCTTTTACACTGGGGGCACCTGGGTAGCTCAGTCAGTTGAGCATCTGACTCTCGGTTTTGGCTCAGGTCATGATCTCACGGGTTCATGAGTTTGAGCCCTGCATGGAGCCCCGCAGGGCAGAGCCTGCTTGGGATTCTCTCCCTCTCTCTCTCTCTCTCTCTCTCTCTCTCTCTCTCTCTGCCCCCTACCCCCACCCATGCATTCCCTGTCTCAAAATAAATAAAACTTAAAAAAAAATTTTACACTGGTGATGACATTTAAATTACCTTGGTTTTGGGGGGAGGTACAAATACCTGTGAATTTTCTTTTTTTACCAGGAGGGGATCACTGGCATGGCACCTTCTTCAATATACATGAGAGAAAGATAAAACTACTCCAGAGAATTACTATTTAAACAAATAATTTGAGTCTCATCTCATTTAAATTAATAAACTGATGTGAAGCTAACAGCAGAGGTTGCTGAACCCATGTGGAGCTCAGATATGAGTCAACTGAAGGGAAGCAAAATTAACCTTCCTGGTTTGGACCCTTCTTTGCCCCACCTCACACCCTATCAGGCCAGTTTTGACTCCAGCCACTGCTGCTGTGACCAGATCTGTGTCGGCGTGACCCCATGGTTATGGGCATCAGCTGCTTGTTTCTCAGGCTTTCTGCCCACGGCTTCTCTGAAGCCACAGTGAGAAATGCCTGTGGGAACTCACAGGCACTCATTCATGCACATGCACCCTGAATGTGCGAGAAATAAACACCCCAACAGGCAATGCTTGTCTACTAGGGGATGAGAACCTGTGCATAAATGCTCCCCAGTTCTGAGATGCACCCCCATGAGGTCCTGTGAGATCAAACCAATGCAGCAGCTCAGCTTTGCACTGGATTTCCCTCCTTCTCTGGGGCTAGCTCCCCAGTTCCCGTAGTGACCTACTCGCCCCAGTTTGCTTGGGACTTCCCCAATTTTAGCACTGAAAGTCTCACACTTTGGGGAGCCCCTCAGTCCCCAGCAAACAGGGAGGACTAGTCACCCTACTGGTTCCTCACACCTGCACCATGGGATCATCTCCCAGATAAACTCTTCCAGGTAAGCCCTCGTCTCAGGCTCTGTATACAGAGGGAACCCTCGCAATGACAATCAATTTGGATCTTGTTGGGGTATCTGCCTGTCTCTGAGATCTGTGTCCAATTAGATCTGTAACCAATTAGAAACAAGCACATCAAGTTGCAACTGACTAAGAACATCTATAGAGCACTGGGAAGTGAACAACTGCCGTTTCTGTTTCCTGTTATTGTGGATTACTGTCTTGTGGCTTTTGCCAGATGTTCATGGGTATGAATCCAGACAATACAGGTAGTGTCTTATTTGTGAGCCTGCCTGCAGACAGAGCAGATGGAAGAGCTCTTGTGCTTCTGTCTCCTGGAATAAATGTTTCTAGTTTCTAGGTTAGAATTTTATCTGATTCGAAGCTGGAGTGTTTTCTTTCTGTTCGAATTAGGCCTAGCTAAGTGAATTTTCTCTAGAGGCTCCAAGTGGCAAAACTCTGAACTAGAGAGCGTTGTTTTTTCCCAGAAACAGGGAACTACCGCCCCCTAGAGGATAAATATGTGTGTGGTGGTTCAGGCAAGCTCAGGGCAGCTGTGTTTTATGAATGCATACATGGTTTCTTCTCCTTAGGTGAGAAAAATGCTACTGCTTAATCTTTAGATTGCCTAATAATTTGAAAATTTCTTCGGTTGTTTGAGATATTTTCTTCCCCATGTAAAAGTCCAGATGAATTATGTTTAATTGGTATAAAGTAAAGGATCAGGAGTGGGGAATCCAAGGGATTGGAACCCCAATAGATATTTATTTGTTTCCAGAGGTTTGGTCTGGGCATACTACGGGTGACACAAAATGAGTCTGATATCAAAGAGACTTTTTAATTAATTAGGCCTGCTCTGTAGAAAATACTCTGTAGAAAATACTTCCATAATGTCTCTCAACCTCAAAGCATTTCTTATTTGTGTTGGATCACTAAGCACTTATATAAATCTAAGATAAAGGGATTCAGTGTCTCCCAAGGGGAAAAATTAAGAAATCAAGCCATACCTCCGATACTTTAAATGTGCTAGCCTTTTATGAAAAGCCCTCCAGGCTGAGAGAAAAATAAAAGAAAACCTTCCAAATCGCAGAACACTATGTTTACAAGAAGACTTAAGCTGTAAATTGCACTTTGTAATTTATGTCAATACATTTAAACAGAGTAAAGAAATTAGTCTTCAAGAGGATGACTCTTAACTTTTTTTTTTTTTTTTACTTAAAAAAAATGACTTCCAGTGGAAAAAAATGAAACTGCTCAATTGAGTATTAAAACCTTTGGGTAAAAGGTAAATTTTACATTCTTACAAGAATCAAACAAAATATGTGTAAATAACCTACAAAATAAATGCAGTGTTGATACACGTTGAAACACTGTTCCTGTTTTCAGACCTAAACCCTTTCTCCAAAATGTTTTCGGGTGGGAACCGGGAAAATCTAACTTTAGTTTAATAGCTTTGTGGTTCCTGCTGAGTTACAAAATAAATATGCAGATCAGGCCCAATGATATGCAAATTCACAACAGGCCAAAAATTACTAGTCACAGAGATTTTAAGAAACCCTTCAGTACTAAGACTTCTTTCTAATCAAGTTTCAGAGAATTTCACTACTTTATAAAATAAATATAAGGAAGCCCTTGATCCTCTCTGCCAAGAGGCCTGTGTGCAACCACGGCCCAGGTGCTTCCTCCCAAGGTCTGTGAATTATGGGACTTCCTTTTGCTGCTCTTGCACATGACACTACCACCCAGCTTATATTTTTCTGAAGACAAAGGGATTTAGCATAGTCTTTTTTTTTTTAAGTTTATTTATTTTGAGAGAGAGCGAGACAATGCCAGTGGGGGAGGGGCTGAGAGAGAGGAAGACAGAGAATACCAAGCAGGCTTCGCACTGGCAGCGCAGAGACTGACGCAGGGCTTGAACTCCAGAAACTGTGAGATCATGACCTGAGCCCAAACCAAGAGTTGGATGCTTAACCCACAGAGCCACCTAGGGCGCCCCACTTTAGCATAGTCTTCATTTGGAATCTCCTGTTGGGAACCCCCAGGCTCCCTCATTTTCTCTCCAGAGTTCCCTTTTCTTTAAAAAAAATTTTTTTTTTTTTAGTTTTATTTATTTTTGAGAGAGAGAGAGGAGAGATTAAGTGAGGGAGGGGCAGAGAGAAAGGGAGGCAGACACAGAATCTGAAGCAGGCTCCAGGCTCTGAGCTGTCAGCACAGAGTCTGACATGGAGCTCAAACTTCCCAAGTGCTTGATCATGACCTGAGCCGAAGTTGGATGCCTAACTGCCTAACTGACTGAGCCACCCAGGCGCCTCCAGAGTTCCCTTTCTCTAAAGTAATTTGTCCCTTGTTTAATTATCTGGAGAATATTACCAGTAAATGACAATGTGTACACATATCACTGACATTACTCTTCAGCGTCTTAGTTTTGGATGCTTCAAGGGTTTTTTGCTTCTTATTTTGAGTTGATGACCCACCTCTTTCCCACCTGTTTCCTAAGAGAAACAAGTTACTGGCTTGAGAGTTCCAGATCCACCCCCACAGACTTGTGATACTTTGGGTGCTGGGAAACACCAGGGTTAACACGCACACACACCCCACCCCATGGCTGCATGTGGTCACCATCTGAGCTGATAGTGATAGACTATTAAATGCTAATGAGAAATCTCAGTTGCCTGTACATCCTGGAGGAAGCTCCTAAATGTCTGGATGAAGGCTAAGAGCCCTCTCTCCCCTGATTGAAACAACACTTGAGCATTTTTTAACCTGTACCCAAAAGGGCTCTGCGGATAGGAAGTCTTCTACCTTCTGCACAGAGACACTTTTTTAGCCAGTGTATTTCCTGAATGTTTCTCATTGTATGACTTTCTAAGGAAATATCTGAAAGAATTCAGGTTGAATTCTAAGAGAGAAATGTTGCTTTCTGCTGAGTCAGTATCTGGTGTTTTAGTCCAGCTTTCCCTGCAGCACAGGCCAAGGGTAAGTCTTCCAAGGACGGAAGGACCTTCACTGCCCAGTTCAGTGGTGTGGACCAACTACTGATTCAGTTCTAGCAACTCTTACCCTCACCCTTGGGGAGTGTCTTCTGAATGTTGGTCTTGTTTGACCAAGAATCTTGCTAGAATCCTAAATCATGGACTCTTGATCTGTGTGGGTCCCTGAGAATCCTTGTGTTAAGGAGGAAGAACGTGTTCAGGATTTGAATGCGCATTTTATAAAATCCTTCTCAGTTTTGGAATTAATCTTAAGCAAGTGTAACAGAAGCCCTCTCAGCCAGAGTGGGGCTGGGTGGGGCAGAGGGGGCTTTGAAATCAGCTGCTGTTTGTGATTTGGAATTGGGGGAGGACAAGAGGAAAGAAGGAAGTAACCTGGCCATCTAATTTTGCCTGTGTACATTCTTTATTAGATGGAGTTCTGTCTTATTCCTTCAGGAGGTATTTTGCAACAATGTGCCTTTATCAGCTAGGACTTTTACAGGCAAAGCTCTCAAATAAACAGATATAAAATGGAAAAATAAATAAATGCAAGGAAATTAAATGCTAATGTGTTGCTTTTAATATTCTCCGTGAAGGTAAACCCTTTGATAAAATAAATTATGTTGTGAATTTTAGCTAAAAGATGATATAGGTCTTCTCCTTGATTTTACCACAGTAGGAAATGAAAATGCACATGTATTTTAGTTCCTGCAAGACTTTGAATTTAATTTTTCAATCTCCTCCCAAAAGTTAAATTAAGTGGAAATTTCAAATTTCCTGATTATTATTACTTACACTAATATTTAACAGTATGTAGGGGCACCTGGGTGGCTCAGTTGGTTAAGCGTCTGGCTTCAGCTCAGGTCATGATCCCGTGGTCTGTGAGTTCAAGCCCCTCGTCAGGCTGTATACTGACAGCTTGGAGCCTGGAGCCTGCTTGAGATTCTGTGTCCCCCTCTCTCTCTGCCCCTCCCCCACTTGTGCGCATGTGCCCTCTCTCTCTCTCTCTCAAAAATAAATAAACATTAAAATAAACAAAATAAAAAAATAAGAGTATGTGAATATAAACACAAGTATTCTACTAAATTTACTTATTTTATTTTTTGATTTAATTCTTTTAAAAAACCAGTATTTTATAAATTGTTTCTTATACTATTGGAATTTATAATATATACACAATATGACAAATTATGTGACTCTACAGTTTTCACCTAAAAGCGTATGTTTTGTTACCATATTTCCCTTATAAATCCTTAATCAGCCTGATTCGATTGTTTAATGTTAACAGTGTATTTTCTAAAACCTGTACATAACTTTGAGTCACAGGCAATGAAATATTAAGCTAATTAATAAGTTACCATTGTTTATCTGGAGATTTTTAAAGAAATTAAAATCCAAAGAGACAGAGAAAATAAAGCATGTGGTTATATAATCCCCAGGCAGATTTCTAACCTATGGATTATTTTCTATGTATAAACACATTTGGTCTTTGAAATATTCAAATGAAGAGGGTAAATTAATCCACATATCGTAAATATTGCTTTATAAGATGATTGCTACTGGGGCATCTAGGTGGCTCAGTTGGTTAAGTGTCTGACTTCAGCTCAGTTCATGATCTCACAGTCTGTGAGTTCGAGCCCCACGTCAGGCTCTGTGCTGACAGCCTGGAGCCTGCATCAGATTCTGTCTCCTTCCCTCTCTGCCCCTCCCCCACTCACGCTCTGTCTCTCTCTCTCTGTCTCTCTCTCAAAAATAAACATTTAAAAAAATTAAAAAATAAGATGATTGCTACTATTCATTATGATTTTAAAAATAGATATTGTCATTTAAGCATATTGTTTGGTATGATTATATGTGCTTGTGTGTTTAACCTGAGGCTTACATTTGGAGGGGATCAGGGTATGCCACCCCCAAACATATCACTTGGGCATAGGAATTATTTTGAGCTGAAGGCATTTGAGTTCCTGGAATCCCTTATCTGCCTCCCAGAAGAACTCAAATTGTTATAAATCCTGTCTTGGGAACAACTCTGTATAATCTTGGAGACTAGAAATTGGCACCACACCCAAACAGACATTATCATGAGACTGTCATGTCTCTGATCTATTCTCCAAAGGCTCATTTATCTTTCCCAAAAGTCATGTGTTTTTCCATAAGTGCCCTTTCTCTTTTTTCTCTTCATCTACTAAGTTAGGTATATAAGCCCCAAATTCCGAAGACCTGTTTGAGTTACTCATTGTTGACTCTTCCTGTGTGTGTTACACACATAAATAACCTGTTTTTTTTCTCTCTTATGAATCTTTCTTTTATTGGTTTAATTCATATGCCTTAGGAACAGACCATACTAGGGTAGCAGAAAAGGATTTTTCTGCCTTACCTATACATTCAGGTGGCCTATTTAGGAAGTGATCCTAGGGGCGCCTGGGTGGCTCAGTCAGTTAAGCGTCAGACTTTGGCTCAGGTCATGATCTCACGGTTTGTGAGTTGGAACCCTGCATCGGGCTCTGTGCTGACAGCTTAGAGCCTGGACCCTGCTTGGAATTGTGTCTCATTCTCTCTCTGCCCCTCCCCCACTTGTGCTCTGCCTCTGTCTCTCAAAAGTAAATAAATGTTTAAAAAAAAAAAAAAAAAGGAAGTGAACCTATAGAGAGCAGAAAGGGCAGGCCCTGGAGGATAGAAAGAGAGCTTTATGAAATGAGTCTCAGAATCATCTGACCGGGGGGACAAAAGGAAGACATTTTTATTGTCTGGCCTATGTCCTCCATTGGTTGAGAGTTGCCCCATGGAATTTTGACTTCCCCACACTTTGGGTTTGCATACGTATGAATGCAAAGTGGGTTCTCCCAGGCTTTCTGTGCCTCTGCGTCAGAGAAGCCGAGAGGCAGGAAGGGAGAGGCAGCGCGCACCTGAGGAGAGGTGTGTCAACAGGAGCCAGCATGGTACCGTTTACTGCAGATGAGACTGGAAACGATAAGTGAGGCTGAGAGAATGTGAGGTGCAGAAAAGGTGTTCCACATTATGCACGTGCATGCACAGCAAGGCAAATTAAAGTTAATGGTGATAAAAACCCTCATGAATAGTGACTGATTGCTCAGAGAAAAGAATGGTCTTTGGTTATACAGTGTTTTCTCAACATGAGGTGGAAAAGTTTTTTCTGTCTTTTCTGCTCGGGTAGCAAACTTGTAGCCTCCCCTGCACCTGTGCTCTCACTTCCCAAAAGTTTGCATTTGTATCAGTCCTCATGATGCTTTTGAGCGCTTCATGATTGTAGGCCAATTGTGGCAAAACCCCAACATTTCCCCACTGATAAAGGAACCAATATTTCTTCTGGTACTTTTGTTACCTTCTCCTATGTCGATCGTAAAATATTGTTCCTTCCATGGGTAACTGAATAGGCTATAACCATTTCCTGTTCTCAGGCGCATTTGTTCTCATTAAAATAATAATAATAATAATGTTTATTTATTTTTGAGAGAGACAGAGACAGAATGTGAGTGGATTAGGGACAGAAAGAAAGGGAGACCCAGAATCCGAAACAGGTCCAGGCTCTGAGCTGTCAGCACAGAGCCCGACGCGGGGCTCGAACTCGCAAGCCATGAGATCATGACCTGAGCCGAAGTCAGCCTCTCAACCGACTGAGCCACCCAGGCGCCCCTCTTTCTCATTTTTAATCAACTGACATCTTCCGGCATCTCTTTCAGACGTTGCCGTACTATAAGGCCCCATACTGGTGACCTTTGGAGACTGACCAGAGCATCTTTTTGCCCACACCATCTTTAGTGCTCCCTAAACGGTTGTTGGCAGCACCAAGTGTTTTCTCTCACTGTGTACCTGTTACCCCAGGCATGGCACCCACAAACACCAAGGGAATTCTAGAACAATTAGCATGTTTTGAATGCACCAGTTTTCAGAACCTTTCAATGGTATTCTAAGAACCACATGCTTTTTAAGATTGCAGTGTGGGAAAACATGTTAAGACAAGGAGAGCAACGCAAGCCCCCACCCCCACCCCCTGTTCCCTTGGGAGGATGACAATATATTTTATTCCAGTTGTTTTTATTCAAGTGAAGCCGTTGACCACATGAATAGATTTCAGTAAATGTATGCCCTTTTAAAGCAAGCCCAAGCACAGGATTGATACTTTGTTGGCAAAAGAATTCTAAGGGTTTTCTAAAAGTGTTTTTTAAAGCTTGGATACCCTTGCCTATGAATAGATGCAAAGCCTATTGATTCATGAATACCTTTGTGGCTCACATTATCTGGAATCAGGGAAAGTGGTGGAACTTCAAAATGCGATTCTAAAACAGATAAACTGGCCAGGTTTTAAGCAGAAACTGGACTAGAGTGGCCAGATGCCCTTCCCATAGCTCTTAGGAGCATGACATGCACCACAAGGTGAAAACGGTGATTCCGCAGGTGATCCATCATCTGTGGGAGGCCTGTACAATTTCTGGTTACTCCCCCAAGGCCTCTCCCTGGCAGAGCATTTGTGGGCCAGATGATGTTGTGTGGATTATTTTACAGCACTAATGATGCATAACCAAGTATTCTATTCCAGGTACAACCTACCAACTGATCTCCACAGACAGAGTAATGCCAAAGCTGTTGACTAAGATTACCTAAGGTTTATCAAAGGAAGACGTCACTGGAACTTCATTGGAAAGAACCTTATCAAGCCTTGCTAAGTGTTCAAATGGATGACAGGTGCAGAGGCTTTCAGTCTTAGATCCTGTGTTCTTACTGTAAGAAAACGTACCCCACCCATTTGACAATTTCATGCTGCGGTCTCTATTTTTCTTTTTCTCTTAAACACAGGGACCAATGCCTTGCTTGTCACTTGAGATCCAGGGAGGTATGACAGCTTCCAGGAAATTCCTGTTTCTGAAAAGAAACCTAGTTTAGAATGAAATTGGGAGACAGCAGAGGGAACTTCCAAGCCCCACCCCTCCTTGTCAATTGCAGACCCAACAGGTGGATACTTCTTTACTATTCCAGCAGGAGGAATAAAGTTCCACCCACCTACACCACCCCCGCCCACAACCGCGCAGCCAATGAGAGACAGTCACAACTCAGCCAATGAAGAGCCACTATATTTCGAACTCCTCGTTTACGCCAATGGACTTTTTGTTTATAATAGCCTGCTCGGCACCCTCCCCCCTCTCCTCAATAAAAGTCCAAGTGTTCTCTGAAAAGGCGGTATATACAAAATGACCTTAAAAGGTGTGATGCTGAAGAAAAAGGCTCACAAGTGCGGCTTGACGGGAAATGGTTTATTAAAGGGACTTACGGACAGAAGTGTGTCTTGCGGAGTGGCAAAACTAGTAGATCTCTGCAGTCCCATCTCCGGTAAGACCTGCTTTGATAGCCCTAGAGTTTGGGGAGTACGTGCTAGTAGACCACCCAGGAGGAAATGTTTGAGAATAGTTGTGTCATAGTTATATCTCCAAGAGCAGATCAAGGACGTTATGCCCCAAGGGCGTACTTAAGGGTGTGGTTGGATGAAAAGAAAGAATTTGTGTGTGGGGTGGGGGCTATACTTAAGGCTTCAGGTGACTGTGAAGTCATCATGGCGGACTTGTCCAAGATGGTGTTAGTCTGGTTCACACAGTGTTCCTCTCCTTTGTTCTGCAGACTAGGCCATGGTTTTGCTACAGCTTGCTTGTCCCAGATTACAGTTCTCTGCTATTCCTGAATAAACCCATTTTTTCTAGTAAAATAATTGGCAGTTTTATTTTTAAGGTTAACACGTAGCAGCAGGCTGATCCTCTGCTCTAACCCCTGACCTGTGGCTACATGGATATCTATATAGAAAACAATAAAATTTGACTCCTCCTTCAACCATAGTTCAGAATCCGTTCTAGGTAGGTTGTTGATGTGTATGTGACAAATAACAAGCATCCTAGAAGATAATGTGGGGAAGGAAAAATTCTTCCTCGAGCCTTCAGGGTCTTCCAGCTGGACTGAGAATTAAATTTACCTGAGACAGATTAACAAAAAAAGCAAACAACAACAGCCCAGTGTTATTATGTGCACACAGAGGCCCAATGATAGCATTGAGACCTAAAGGAATGACAGAGGCCAGCAGTTTTTATACTTTTTAGACAAAAAGACAGTACATTTGTGAGGAATTGACAGGATAAAAAAAAAAAAAACAGATATGTGGAATTTTTAGTTTGTAAGGAATTCTAAGTGGAATTTAGGCTGAAGTAGTAGATTAGAAAAAAAAATAATAACACGGTTTGCTTTGACAGCTTTCTGTCGCTGGGGGCACCTGGGTGGCTCAGTCGGTTAAGTGTCTGACTCCTGGTCTTGGCTCAGCTCATGATCTCACAGCTCATGGGTTTGAGCCCCGAGTTGAGCTCTCACAGCTCAGAATCTGGAGCCTGCTTCGGATTCTGTCTCTGAGCTTCTCTGCCCTTCCCCTGCTCGCGCGTGTGCACATGCGCACTCTCTCTCTCTCTCTCTCTCTCTCTCTCTCTCTCTCAAATATAAATAAACATTAAAAAAAATCAAAGTTCCCATCTCTGGTGATAAGGATGTCTTTATATTTTGTACAGAGAAGATACCTTTTCTTTGGGAGGTTTATTTCCTGCTTTCAGGGGCACAGAGGAGGGTCTGAGTGTCCTTATGATGCAGGGAAACAAAGGCAAGAGAAATGTAGCTGAAATTAAATTTCCTTCCAGTTTGCAGCCCACTGATAGATACCTGAAACATGCAGAGTGTGACCTTCCTCAAGCAACTCATGGCTGCCTTATTTCCTTAATGTTTTTTAGTAAAGACTAAAAGTAACCTTATCTTTTTTTTTTTTAATTTTTTTTTCAACGTTTATTTATTTTTGGGACAGAGAGAGACAGAGCACGAACGGGGGAGGGGCAGAGAGAGAGGGAGACACAGAATCGGAAACAGGCTCCAGGCTCTGAGCCATCAGCCCAGAGCCTGACGTGGGGCTCGAACTCACGGACCGTGAGATCGTGACCTGGCTGAAGTCAGACGCTTAACCGACTGCGCCACCCAGGCGCCCCTAAAAGTAACCTTATCTTAATAACTAGCCCCTCAAGGTCCCGAAAGCCTTGCTTCCAAATTCGTTAGAGACTTATGCTATCCCTAACCCCCACTAGCTTAAAAATATGTAATCAGTCACTTTTCACAACCCCAGTGCAGCGCTTTCTGCCCATGGGTCCAGTCCCTGTGCTTTAATAAAATCACCTTTTTGTACCAAAGATGTCTCCAGAATTCTTTCTTAACCGTTCAAGAACCTCATCACTCACACCAGCTGTTTCTTAAGTGACTTTTATTTAAAATAATCACTATGTCATGGGGCGCCTGGGTGGCTGAGTTGGTTAAGCATGTGACTCTTAATTTTGGCTCAGGTCATGATCTCACAGTTTGTGGGATTGAGCTGTGTGTCAGGCTCTGCGCTGATAGTGTGGAGCCTGCTTGGAACTTTTTTTCTCTCTTTCTGCCCCTCCCTACCTCAAAATAAATAAATAAACATTAAAAAATGTATAATTTTAAAATAATCACTATGCCAAACTGGCCCCTATGATAACATTGGCAAAATTCTTGGTCTTGGGGTAGAGAAAATTTTCTTAAACTGGGCATAATAAACACCAATAATAAAATACTGAATAGGGGCACCTGGGTGGCTCAGTCAGTTAAGCATCTGACACTTTGGCTCAGGTCATGATCTCACAGTTCATGGGTTCGAGCCCTGCATGGGGCTCTGCTGACAGCCCAAAGCCTGGAGCCTGCTTCAGATTCCCTCTGCCCCTCCCCCCTCGACTGTGTCTACCTCTCTGTCAAAGTAAATAAACATTAAAAAAATTTTAAAAAACTGAATAAGTTGGAATACATTAAATGAATGATTTATTTTTTTCCATTAAAAAAAAATACCATTCAGAGTGGAAAAGTAAGCCACAAGTAATGTTTGCAACATGTATAGTCAACAAAGGGTTTGCTTCAGGAATGTATAAAGAATTAATGAATTGGGGCGCCTGGGTGGCTCAGTTGGTTAAGCATCTGACTTATGCTCAGGTCATGATCTCACCATTTGTGAGTTCAAGCCCCGTGTCTCTGTGCTGACAGCTCAGAGCCTGGAGCCTGCTTCAGATTCTGTGTCTCCCTCTCTCTCTGCCCCTCCCCACCTCATGCTCTGTCTCTCTCTCAAAAATAAATAAACATTAAAAAATTTTTTTAACTTAATTGCATAACCCCTCCCAAGAGTTCACCACCATCACCCCTTCTCTGATATGTTCTCTTCTCTTGTTTCTTGCCTCTGTTTTATTCATTGACAACCATTTGCATAACCTTAGTGCCTTGACTGTAAATTTGGAAAATGACAGAGCTCACCTCATAGGGTTATTATGAAGGGCTAAATGAGGAAACGTCTACAGTGCTTACAACAATGAATGCCTGACACACAGTAAGCACCCAGTACATTTAAACTTGTTATTACTACTATTTATGTTTTGTGTGTTTTTTGGTCTCACTTAAGAAATGTTTCCCCAATTAGTATTATCTTCTTCTAGGCACCTTGTAAGGCCCCTTTTGAAGGTAGATGTGGCCCGTGGCTTCACTTGATCTGCGTACTGGGGCAGAAGTGATGAGGTATAGGGATGCAGCCACCCCTCCGCACTCCCCATTCCCAGCCCCGTCACAGTGAGCATGTTCTGTGATGGGGCCTTCAGCTTCGTTGAGTGACGATGAGCAGAGCCCCATTGTGGCCCAAGTATGAACAAGAAATAAGTTGAGGTATGAACAAGAAATAAGCCTTTGCCTGTTCTATTTTTTTTTTTTTGTAAGAAAGAACTTCTTGCTCCAGGGTTAAAAAAAATATCCTTCCTCATTTTTTTTGTAATTTAGATGTTTATGTTTCACATTTAGGTCTTTAGTTTCTTGGAGATTATTTTTTTTATTTAGTAAAAAAATTTTTTTTAATGTTTATTTACTTTTGAGAGAGAGAGAGAGAGAGAGAGGGACAGAGTGCGAGCTGGGGAGGGGCAGAGAGAGAGAGGGAGACACAGAATCCGAAGCAGGCTCCAGGCTCTGAGCTGTCAGTACTGAGCCTGACGCAGGGCTCAAACTCATGCTGTGAGATCATGACCTGGGCCGAAGTCAGACACTTAACTGACTGAGCCACCCAGGTGCCCCGAGATTATTATTTTTTTTTAAGATTTTATTTTTAAGTAATCTCTAACACCCAACATGGGGTTTGAACTTACAACAGCAAGACCAAGAGTCACATACCCCATTGACGGAGCCTGCCAGGCACCCCAAGATTATTTTTATGTATGGTGCCGTGTGATGTGGAAATGTCAGAGTTCAGAGCTGATGGCCAAGAAAGAATTCTTGAAAGATCTTCCATGCAAAAAGGTGGTTTTACCAAAGCACAGGGACAGGACTTGTGGGCAGAAAGAACTGCCCTGGGGTTGTGACAGGTGATTGATTATATACCTTCAAGTTGGGAGGGCATTAGGGATAGCATAAGTCTTCTAAGGAATTTTGGAAGCGAGGTTGAGGGGGCTAGCTGGTGTTAGGAAAAGGTCATGTATTCCTGTCTAGTAAAACCTCATTCATGAGACCCTTCACATGTATATCAGGGGGCCATATGCTTGGAGGATGATTGCCAACATATATTTTGGGGGTAGAGATAAAGGAAGTTTCCAAAGGAATTTTTATATGTTCAAGTAGACTTACAGGATCCTGGGGGGGAGGGGGGTGCTAAAATTGCCTTTTGTCCTTAGCAAAGTGTCATCATTGAGGCAGCTGGGTTCCTAGAGGAAGGTCTCTCTGTCGGTCTCAAGCAATTGTCAGTGGACTATAAGTTTTAAGATGTTTTCCTTTTGCCTTTGTTTCCCACATCACTCTGTAGGAATCAAATTCAATGTTTTTTTTTTTTAATGTTTTTTTTTTTAATGTTTTTATTTATTTTGGAGACAGAGAGAGGCAGAGCATGAGCAGGGGAGGGGCAGAGAGAGAGGGAGACACAGAATCTGAAGCAGGCTCCAGGCTCTGTGCTGTCAGCACAGAGCCCGACGCGGGGCTCGAACTCACGGACTGTGAGATCATGACCTGAGCCGAAGCCGGACGCTCAACCGACTGAGCCACCCAGGCACTCCTCAATGTTTTTTAATGTGGAAAGCCACCGGTCCCAATACCACTCATTGAGGTGTCCTTTCCCCTGACTTGTGGCCCCACCTGTCACATCCAGAGTGCATGTACTTGCACAGGTCTTGACTCTGTTCTCTCCCATTGTCTTCTTGGCTATTATTATACCATTTTACCATATGGTTTTACTT
The DNA here is from genome assembly GCF_027475565.1 of Acinonyx jubatus. Taxonomy (NCBI): domain Eukaryota; kingdom Metazoa; phylum Chordata; class Mammalia; order Carnivora; family Felidae; genus Acinonyx; species Acinonyx jubatus. The sequence goes on along the minus strand of NC_069390.1, from coordinate 54,904,613 downwards.
ATTTCTTTGTAATATGCCTCACTAGCTGGTAGGCAAAGGGCAAGGTAGTCTTCAGGCATGGAGAGTGGGGAATGAAGAGTGAATTAAGCCCTCTGCCTCTTCTCCAAACCCACCCTTGGTGAGTAGAGCGCCACACTCTGGGCCTCGACTTCCTGGCTGTTTGCACATCAGAACGTGCCTGTCCATTTCCTTGGAGAGAATCAGCGTGAGAAGCAAGCAGTAGTTTCGGGAGCTGTTATTAAAGTTAACTGACAGGGCTGGGTAACAGCTTGGATTTCTGGTGGGATAGTGTAGGGAGAGGGATTTCTCTGAGACAGCTCTTGTATTTCTGGCTCAATCAATCAAGGATGCAAGGATATCTGTGAGATGTATAAGTCATGAACCTTCTGAACTGTGAAAATGCAGGCGTCAAATCTAATGCCTGGAGAGAATTTCTTGAGCAAATAATACAACCTGTAGAAATAACTAGTCACAGAAAAGCATGGTGTGATTATAAATGATTTATTCCATTAGATGATAACATTCATCACAATCAAAATCCTGCTGACAGTACATAAAAATATTGCTTTTTAATCATCATGAAGTGTCAAGAGACTAGTAAATTGGAAGACAAAGTACACACTTTTGCAGTCAGGGCCAGTAGCTCCCTTAGATGTCTTGGGGGACGTGAGCATTAGTGCAGGCCGCAGAAATAATCCTGTGTTCCCACCCTTCCCAATACTGATGCTGGCCAGCCAGCCAGTCAACTCCCTGCCCCTGTGCCTCCCTCCCATACCCCCTTCACAAACCCCGTGCCTGATGAGGCGCCAGGCTGGGGAGGGTTGCATAGGTCCGCAGGGAAGGGCAGCAGGATGAGGGGGCTAGGCATTAGCAAGAGGAATGAGCTTTCTCTTATTCCTGCAGATGGGAGGAGAAGGAAAGGTTTCTCTATGGGATTCCTCAAGATTTGGGCCCCTCAAACTTTTTGAGCTTCAACCTGGAGTTAGAAAACCAAGAGGATAGGCTCTCAGGGCTCCCTATACTTGGCCGGCAGTTAGACTTCTCTTGCCTTTCAGGGATTGCTGAAGTCTCAGGAGAGCTCAGACTGTGAGGACAGATCCTTTAGTTCTCTGAATTTAAGGTAACCTCAAGTAGACTGGGCTTTCAGGCCTGAGGGTCTCCTCAGCCCCTCTCACCACCATTCAGGCTTCTGCGCTCCAAGCTACAGGGGCCTCAATAAGAGAGGCCTTTCCTACCTGGGGCCTACAGCTCCCTGGCCACCATGGGAGTTCCTCCATGCTTGTCTTCGTCCAACCAGGAAGGTTTCTGGGTCTCGACCTCATGGAAATTCATCTTTTGCAGTAACATATCTTCACTAACCAGTGTTAACTGGAGTTCTGACTCTTAGTGGGATCTGGCTTCCTCTCTTGAGGTTCTCAGCCTGCCTGAATCTGGATGAATATCAACCACTGGACCCAAGATGGTGGGTGGCAGCTTCCCTCTGCTGGATTGTTTCCCTGGCTGTCCTGTTTTCATTAGGCTTGACCCAAATTCAAAAGTCCTCTGTGTAAAAGCTCAAAGTTTCCTGGTAATCGCTCTTTGTGGTCCCATTCCAACCCCAGACATTTCTCTTGTTTCTAGCACCCTTTCAGAGCAAAATTTGCTTGAAACTTGCTGGCTACTCAGTTCCTCTGTAGCACAGATCCACTTCAGGCTGGGCCCTGTCATCTCAACAACATTCACTGGAGCCCTGATTCACGCCGGGCATTAATGACAGATGGGATGGGGAGGCAAAGTCTCTGTCACTAAAGAGATCACCAGACTATAAACAAATGATTATCAAAGAGATGGCGGGTGTATGGCTAAGGTACGTTACAAGGTTCTCCATGGAGAAAAAGATGGTTTTTGTTAAGCAATGCCTATGTGTCAGACAGTAAATGATAAACTTCTCTCTTCTAATTCTCACAGAAATACTACTGAGGTATTTATTGTTTGTATTTTCATTTTATAAATGAGGTAATTGAGACCGAGATTACTCATGTAACTTGCTCGAAATCACAGAACTAGTGGTGGTTGAGCCTGAATTACTACCCTCGAGGTGGTGGACCCGAACCCTGAGGCAGGAAGCAGGATACAATGTTTAATTTTTGCCTGAAAATGTTGAGGAAGGCCTAACACTGGAAGTGATGTCAGAGTGATGTCTTTAAAGATGTGAGAGTGATATCTTTAAAGATATTTAGTGTACTAAATTGATAGTGTCTTAGATTGGGTGAAATAGGATACGAAATGAAAGAGACTTCAGGCCAGGGGCACTTGAGTGGCTCAGTCGCTTAAGCGTCCAGCTCTTGATTTCAGCTCAGGTTGTGATCTCACAAACTGAGATTGAGCCCCGGGTCAGGCTTTGCCCTGCCAGGATGGAGCTTGCTTGGGATTCTCTCTCTCCCTCTCTCTCCACCCCTCCCCACTTGTGTGCATGTTCTTGTTCACAAAATAAATGTACAAACCTCAAACAACAACGACAACAACAACAAAACAAAGAGGCTTCAAGCCAGAAGGAACGATGGGTGTAAATGCACAGAAACCTGAGAGTCCGGACACCTTGGAAAGGGTTGGGTAGAGTGGAGCCTGCCCCTGGTAGCACTTCTCTCACAGGGCTGGAGAGAGAACACCCTTCTCTACACTCCCCATTCCTCTTCCAGTCATTACTGATATGCCACCACTGAGGTTTGTGTCCTCTGGTTTTACCACCTCTGGCCTTCGTCACGCCAGGCATCATCGTGTGTATATGGTCCACCCTGAGGCCCACTCACGCAAACCCTTTCAGATTTTTTATCCCCTCAGCTCCAACACCATTCAGCTACTCTTCAATCTAGACGACCACTTCTAGGAAATGTCCTCCAACCTACTCATCGTCTGCAGACTCTCTACACTGGAAATCTCAAGGCCCACCATCCTCTTTTCTGACTCCTCAGCCCACCAGCTTTTAGTCCCTTCCTGCTAGAACCCCTAGAACTTACACTTATAGAGAGCACCAGTCCTCCAACCTCCCTCACTTACCAGGACACCAGCTCAGTTCAGGCACCTGGATATTTGCTAAGATTACTGCAGCAGCCACGCCATTCCACTTGAAACCACGTCTCCCGACTCCCCTGACCCTTTCCATGGCCACACATTCTGGTATTTTCCATGCCTCATACTCCCTGGTGAGCCTTCTGCACAGCAGAGAGGCTGGGAGCTTGACTGGACTAGAAACTGCCTGAGCTGTTTTATCTTCCAGGATGTCAGCCCCGTCTTTTTAGGAACTTTATACTCTTCAACAGTTGGTCAGAGGCCCTGTTGTGGCTTCTGGCATCAGAACACCCCCTCTTCTATTTCATGATGGCCCCACTACTCCCACCTGGAACACCATCCCAGACTCACCTGAGCTACCAGAGAAACAGCTGAAATTATGGTCATTTAAAAAAATTGTTCAAAGTTAATATTTTTAAGGTTAATATTTAATTGTATTTTTATTTATCTTTTTTTCATGTTGACATCCTAAGACACCTCATAACCGGGAATCAATGCTTCATCCTCACATGGATGAAAAACATATTCTTTGTTTTTTTTATTTTTTATTTAAAAAAATTTTTTTTGTTAATGTTTATTTGTTTTTGAGACAGAAAGAGACAGAGCATGAGAGGGGAGGGCCAGAGAGAAAGGGAGACACAGAATCCTGAGCAGGCTCCAGGCTCTGAGCTGTCAGCACAGAGCCCGATGCAGGGCTTCAACTCATGGACTGTGATATCATGACCTGAGCCGAAGTTGGACGTTTAGCCGACTGAGCCACCCAGGTGCCCCGAAAAACAGAAATTCCTAAGAAGGTTCTGATGTCAAAGAAAGAGCCCTCTCCATTAAAATAAAGTGCATGAGCAGCTATTTGTTGAGAGAAAGACGTAAGGTAAATTGCCCAAAATGTGTATTTTCTCTTCCACTGTAATGAAACTTGGTACAGAGCCCCTGTAAACTGTAACATTTCTCTAGATTGAGAAGCTGAAGAGCTCTTGTCAAATGATAATGGAACGTGTTGAACTGAAAGTTATGTGAATTTTGATGGAATTCTACAGTGCTGCTAAATTCTGTTGCAACGTGCCCAGTGTCAGTCACCGGGGCTGTTCTGGGGAAATCACTGCATTGCTTATAGTGGCTTTTTTTTTTCTTCTTCTTCCATTTTTCCTTTTGGTTTTATTTCATTTATTTTAAAGAAGATTTTATTTTTAAGTAATCTCTACCCTCAGTGTGGGGCTCAAACTCACAACCCCTGAGATCAAGAGTCATGTGCTCCACTGACTGAGCCAAGCCAGGCACCCCTTACGTTTGGTTTTAAAGTTTTATTTTGCTACCAGTTTTTCTTATAACAGCCAGAATGACTTTCCCTCCATTTCTTCAGTACAGCCCACACACATCATCAAGTGTGTAGTCAGCCATGTCCATGCATAGACCGTAACATGGACCTCTTGCTTAGCATAAAATTTCATACATTCCTGCCAGCTCATATATGCAACATGCATAACAAATACATACTAACTTACCTATGGAGAATTAAATTGTATAGTTTTTATTTAGCTCTAGTATTAAAAAATTCTTCCCAGGTGCCTGGGTGGCTCAGTCAGTTGAGCGTCCAACTCTTGGTTTCAGCTTGGGTCATGGTCCCAGGGTTGTGGGATCAAGCCCTACGTCAGCTTCCATGCTGGGCGTGGAGCCTACTGCAGGTTCTCTCCCTCTCCCTCTCTCTCTCTCTTTCCCTCCCTCTCCCCCCCGCCCCGCCCCTCTGTGCACACGTGCTCTCTCTCTCTTAAAAAAAAAAAAAATTCTTCCTACTTAGGATTCACAGTCTCTAACAGACCCTTGTTATGCCTCCCTTCCAGGAACATTTTGTCCCATGAGATATGAAGGGAGAGTAGCTGCCTGGAAGATGTGGGCCCAGGACTGGAAAACATTATCCATACTGTTTGGCACAAGGTTGGGATCAAATGTGAACTGTTACATCTAACGCTCATATTACCTACAAGTTGAACAAGGACTACAAAGGCTCATGGGACAGGAATGCCGGCACATCTTTTCTGTGCTAATGATTCTCAGCCTCCATCCTAGGATCCGGAACTCCAGACTTGCATTCGTATCTCCATCCTGGACACTTTCAGTCTCAAGTTCCATGGAAAATTTCTCAAGGGTGTGATCATTTGCTTTATGCAATTGGCCTCATGATTTAGTGCATCTAAAGAAAATCCTTTACCTTTTTTTTTCTTTTTGGAAGATAGAAGCCACATCCCTAAGCAAGGCAAGCAAGTCAAGGAACTCTTCACATTCTGGTGTTTTCCATTTCTTCTCGTACGGAGCTTTTATTTAATAACAAAATCTTACTACCATCTTTGAATCTGTGGTCAAATTTTCTACTGTGATCTGACCCATCTTGGACGAATCTGGAGCACCACAGAGCCCAGGAACGTGGAGGGGCCCTCAGACCAGGACCGAGTATTCATGGTAAGCCTCTTTGTGGTCTTTGAATTCTCCCTGCTCTCTCTTTCTGAACTGCTTTTGTGTCAGAAGACTTTGTCCTTTCAGTCAGTGATCATAAACTGGGCTTTTCCACTTTTGATATCTTTCCTATGTGATTTGCAAAAGTTTGAGTTTTCTGTTTTTATCCATAGGCCAGATTAACCTTTCATAGGCTTTCCCCAGACCGAAGTTTATTTCTTATTCTTTTAAAGATTTTATTTTTAAGTAATCTCTACACCCAACAAAGGGCTCTAATTCACAACCCCAAGATCAAGAGTCACACTTCCCAATGACTGAGCCAGGCAGGCACCCCTTCCTAGACTGAAGTTTAAAAAGGAATTCCCAGGGTGCCTGGGTGACTCAGACGGTTAAGCATCCAACTTCAGCTCAGGTCATGATCTTGTGGTTTGTGAGCTCGAGCCCTGCATCAGGCACTGTGGTGACAGCTCAGAGTCTGGATCCTGCTTCAGATTCTGTCTCCCTCTCTTTCTTCCCCTCCCCTGCTCTCACTCTGTCTCTTTCTGAAAAAGACGGTGGCCTTTTGTAGCAATGTGGATGGAACTGGAGAGGGTTATGCTAAGTGAAATAAGCCATACAGAGAAAGACAGATACCATATGTTTTCACTCTTATGTGGATCCTGAGAAACTTAACAGAAGACCATGGGGGAGGGGAAGGAAAAAAAAAAGTTAGAGAGGGAGAGAGCCAAACCATAAGAGACTCTTAAAGACTGAGAATAAACTGAGGGTTGATGGGGGGTGGGAGATGGGTATTGAGGAGGACACCTGTTGGGATGAGCATTGGTTGTTGTATGGAAACCAGTTTGACAATAAATTTCATATTAAAAAATAAAATTATAGTAATTGACATTATAAAAAATAAATCAATTAATTAATAAAAGGAATTCCCACCTCTGTACATTTCATGTTAGACCACATGTTCCTTTTTTTTTTTTTTTAAATGTTTATTTATTTTTGAGAGACGGAGAGACAGAGTGCGAGCTGGGGAGGGGCAGAGAGAGAGAGAGAAAGAGACACAGAATCCGAAGCAGGCCCCAGGCTCCAAGCTGTCAGCACAGAGCTCAACATGGGGCTCGAACCCACAAACTGTGAGATCATGACCTAAGCTGAAGTTGGACACTCAACTGACTGAGCCATCCAGGTTCCCCAAGACCACATGTTCCTGATTGTCAAGTTAATTTAAAATAAAATGATTGGTGTACCAGAGATAACTTGAAATTAGAATTTCTCCTTGATGCTTCCTTAGACTAGACTATGATGTCCTGAAATATGCAATAATCTACTTACTCCTTAACATTAGGAATAGGTATCCCAGCCAATAGAAAACCCGTATCTGCCTGTTGGCTCAGTGTCATGAGGAGACCAAAATGACGGCTGAGCAGTCTCAGCAGTGTGAGACCATGACTGTATTCCTTGTTGGAAGTGTCTTTTCACTTAGGAATTAAAACTTCTAAACCTGCCAACACTAAGATTGTGAGAACAAGGAGCAAATATTCTTTAACTGGATTGTAGAGGTACTCATAAGAGAGACTCTTCCTATCCATGTGTGTCTTAGCTATGGAGTAAACAACATCAAATATTGGTTGATGGTTTTAAACATGTGCTGCTCTTGGAGGATAGCTCCCCAGCTTGTTAGGGTGCCATATTCCTACTGCCACCATAACTGAGCCTTCAGTAAGTTCATTCCACTGTTCTTTAAGGCCAGCTGTGTCTGGGTAATAATGTATATCCAAAACCAATAAATTCCATGGTATGAGCCAATTGCCACATCCTTTTCACTATAAAATTAGTTTCTTGGTCAGAATTTATGTCATATGGGGATTTCTTGGTGGTATTTTATAAAATATCCTTTGTAGGTCTTTGATGATTCTGATGAAAGCATTTGAGGCATGGGAAGAAAATCTGGAAATATATCTATTCCCAGGAGGACACTTTTCTGTCCTCAATGAGGGAAGAGCTTCTATGAAGTAAATTTAACATCCTTTGGCTGGCTGGTCTCCCCAGGGGATGGTGCTATATTGGGGACTCATTGTTGGCTTCTGCTATTGGCACTCATGAGTGGTGATGGCCAAATTAACTTTGGTGAGGGGAATTTATGCTATTAAGCTTATGCATAGCTTCTGTCTCTATCACCATGCCACTTGTACCTGACCATTGGGCAATTAATGGGGTGGATGGGGAAAAAGGCTAACTGACATCTACATGACCAGTCATCTTGTCCACCTATTATGTCCACCTATTGAGTGACTTATCTACAGTATGTGCCTCCTATTGGGCATTTTTGTGAGACATGATTGTCTTCATACTCTGTGCCCATTCCAGGAAGTCCATCTACATATCTCCTCTCCAGACCATTCTTGTTGTAAGGCCATAGAGGCCATAGAGCGGATTAAATAAGAGACAATAAAAGAAGGGATCAGGCAACCAGTGGAGGGATTCAGCCAATGACCAAGTATGTCTACTTCACATATATATATATATATACTAGTATACATATACACTCTGATTCTAACCTGGGTGGTATTTTGTACCCCAAATGAATAGCCTCAACTAAGAAACAGTATCTACTGGCTCCCTCCCACTGCATTGTTATTTTAAAAATTGGATGTAAGTCTTTCTAGGGGAGGCTTGGAAGGTCCCTTGAAGGGACCCAGCCTTCCCCTTGATGGAGGGGCTCTAGGCTTGTGATCTGGCTTGGTTTGATAATTGGATATGAGGCAGTGTAGTCCCACTGTGGCAATTTGAGTCAGGCTTCTGTTTTCCAAATATATAGCTAAAGCTACACCTTCGTAGACTGCCCATCTGTTCATTCCTAAGAACCCCGTGATCATTTAGCTGCCACCACACATCTCTGAAAGTGCAAACACTCTAAGAGCCTTTCCCTATTGTGGTAATTCACCCAACCTGACCTTGAAGTTAAGAGCCACCACCTGGCCTTTGGCAATCCAGAATTCTAGTCCCACTGAAATCAGAGAGTCCAGTTCTAAGGTGGTGTCTCCCCCACTACCATCTTTGGCCTTGCTTTTCAGGGTACTTCCATCACCTGTGCGTAGCTGATGCCGTGGTAATGGAGCAGCCTCTGGACCTTGCCAGGGTTACAGATGAGGGTGGCTGAGATTACACACCTAGGTACACTCCCAAGATTCCCGTTACCCTGAGCTCTTGGACCTTTGATACCTTAACCTCATTGACTCTAGGCCAGCACTGAGTCCAGGCTTCAATAAACCAGCCAACATGCTGTTAAAACCACTTGTGGGTACTCAAGTTAAAGAGTATAGCCTAAATCCACATTAGTAATTCACAAGTTTATGCCTGTTCATACTCACACTTCACCTCTTTGGTCTGCATGCACTTAACTTTGAATCCACTTCTATACATGCTTTCCAGCTTTTCCAGATTTAAAGCAACCATCCCTACTCATTCTGACCTACATACAGGCTAACCACTAGAAGAGAAATCAATTTTAGAACTTTCAAAATAACAGAGGGTAAATTGGGATTTTTTTTTTTTAACCCATCTAAAATGCTATTGGACAGGACACTTCTCTTTTGGCTCACGTTGATCCCTTCTTGTAGAAATCCTCCCATATCTTTCTGACTCTCCAATCTTTCACGGTTATATTGAGGAACTCTCTCTTCCCCTTAAATATAGAAACAAGAGTGCCCCAGAAGAGTTAATGCTTTAAAACAGAACATAATGAATCAGAGTAGAACATAGAAAATCAGGGGCGTCTGAGTGGCTCAGTCGTTAAGCATCTGCCTCTTGATTTTGGCTCAGGTCATGATCTCGAAGTCGCGAGATGGAGCCCGAGTTGGGCTCTGTGGTGAGTGTGGAGCCTGCTTGGGATTCTCTCTCTCCCTCTGCTCTTCCCCTGCTCATACACGTGCGCATGCACACCCATGGTCTCACTCTCAAAATGAATAAACTTTAAAAAAAAAAAAAAAAGAAACCTAGAAAATCATTCTAAGTGGGTCCCCAGGTTGGCAGGACTTCACTTTGTTTCTATCTCTGGTTCTTAACCTTGTTTTGATAACAAATCACTTTGAGAGTCTGGTAAAATCTGTGAGTCCCCTCTAGAGAAAATGTTCACAGACATAAAATACACATTCACTTTTCAGGTATTCAAGAATATCCAGTTATTGATAAACCCATAGTTAAGAACCCATACCTTTCGGGACTAGGTCAATGTATTTAAAATATCTAAAGAAAGTGTTCATCAGAAGGGGAATTAATGGTTAGGCATGAATATAGAAAAAAGAGAACCAAAAAGACAGACCCTATAGTGTCCTTCCAAATATCCTCCATGGAAGAGAGGACTGTGGACCAAAAAATCCATCAAATGTTCTGGTCCTGAGAGCAAGATGAGAGTGTCATTCTAACTTAGTCTGAAGCCATTGACCACTCAAATGAACAAATGCCCTTATTTTGATCGAATACACACCAAACTTCTGATTATAATTTGATTCCTTGAGTAGCTTGCCTACAGGGCAAAAGTGCTCTGACCAGAGAATGTGAGTAACTAGTCCCCTCTGCAGAAAGAGTTCCAGAGTAAATTAACAAGCCAGTATGTTTTTTAAATATGGCATTCTCTATGAGAATGGTTAATAAGAGTCTACATATAAAAGATGACCCTAGGCTTCTGAACTTGTGTGACAAGGGTAAATACCTCTAAGAAAGATTAATCTAGGTTTCTAAGCTTGCAAGGCAGAGAGAATGTGATAAATTTGCCAACTATCTCATTTAAATTTTTCAAATGCGTTGTCTTAGGACAGAGTCTGCCAGAGTCGCTGACTTTATTAATTTTTTTCTGGCTTAAGTGAGAAGAGTCAGATGTAGAATTTTGAGACTCTTCTGCAGAACAAAGGGATTTAGGTTATTTATATACCTTTAAGGAGTTACAGACACCAGTTACAATCATGTGGTTTCCCATGACAACCAATTATTATGCAAACCTTTGGGATTCAAGGTTTCCTACCACAGGAAATAATACTAAATTTTTGAAATCTCAATGTTTTTAAGGAGACTTCAGATAACCTTACAAAGTCGCTTTTTCAAAAGGCTATAAAATATTGAATAGGATGGCTACAAATAAAAATCCTCACATGGGTAGTCTCATCTATAGTCTTGTGACTGTTCTCAGCCTTCATCTTCTAACAAGCTCTTAAGAATGGCTTCATTGCTCTGACTCTCATCTCTGTCTTACACTGTGATAAGACTTCTCTCTCCAGAGTTCCTTTTTACACACAATTAATAGATAGGAAGTCTGCAGTTTTTGACTTCAGGCAAGATTTTAATAGCCAGAACTCAATGGAAAATGCAAGATTTGTAGAAACCTAGGAATTAATACATCAAATGTGAACATAGTAAATTGTAAGAAAAATATTCCTATTTCACCCAGCACATGAATGGTCTCTTAAATCAAGTGTAAAGTCTCAGCCTGGTCTCTTAAGTCCTTAAACAAATGCTCCCCTCCCCCCATCCACCCCACTCATGTATCCACTTTCCTCTCAATCCCAGACCAGTGCCTGTTCCAGCCAAGCAAACAGTACCTCGGTGTGGGTTCCCTCTGGTGCTGACAGGAAGATTCTAGTGCAAGTCTTTTATTTGGGAGGTTCAGGAGCCACCTGCTGGGGAGTTAAGAAAGTGACACAGAGAAAGGAACCAGCTGCCACAGAGGCCAACTACAGCTTAATTCCACAAGAAGATTCTGGAAAAGGGTTCAAAGCATACCTCACAATTATCTCACTAGAGAAATAGGAGCTCTGGGGTATTTTATACCACGTCTCATCAGTCATTGGCTGATGGCTGATCTGGGGAGTGTTAATTCCCCAGCACTTCCAGCATACTGAGTTTGTGTGAACAAGGCAGCTTTCCACAGTTCTGGAACAGCCTACAAGTGCAGAAGTGCATCAGATGCAGGGATGGCAGTCTGAGGGAGATATAGGCAGGATGCTGAGAGTGTCTGCAATACCTCTTCCTGCCCTGCTGGTTTTTCTCCAAAAATTCATCTTTTCTTCCTTCAGAATTGTCTTGAAATCCTTCTCTCCCAAGATCTCTCTGAGTAACCCTAACCCACTCTCAAGACATCTGCTAAGAGTGTATGCCTTGAACGAATGGAAGAAAACTCCTACGTGGACAAGTTTTTTTTTTTTTAATTTTTAATGTTTATTAGAGAGACAGAGAGACAGGCAGAAAGAGGGGGAGACACAGAACCTGAAGCAGGCTCCAGGCTCTGAGCTGTCAGCACAGAGCCTGACACGGGGCTTGAACTCATGAGCCATGAGATCCTGACCTGAGCGGAAGTTGGATGCTTAACTGACTGAGCCACCCAGGTGCCCCAGCTATGTGGACAAGTTAGACAAAAGTGCCCTCCTCTGAGCAGACATGGCTCCTGGGGGCCATACAAAATGGCACTTTTGAAAGCAGCTCCCACAAGTAAGTGCACGCAGCTTGATGGAGGGGTGAAGTGGGGACTGCTTTTGCTCACATAGTCAACCAGGTATCTTTAGGCAGTGCGCAAACTGGACAACAGTACCATGGCAGCCCTGCCTACTTCGATCACTCCTTTCATCTAGAGCCGTCCAGAAATTTCACGTAGTAGAGCTTTCTAGCAGAGTTTGATCAGATATTGAGTGTGTGAACTTGGCAGCAGCTCCCCAAGCATCTATTTGTATTAATTGATGTGTTTCGTGACTAAAGGAAAGGAGGAAGTAGGTGGTCCAGAACCAACTGGCAGAAGAAACTGAGGAAAACAGAAAACTGAAAATGATGCTTATGCTCCAGCTCTCCCTAGCTACTTCTCCCTGGAGGCCTACAAAATAATTCTCCACCTGACTTCCAAGGCAATGGAACAAGATCGCTGTCTAAACTTAATATGCCAAACACCCATTTTCTTTATCTTCAAAATGGTATAGGAAAGATAGGTGAGAAATTGAGAGGGAATATTCTGTCCACTGTTCAGAGCACATGGGGAAACCTAAATGAGGAGCAGTCCTGAATGTGGGTCCCCACGTGCTTTTCTCAAGTTAGTATCTGTTCACTGACTAGGCACCATGTGAAAAGTTCAACAAATTCTTTTTTAAACGTTTAAAATTACAATTTGCAACGTTATAAAAATAAATGAAATGGCACCTAAAATCTTTTTACTCTATCACAAACTATTTTAATGTCCTTGCTTTCTTCTTAGGTTCTCTGAGACGTTCCAGTGCCTACTCAAACTTATTTCTTATTTTTCGCTATCCTAAGTAATTTTTTGTAAGCATCTTGTTTATATTTACCTGTAACAAATCAGGAAGTTAATAATCATCGGCCATCGTCCCCATTCCAAAACTTCTGAAAAGCCTTTCTGGTTTTGACTTTTGGCAGCCCCTCTTCACGAAGAGCTTTGCCTCCCTTGCCTTTTTAGCCCTAATCCAGGCAACGTCCACTCCAGGCAGGGTGAATCCGGACTTAGGCACAAGGTCGTTAAGCACTTCTGGCTCAATACTCATTGACACTTCAGGCACTACCTTGGTACTGCGTATGTGCTAAATGCCCGACTAGGCTCAGGGACTTACAAAGATGAGTGAGATAGATTCCTGTTCTTAATTATTTTCTCATCTTGAAGTCTCCGAGTGCTATTTCAGATCCACACCCATCATGCTGAACTCAATAAAACTTAATCATCAGAATGTTCCATCAGAGCCTAGACATGGGAAGTCTGAGAACCCCTGACCTTCCTCTATAAATTACCCCTCACCAAGAGCATTTATTTTAACATCTTGACTGCACAGCTTTTATTTCCAATAAAAATCTGACTAAAGGAGAAAAGAGGGGGAACTTGAATTTGGAGATGAAAGAAAGGTGGGAAAATAGAATATTACTCATTCGCTTCACTGAGCATCTGGGTCCCAACCAGTTTGACTAGGGACCGTCTGAGGGTCAGGTAACCAGCACAGCTGCTTCAGGATTCAGGGGATAATTACACGATATCGTTGCATTTTAGAGTTTCTAAGGGAATATTCCTCGCTTGGAATACTTCTTGCCAAGTATAGAATTTGGTTCTTCACTCCCATACCACCCCCTCCCAAATATGACCACTCTTCACCCCCCCTCCCCCCCGTCTTCAGTTCTTCTCTCCTCTTCCCCTAAATTCTCATTTTCATAAGAGGATTTAGTTTCCCTCAACTCCAGCTTCTTATTCACAGACTGACTCCACAAATTCTCTGATTTAGAACTGCCAGGTACCTGATTCCTTTTGCACTCTGACCCTTTATAATCTTGAGGAAAAATATACTTTCACTTTCAACATGAATTTTATGGCCATTTTTTTTGATCACTTGATTACTCATATCTTGCTTGCTGCTGTCTCTCCTTAACCCCCAGTGCTTTTCAGTGTAAATTAGTTTTGCTCACAAGTATGCCCATTTTGGTATATTTCAGGGACATGTTATCCACTGCCTTCGTTCAGTCAAGAAATCCGGATCCCGTTCCCACCATGCTTTCTGCCTTTCTCCTCTATCTTGACCTAGTAACTGTTATTGTACTCATCACCTGAGCTTCATGGAGATTCACATGGTCAAGTGCATTTTTGTACTTGACATTTTAATCAAAGGATATCTTCCAAGGAAGAGTACCACTTGAGGGGTTCCTCAAGTCTCAGTGATGTTTGTGGGATATTTACCTCCTTCATGGAAGTCTATTCTCACCTCAGGTCAGAGGGTTGAGTCCATCATGCTCCTTAATTCATGGTACGCCGTCCTCATTGGTCCACTTGAAGACTCTCTCTTCTTTCATTTACTGATTTATTGTCTTTTATTCTCATTCCTCAGTCCCATTCTTCTAATTAAAAAAAAATGTTTTTAAGTTTATTTATTTCTTTTGAGAGAGAGAGCACAAGAGCAGGGTAGGGGCAGAGAGAGGGGACAGAGAGAATCCCAAGCAGGCTCCTCACTGCCAGCACAGAGCCCTACGTGGGGCTCGAACTCATGAACTATAAGATCATGACCTGAGCCAAAATCAGAGTTAGACGCCCAACTGAGTCAGCAGGCACCCCCCCCCAACCATTCTTCTCTTTAAATGAACAACACTCTAATATATGTGATGTGTATCCTTTCATTTCCTTTTATTTGTATGTTTCTTATAAAATGTATTATGTTAGATACGTGTATTTTTCATTTATATATGTGGCCAATTTAAAAACATGTAGCTTACTATTTTTTTTTAAGTTGCATTTTTAAGGGGGTGCCTGGATGGCTCTGTTGATGAAGTGTCCAACTTTTTTGTAGGATTTTATTTACTTATTTATTTATTTGAGAGAGACAGTGAGAGGGAGGGTTAGCGGGAGAGAGAGCATCTTAAAGCAGGCTCCATGCCAAGTGTGGAGCCTGACGCGGGGCCCGATCTCACGACCCTGAGATCATGATCTGAACTGAAATCAAGAGTTGGGTGCTTAACCGACTGAGTCACCCAGGTGCCCTGGTATCTGAGTCTTGATCTCAGTTCAGGTCTTGATCTCAGAGTTGTGAGTTCAGGCCCCATGTTGCGCTTCACGCTGGGTGTGAAGCCTACTTACAAAAAAAAAAAAAAATATTTTTAAGTAATCTCTACATCCAACATGGGGCTCAAGTTCACGACCCCAAGATCGAGAGTCTTATGCTATATTTTATTTTATTTTATTTTTTTTAATTTACATCCAAATTAGTTGGCATATAATGCAACAATGATTTCAGGAGTAGATTCCTTAATGCCCCTCACCCATTTAGCCCATCCAGTAACCCTCTGTTTGTTCTCCATATTTAAGAGTCTCTTCTGTTTTGTCCCCCTCCATGTTTTTATATTATTTTTGCTTCCCTTGCCTTATGATCATTTGTTTTGTGTCTTAAAGTCCTCATATGAATGAAGTCATATGATGTTTGTCTTTCCCTGACTAATTTCGCTTAGCATAATACCCTCTAGTTCGATCCATGTAGTTGCAAATGGCAAAATTTCACTCTTTTTGATTGCCGAGTAATACTCCATTGTGTATATATATACCACATCTTCTTTATCCATTCATCCATTGATGGACATTTGGGCTCTTTCCATACTTTGGCTATTGTTGATAGTGCTGCTGTAAACATTGGGGTGCATGTGTCCCTTCGAAACAGCCTACCTGTATCCCTTGGATAAATGCCTAGTAGTGCAATTGCTGGGTCATAGGGTAGTTCTATTTTCAATTTTTTGAGGAATCTCCATACTGTTTTCGAGAGTGGCTGCACCAGTTTGTGTTCCCACCAGCAGTGCAAAAGCAATTGTCTTTCTCCACATCCTCACCAACATCTGTTGTTGCCTGCGTTGTTAATGTTAGCCACTCTGATAGGTGTGAGGTGGTATCTCATTGTGATTTTGATTTGTATTTCCCTGATGATGAGTGATGTTGAGCATTTTTTCATGTGTCAGTTGGCCATCTGGATGTCTTCTTTGGAGAAGTGTCTATTCATGTCTTTTGCCCATTTCTTCACTGGATTATTTGTTTTTTGGGTGTTGAGTTTGATAAGTTCTCTATAGATTTTGGATATTAACCCTTTATCTGATATGTCGTTTGCAAATATCTTCTCCCATTCCATTGGTTGCCTTTTAGTTTTGCTAATTGTTTCCTTCGCTGTGCAGAAGCTTTTTATTTTGATGAGGTCCCAATAGATCATTTTTGCTTTTGTTTCCCTTGCCTCCAGAGACTTGTTGAATAAGAAGTTGCTGTGGCCAAAGTCAAAGAGGTTTTTGCCTGCTTTCTCCTTGAGGATTTTGATGGCTTCCTGTCTTACAAGAGTCGTATGCTGTATTGACTGAGCCATCCAGGTGCCCCAGCTTACTATTCCTTTTTTATTAAATACTATGGTTCTAAGATCTACCTCCAGTGCTGATGTACATCTAGTTTGTTGCTTCTAATTGATACTGAGTGCTCCGTTGGGTGTATCCCCTACATTTTACTTTTCAGTCCACCAGTTATAGGTAAGTAGGTTGCCTCAAACTTACTCTCAAAGAAAACATTTGCAATGAGCACCCTTGTACATCTCCCCATTCAACATGTATGAGAATATCCCTTGGATATAGGCTCAGGAGGGAAATCATTGGGTGATAAGGCACATGTAATCTTAATTTTACTTAGCATTGCCAGATTGGGGTCCAGAATGGCTGTACCAGTCTGTTCTGACACTGGCAGTGTGTGAGTGTCCCTATATTCCATTATCCCCAACAATATTTAGCATTAATTAGCTTTCTCATTTTTGCCGATATTAAGGGTAAAAAGTAATGTAACTCAATTTTAATTATATATTAACACAACAGAAATGCTGCAGATGGAGCCTTGGGTTCTCATTGACTCAGACCTCTTCTTCATATCTCACACCTACTCAGTTGTTAAATCCCATCTGCACCTCTCCAAAGCCCATTTCCTCCTCTTTTACTTTGCCATGATTTGGGGGGAAATTTTTCCCTTTCACTATTGCAATTGCTTCCTAATTTGTTTCTTAAAAAATTTTTTTTAATGTTTATTTATTTTTGAGAGGGAGAGAGAGTGCGAGCTGGGGAGGGGCAGAGAGAGAGGGAGACACAGAATCCGAAGCAGGCTCCAGGCTCTGAGCTGTCAGTGCAGAGCCCAAGGCGGGGCTCAAACCCATGAACCGAGAAATCATGACCTGAGCCGAAGTCCGATGCTTAACCGACTGAGCCACCCAGGTGTCCCACTACTTTGTTTCTTAGTGTCCAGACTCCACCCTGTCAATACATTCTATATCTGTTACTAAATATTCCAGAAGCAGGGCCCTTTGAGGCAAGAATGAGGATGTTATGAATGAATAATGATGAGGATTTTTACCCTAAAACTCTGAGTCAGGGGTTAACAAAGGTTTCCTTTCTAGCAGGGATCTCTAAACTTAATGAAATGTCAATCAGTTAGAGATATTACACCCCTATAAATCTCCACAGGGGAATTTCTAAAAGGTGATTATCACACCCTCACAGAAAGAAAACTGGGACTCATTAAAGAGTTTACTATGTCTGAGTTTGGAATCCACTCTTCTGAGTCGAAGCAGATAAAACCCGCCGATCATTAGCAGGTGCCTCCTTCCTTTCGCGTTTCTAAACGTTGCTTCATCATGTTGGGATTCTTTAATAAGTCCTGAAAAACCAATTCAAATTAATTAAGCCAAAAAAGAATTGGGAGGCAGAAAGGGAGGGTTAATTATGATAAAAACACAAATGTATTTCACAGAACCCAAGGGGGAAGTGTAGGCAGAACTCGGGGCGATTTGAAAGCCGACAGAGTAAGCTCTGCAAGATGTCTCGGTTCATTCCTCTCCTAAGTGCTTCTTGCTCTGGTCCTCCAACCGTGCGGCCGACTGTCACTGCCCCACAGATTCCAGATCTAAACGCTGCAGATGCCGCATCCCACAGAGACCAACTTAATTCTCTTTTGGCTTCAGGATTATCTCACTTTGCCAAACACTGTAGCTTTCTGTCCCCCAAGAGGCCTGATAATACAGAAATGAGTAAACAGAAATGAAGCATTGCTAGTGACAGACTTAAAAATTTCAGAACTGCTGGGTAGAAGTGGGGGGCCTTCATTACTTCATCCTGTTGGATGTTGGATTGTGAGAAACGATATCCAGACCTGATACGGGTTGTACCCGGAGATCCCAGACTCAGAGTTGGATTCAGGGGTGTAACAGAAGTTACATGTGACTAGTGAGTTGGAGGTGGTATGTGGGTTATGTTCATGGGCCATTTGGGATTGCATGTGTGAGAAGACAGGCGTATGTATGCTGAGCAACTCAGGGGCAGGCTGGGGGAACGTGATTCTGTTTCACCAACATTCCTCACTTGAGAAGTGGCACATATCACTTCTGCCCACGTTCCACAGGCTCGAACTCAGTCATATGACCACCCCCACCCGCATGGGAGGCTGGGAAGTGGACCCCAGATGTGTTTCCAGGAAGAAGAGGAAAATTCATGAGTGTCTGACCACTCTCTTCCACCAACACCTTCCACTTCTACAAAATGGCTTTAAAACGCTTTAAGTTCCCAAAAGTCTGCTCTGTTCTCCCCTCTGCTCTGAATCCGGATGGCAGAGTATCTGTAAGCAGAGCCTGGACATAAGAGTTGCATGAATTAGTTCTACATGGTGGGGGTGGGGGGTAGTGCTTTGTTGCTGAAGAAAAGGGAAAAAGGTAGGTGCTTGGGGGAGAGAAAAAAGAAAAATAGAGAAATAACCACATGGTGTTTATTCCCAATCTCTCCTCTCAACCTATTGAAGAATTAGACTTCTAGGCTCAGAAGTTGATAAGTTCCCTGTCTAAACGTGAGGTTCAAATACCTGCTTTATCTCAGTCTTAACATGGTGGGCGGGAGGACGAGATGAAGACTTAAGAAGAAATGTCATTCTGTTCACAGTTCAGGACGTCCAGCCTAACCTCACGGGGGTTTCTCGGGGCCTGTTTGTGAGCCCCCATCAGCTATTTTGGAGCCGCTGCCTGTAGGCTGTTTATCTAGGAGTCAAAAACTGTGTACAAATGTGATGGGGAGAGGTGAAGGGTTCAGGATTTATAATTGAACCATTAATTAGAACGTGATTTTAAAAAGAAAACAATGTAAATATGTCCATTTCAACCATAACCTTGATGCCTTGATGCAAGTATTTTTATTTCCTTGTGTTTCTTTTTGGTCTTTATTACCTTATGTACATACATTAACATTTTTAAATAAATTTATCATTTTTAAAAACAATGTTATAACCACCTGCACAAAGGAAGCCTGAGGAGACATGACAACTAAATGTAACGTATTCTGGATGGGATTCGGAACAGAGGAAGCTCATCAGGCAAAAACCAAAGGAAATCTAAAGTGTGGACTTTGGTTAATAATAAGGTATCAATATCGATTCATTAATTGTAACAAATATACCATACTGATGTAAGCTATCAATAATATGGGAAACTGGGTGCAAGGTATATGGGAACTCCCTGTACTATTGTCGCAAGTCTTCTGTAAATCTCAAACTGTTCTAAAAAATCGAGTCTATTTTTAAAAAGACTACATTATTATTCTATCCAGTAACTTTTTTTAGTGTTAGACATCCATTCTGTTTCTGGCTTTCCACTGTTAAAAATAATGTTCTTTAAACATCCTGTACCTTTTAAATGAATTCAGAATCAGAATCCACTTCAGAGAGAACCGAGAAGTAGTTAAACTCTAATGATTGCTCCTTCCCCTTCTCCAAACATTCAACTACAGTTTGCCTCTTAGACACCTGTCTCCCCATGGCTTACAGTACTTAATGCCACCTGCATAATGAGTGCTATTATAGTCTCTAGAATGAATCCTGACCCAAGCAAAAGATATTTAAACAGTTCTGGCCCAATACTCATTGACTCAGCAAACATCTATCACGCACCCACAGTGTGGCAGGTGCTGGTGGTAAATAGGAGGAGCTCTCTGCGGCACATATCCATTTGACTTAGGGTGAGGATATTTTAGAGGGTTATGTTTGTGGTCATCT
Source organism: Acinonyx jubatus (assembly GCF_027475565.1). Classification (NCBI taxonomy): domain Eukaryota; kingdom Metazoa; phylum Chordata; class Mammalia; order Carnivora; family Felidae; genus Acinonyx; species Acinonyx jubatus. Next base: position 54,884,566 of record NC_069390.1, on the reverse strand, counting down.
GAACTTGAGGGTTTGCATTTTAAAAGATAAAGCCAAGTTTCATCTTATATACAGCAGTCTTTTCTTCAGATAGTTTTCCTCTTCCTTAACATAGAGGCAATGTCCAGAATATAAATAGTATGTCTTGGCTCAGAATGCATCTGAAATGAAAAGCCATTTTGGGGCATCTGGGCGGCTCAGTCAGTTAAGCTTCCAACTTCAGCTCAGGTCATGATCTTGTGGTTTGTGGGTTCGAGCCCCGTGTCAGGCTCTGTGCTCTCAGCTCGGAGCCTGAGGCCTGCTTTGGATTCTATGTCTCCCTCTCTCTCTGCCCCTCCCCTGCTTGTGCTCTGTCTCTGTCTCAAAAAGAAATAAACATTGGGCACCTGGGTGGCTCAGTTGGTTAAGCATCTGACTTCAGCTCAGGTCGTGATCTCACGGTTCGTGGGTTCTAGCCCCGTGTCTGGCTCTGTGCTAACAGCTCAGAGCCTGGAGCTGCTTCAGATTCCATGTCTCCCCCACTCTCTGCCCCTCCCCTGCTCGTGCTTTGTCTCTCTCTCTCTCGTTCTTAAAAATAAACATTAAAAAATTAAAAAAAAATGAAAAGCCGTTTTATATTGGTTGACATGATACAGTCAGAAGTATATTATAGTTTATTAAACTTGGGGCCCTATACAAAATTAAATCATGGAGGTAAATGAGTATCAGATCATGACTAAATCTTAAGAAAAAGAAGCCAATGTGAGGTGAATGATAAGCCAGGTGAATGATAAATTCACCTCTTCTGATGGGAAAGCTTTGGGGGAAAAAGCCCAGTGAGAGGCAGATTCAGCTGGGCTGTTCAGAGTGGTGGGGGTGGGATGGAAGAGTGGCATGAAATGGAAGAGAGAGGATCCTGTAAAACATCAGGCCCCGGTCACATTCTCGGGCCCATGTGATTTATGTTGCATCCATCCCATTAGGAAGATCCTTTCATTTCAACCATTTCCTATGCTTTTCCCTGCGACAGGGAAGATGGAGACCTGAGATGAGCCATGGCCCAGAGTAGCCATTACAGCATGTCCATGGTGAGTCACATCTATCTTGAAGGGGAGCATGCACAGGGTTTCCTTCTAAGAAGATAGATGGTACTGAAAGTTGGAGTCCTTTCATATTTTTTTCTTTTAGTGCTCATACACAATAATCTATTAACTTCTGATTCAAGATAGAAAACATGAATTTGTCTTTTCCCACCTAAAAACCCATTACATGACAGGGAAAAAAAAAGATACAAGTGAGAAAACGAGGGGGATATCAGTGTAACAGGAATATCAACACATTTCTGAGAGAAAGGAAGTGGATGGAGAAGTAGTTCTGATGATGCAGGGTGCAGGAAGTTGCACCCTGGAATGTGCTAGAGGACTGAGAGACAGAGTTGGGTAGAGTCAGAACCCAAGAGAACCATAAGGCTTGGAAACACCAGGAATGGCCATTGGAAGAAAGATGACTTGGGCTTGAAAACTGGGAAATAGATGGCAGTTCTATAAGTAGAACATTGGACCCTGCTTACATGCTCTCCCACCCCATCCCCACACCAAAACCCCAGCTAGCAGGCATCTGCCTCTCAAGCGACTGTTTAGAATGTATTTCCAATATCTGCACTCTGGGCAGCTGATTTCTGGATCAGCCTGGAGTCAAGCTCTCCAATAAACAAGCCCAGCACATATTCACAGAGCCCCAATCAGGTCTTTGTGGCTCATTCCTAAAAGCAAATAAGTATTACCAGGTATTTGAAAGCCTGTAAGATGAAAGTGCTAAAACAAGAAGCCACAGTTATGAAAAGAATCACCAGGGGGCACCTGAGTGGCTCAATCCGTTAAGCGTCCGACTTTGGCTCAGGTCACTATCTCACGGTTTGTGGGTTTGAGCCCCGCGTCAGGCTCTGTGCTGACACCTGTCTGTCCCTGCCCTGCTCACGCTCTCCCTCTCCTTCAAAAATAAGTAAAAAAATAAATAAATAAATAAAAAATTAAAAAAAAACCACCAGGAAGCAAGAATGAGCTCTGGAATTAAATATATAATTGGTCAAATAATTCAATAAAAGAATAGTAAGATAAAGATGGAAGATATGAGAGGATTTGCAACACTCGAGTAATAGAAATTCCAAATGGGTCAGACAGAGGGTGGATGATTATAAGAGTGGTAAGAGACTTGGCCAGAGCTGAAGGACACTAGTTGCCAGACGAAAAGAATCCACCAAGTTCCAAACACGTGAATGATAAATCTGTGTGAAATTTCAAAACTCCATGAATAAAGAGAAGATTCTAAAAGATTTCAAAGATGGAAGGGAAAGAGGGGACTTCCAAATTAGACCTGAAAACCAGACTCACGTGGGATTGCTCATCTGTAGTCGTAGGTACTGGAAGACCACAGAAGAATAAAACCTTTCGAGTTCTGATAGGAAGTGTTATCAGTCTTTTACTTTTATATCCTGTGAAGTGCAAGGGCAGACTAAAAACATTTTCAGACAAACAAGTAACAAGGACTTTTATCTCCAACATAGTCCCGATGAGGAAATTCCTGAGGATGTACTCAAATAAGACCAGTGAGTAAATCAACAAATCAACAGACTTGGAATTCAAGCCAGGAGGGAAGTGAAAGGACAAGAACTCTGCAGCTAGGACAGGCTGGAGCAGGAGGATGGGGGATTACAGGAGGAGGGGGCTGCAGAAAGTACGGATTCCAGGGATTTGCTATCCTTGAGGATTTGGAGACACTTCAGGAGAAAAGCCATGTTTATTTCTAGAAAACTATTTTCTTCCATCTCTAAAAAAAATTGCTTCAGAATCCTTCCCTGATGAATCTATTCTATAATTCTCTACTCAGTGTCCTTTCTAAGAGATTTTCAGGAGCTGGCTGTTCCAGCAGAACCTACTCAGAATTTGGGGGTGTGAGGCCTGAAACTCCCTCGCAGGCATCTGTTGACAAGAATTGCTATTCACAAGGGGGGATAGGCTTTGGAGCTGAGGAAAGTTGGTGCCTAGAGGAGAGAAAGGAAAACTACAAAGAAAGAATTACATGATACTTGTTTCCTAACTAGCTCAGGGTTCCTCTTCAATCAGCCATTTAGTCTGGGTAGGGCTCAGCCCTCAAGTCTAAGGAAGGAACATACACACCAGGCTTAAGTCAAACAATACATACTGTTCTCTAGTGACAACATTGGCTAAGGGGCAGTACGTGCCATAAGATGTCCGATCACAAGGAATTTAGGACATTAGCTGGAAATGTTGAGGCAAAGATTTTCACTCTTTCCTGCTGGTCTTAAACCTGGAATGACGTAGTCTTAGAAGTTACTGGCTGCCATACGACAATAAGAGGGCAGAGAGAGCCTCTCTGTGGTTGAGACTGACACACAGTGGGGAGCAGAACCAAAAGATGGAGAGGACTTATGTCCTGATGATATTTTATAAGCTCCTGCTTTAAGCCACACCAATGGCCAACCCTGTTCTGGGACTTTTATGAAGTCCATAAACTCACTATCTGTGGAAGTCTGGGTCAAGTTTCCTCTTGTATAAAACAGAAATATTCTTACCTGATATAGACTTTATACATTTGCTTATTGATTTTCAGCTTTCTGATTGAACAGAATGTATTATGGCAACAGAAAAGGATATATAAATGCTTTTAACCTTGAAAATATAAAAATGAAAATACAGATGATAGAAACAGATGGAAGATGGAAGCAAAGGTAAATGAAGAACGGGGCACTGATTTCTATAAATGTTGGGATCAAGAGACATAGTCTATAGGTGATGAAACAAGAAATAAAGGTGTAAGTTAGCATGTGAAATTACAAATGTCATAGGGGTGCCTGGGTGGCTCAGTCAGTTGAGCGTCCGACTCTTAATATCAGCTCAGGTCGTGATCTCATGGTTGGTGGGATCGAGCTCCATGTTAGGCTCTGTGCTGACAGCATGGAGCCTGCTTGGGATTCTCTCTCCCTCTGCCCCTCCCCCACTTGTGCACGTGCTCTCTCTCTCTGAGACAGCACCAAAGAGAAGGGAAACTATTCAGGGGAAGTAAATAGGTTTAAATTGTGAGACTCAGGAGAAAACTAGAGAAGTTGAAGGGAAACCTTGAGGCTTTGTCTCTATTCTACCTTTGTGAAGTGTTTGCTCCTCTCTCTGAGCTGAAAGTTATCCTAAGAAGGTTGGGATTTCTTTTTCCTTTTGGATGATGCAATTGCAATGATGCTTATGAGTCAGGTCGTCAGGACATGCACACTTTGGAGCCCAGGGATGCTTAGCTGAGGGTTAAGAGAGAAAATCAAAGTGGAGACTTGGAAAATGGTGAGACAAAGCCATAACTAAACCGAATGGTTTGCTCTGACAATTTTGTCTGTTGGTATTGGTGGGAAAAAGGGAAAATTAGCTGAAAAAATGGAGGAGAGGTTGACTAATAATAGCTCACATTAGAGAAAATTAGCAAGAACTTTGGTAAAGGTAACTTGGAAACATGATATAACATACTCATAACTCCTTACACAATAGGGAGGTAAAAAAGCCAGAAGGAAAACAACATGCTTTCTATGGCATCAAAGTGGCCTGAGAATACTCTAGCGTTGACCTGCCTTCCTCTGGCTGATGAGGGGCACTAGCTAGATTTTGACTCTGATACTTTTCCCCTGGAAGAAAGGCTAAGACTCTAGGGAAGAAACACACTGGTTCCATCTCTCGAAGCAGGAAGCATTTCACACTGAGCCTGTAGCATCCTGTCATCTACTCAAGACAACAGGGATGCACTCAGAGATACCTGGCAGAACTGACAAGGTCTGAAACACCTGCTTAAAAACAGACCTGTGAGGAGAGACTGGCTGCCTCAGTTGGAAGAGCACAGAACTCTTGATCATGTTGGGTGGAGAGATTACTAAAAAAAAAAAAAAAAACCTAATGAAACTTAAAAAAAAAAACAGAAACAAAAACAGGGCTGTCAGTGGCCAAGGAGTCACCTATCTGAATGAACCCCAGAGAGGGAAACAGCGACCCCAGTGAATCAGAGCTCATATATCTGTTAAAGAACTGTGAGTTCACAAAAATCCTAAATAGGGGAAGATTTCACAAAAGGAACTAAAGGTGGTGGTACTGTGCACACTAGTTTGCAATATTATTGATTTAAAAATTTGTATCAATCATCCAGAAGTATATGAGTCATGCACTGGTATTTTGGTCAAACTCCAGAATGTAAGCTATATGAGTAGGTTTGAGGAGGAAAGAAACGCTGGAAAGACACAGGAGAAACATGGAAAATAGCTATCCATGGTGCTTATATAAGGTGGGGACATACTTGTAGAAAGTGAGGGTAATTTTGTAGAAGATGAGGGAAGTGCTGTGGAAGATGGAAAAATATAAGTAAAAGGTGAAGGGAAATACTGGGTGAGCACTGTTGAGCAGAGAGGAAAATCTGTATTAGAAGAAAGGAAGTATCAAGGTTAATTAATAGAAATATAATGCACAGGCAGAAAATTCAGATTTTTTTTTAATGTTTATTTTTGAGAGAGAGAGTGTAAGCAGGGGAGGGGCAGAGAGAGAGGGAGACACAGAACTGGAAGCAGGCTCTAGGCTCTGAGCTGTCAGAAACTTGAACTCAGGAACTGTGAGATCATGACCTGAGCCAAAGGAGGCTTAACCGACTGAGCCACCCAGACACCCTGCAAATTCAGATTATTACATATGGGTCACCGAGTCCTTCTGAAGAGTTGGTCAAAAGGAGGAAGGAAATTTGTACATTGCTTGGAAAGTGAGAAACAGTCTGGGCTAACCGTGTCAGGCCGAGCAAACTCACAATGTACAAAGTCAGTTAAGGTAAGAGAAGGAATCAGAGTTACAGGAAAAAGAGAATGGTAGGTTATGAGAGAAATGTCAAGACATTAAAAATAGACTCCTTTTCATAAGAAGATAAAGATTAAAGAATTATGCAAACTAGGTGAAGGAATGAAAAGGATATGACGGTGTCTTTAGAAATAAGCAGGCCTACACCGAACACCAGCAAAGGAAAACAGTCCCTTGCCAGAATGCAGAACCAAAGGTCAATGAGAAAACGGACTGGTCCACCTACAGTCAGCACCTACAAGACCTCACATCCGGTGCTTATACCACTGTGACCAGCAGGGGGCGGGTGTGCCCACTTAGCTAGGGTGGGAGGACACTTCTGTGCTTCTAGAGGCCTCCCCGCCCACAGAAGTCCCCAGAGAGCTAGTGCTTTCAGAGCAGGACCCAACCCAAGGGCTGAACGTTTCCGTCCGCAGGGCCAGAAGAGCAAACTCTGGACTAGAGCCGGTTCTCCTTCCTCTTTCCTTCTTCCCAGCCGCTCCACCACTCTCTGCCTTGGGCTCATCAGGATGGATCTCAATAGGCCCTTTACCCTGTGGGTACGGCCAACCACTCGTCCTCATTCCCAGGGCCTATTCCTGTTTGGCTTGGACATCACCTTTTCTGATCCCATCTGCCCTAACTCCTCATCTCCTAAAACCTCTCCACTGTGCCCTGAGAGCTCAAGGTCATTCATCAGCAGAATATTCTGCATTCTTACCCTCTTTATGAACATTCTCTTCATCTTCTTGCTCTGCAACATAATTTTGGTCCAAAGATACTGCTTTCCTTGAAGTCCTCTCAAGAGGTAGTTTCTTGCTCTCCTACAGCTTCTGTATCTCTAGGCCTGGAGGTGATTTACATGTTTTCCTTGTTCCTCATTGCTAATCACAAATGCCTTCTCCTCCATAATACGAAGAGTCTATACTATCCACAACCCCTCTGTATGTGGGCATCTCTGACCTCCTCCCCATGTGTAGATGATTTTAGCCCTTGGATCACTCTCTCCAACAATCCAACATCATTCTTGGGAATTTCCATATCCACATTGATGATTATTCCAGTGCCCCGGATTCTTAAATTCCTCAATATTCTCTTCTCCATGAAATTGTCATCCATTCTATCTAAGCCATTCCCTTCCATGATAGTATTCTAGACCTTGTCATTATAAGAACTTCAGTCTTACCATAATTTCAATTTTAGATATTTCATTCTTTGACCACACCTCTTTCCTAACCCAGATTTTCTAGAACACAGAGCTGACCTGAGGCAAAACATATGTGCTGATGCTTTTTTGGGAAAGATGCAAGAGTGGGGGGAAAGGAATAATCAGGTAGAGAAGTCAAGAGAACACCTACCTACAAGGTGGTGCTTTACTGAGCTGGCACCATCTTTACAAGAATGCTAAATGGGATGGCTTACAGGACCCTTCCAGAGAAGCCATATGGAACCGCTGCATCTAAAAACATTCTGTCAGGGGAGGAAAAGGAAGCCATTTGTCTGTGGGTGCCTTGTCATGTTCTGTTTCTCATTGGCCAAAACCCTCCCCACGGGACAGTAAGTCCTTAGGATCTGCAGGTTGTGTATTTGACCCCTCTGGGAAGTCAGTGGGGGAAGCCAGAGCACTCAAAGGTCCAGTCAGGTCAGACCTGGTGTGGGAGCTGCTATGGCTCCCACGGCAGTGGGTGTGATAGAAGTTGTGCTGACCCTTGGTCCTGAAGCCTAAGGGGGTGCCTGAGGCAACCAGAGCTGGGAGATACAGTGGTCAGGGCTATCACCACTGGAATGAAAGAAACCATATCCCAGGGCAGTCTAGCCAGAAAATATGGCAAGTGGTTTAGGTCCTGGGGAGAGGAGTGGGCAAGTCAGGCTGAGCACATCTGGGGTGAAATAAACTGGATCTTGTACATCCATCTCTTGTGCCACTTAGATCTGTTCTTACCCATTTAGATCTGGATCTTGTGTGAGGAAAAATGATGCTCTCACTTTTTCCCCCAGAAGCTTAAAGCCAGTTCTTCAAGCTGATGACCAGTTGCATTTCTTTAGAAGGGACTATCAGACCAAGTTATATGCCTTTATTACAGCTGATCCCAGGGCCATAATTGACATTCATCATCTTCTGCTCTAACAACCATTGTAGGTTTCCCTCACTCTCAACCGGAACTTTGGCTGATCTGGGTTACTTGCATGGTGGGGTGATCCAGAATTCAGCACCCTTGCCTTCCTCTTGTCAAACAATGGTTGCAATGATCCGTTCAGAGTTATTCCTGGGCAGAGAAGCAGCAAGACTTGCCCCAGTGAATTCCCTGAATTGCAGACAGACTCTTTATCCATTATGAAATGGCAACCCTTGCTATTAATGTGATTCAGGGTCGACGACCCCTGCCAGTGTAGTAACTTCTTTGTCTGCTGGTCCATTGGCATGAGGAGCTCAGAGTGACCAAACCACAGTCATAGCCTTTAGTTACCTGGTAGAAGCACATGCGCACGCTTGCACACACACACACACACACACGAATAGGAACTTGTCAGGCCCTAAGATTACGGAACAGAAAACATGAGTTCTGTAAGTGGGTCATGGGGAATAATGGTGATCAGGGACAATCCTACTTCAATCACCTTGTAGTTGCCCAGACTTATGCATTCTAGCTAATGAAGAGACAAAACCACCTTCCTCCCTGGCATCATTATAGTGATGCATTCCTGAGGAAATTGCAAGGATTAGCACCACCAACAGCTTGAAAGATACAGACTAGTTATTCCTACCACAATCCCATTTAATTTGTCCTGTTGGCAGATGCAAAAGCTTGATGGATTCTGGAGAGTGACTATGGATTATTATACACATATTCAGCTAGTGAATTCAATTACAGCTGCAACCTGGATGTGATGTCTTTTTTGGAGCAAATCGATATAGCTCCTGGCATCTGGGAAATGTTTTGTTTTCAATCCAAAAGCAATCTGCCGTGATGTGGCATGACAGCTGTATTATTTCACTATTTTTTTCTCGTGGCTATGTCAACCTCTGGCTTTCTGGAATAATATAGCCAGAGGAGGCCTTGATCATCTTGATAACCCACAGATCATCATGCTGGTCCATTACATTGATGACACTATGCTCATTGGACCTGCTGAGCAGGAAGTAGTAAACATGCTAGATATTTTGGTAGGACATGGGCATTCCAGAAGATACGAGAAAAACTCTGTGAAAACTCAGGGACCTGACACGTGGATGAAGTTTCTAGGGGTCGAGGTGCCTGGGACATGTTGAAATATAGCTGTTAAAATGAGACACGGGTTGCTTCATCTCGAATTGACCACCGTGACTAAAGAGGCATAAAGCTTGGTAATAAGCCTGTTTGGATTTTGGAGGCAACATATATACTACTTTGGAGCATGTTGCTCCAACCCATTTACCAGATAATCTACAAGATTTCCAGTTTTGAGTGGGGCCCAGGGCCAGAAAAGGCTCTGGAGCAGGCCTAGGTTGGTCGTGAGACCTAGCAGACCCAATGGTATGGGAAGTGTCTGTAACAAGAGAGAGCGAGCCTCTGCCAAAACCCCAAGAAGATAATCACAGTGCAGACCCTTAGAGGACTGAAGTAAAACTATACCCTCTCTGCTGGCTGTCTTCCATTTGAAAAGCAAATCTTAACTTGCCATTGGGTTCTGGTGGAGATCGAGTATCAGAAACTGAAACATTAAGTGATGAGGCCAGCAGACTCCTGCTTGAGGTGGGATGCTGTCAGCACAAGATGAGTTTGCCATCACAAAGAACTGTCAGCCGCAGTAACGGCTGAAATCAGGTAAGCTAAGGAGATATGACACAGGCCATCATAGGCTCTGTTGTGGTTACTTCTTGCACCACTGAGATCCCCTTGGATCCCACATTAAATCCATTCTGTGAAAGATGATAGCCAGCTGCAACCTCTATGAAAGATTTAGTGTACAAGGATTACTGAGATAAGCTACAGCCCACTAGTTGGAACTAGATGTAAAGAGCCAGAGGTCTAAGAGGGCAGAATGGAGAGAGCATTTGGAGCAGGGGAGTGGGAAGGTAGGTAAGTGGCGTCTTTGGGCTCTGGAGAACAAGCAGTGTAGTATTATTTCAAAATCTCGCTTCCCAAATGCAGCTTGTTCTCCAGGACTCAAAGATGACTTCCTCTTTCCCTGCTCCAAAATCCCTCTCCGTCTCCCCTCTTAGACCTCTGGCTCTTTACATTTAGTTCAAGAGAGAGAAACCACTTGCTCTATCTACCTCCTCTTAGTGCCTTCTGAGTCAAGGGGCTAATAGAATCCGGTACAACAACCGCAACATTCAGATACCAAGACCACACAGATTCTCACTGGGGAGAGAGTTGGACGGGAAGGTATTCTCACAAAGAGCAGTTTCAGTGGAAGGGAGGGGAGGACACAGATGACATCGGTGTGGTGAGAGAATAGGACTGGACAAATAGAATGTGGAATCCTTTTTTTTTTTTTTTCAGTTTGTTTATTTTGAGAGAGCGCACACAAGCAGGGAAGGGGCAGAGAGAATCCGAAGCAGGCTCTGTGCTGTCAGTGCAGAGCCCCACACAGGGCTGGAACTCAGGAAACTGTGAGATCATGACCTGAGCCAAAGTCAAGAGTTGGACACTTAACTGACTGAACCACCAGGTGCCCCAGATGTAGATTCCTTTTGAAAAGCTCGACTGAGAAGGACCCCTGGCAGAGATCACCCCCAGCTAGAGCAGTGACTCTTGTCTAGACACTCTCGCTGCCCTCTGGATATACCACCCTGCTCCATAAGTATCTGATTCCTCTTCTAGACTAAACCTGAGGATAGGATTCACTTCTACTCTGTCCCTTATCCTCTCCTGCCCTCCAGCAGTCAGCACAGCAGCTAACACATAGCACACTGAATGATCAATCCGTGAGTGAATAACGTTACGCGTGTTGGTAGTCATGGAGACATACGCTCAGGTCCCCCTTCAAGGAAGGGGAATGCAGAGAATGTAGTCAGCAGACAGATGTAGCTGTCAGCTCTTTCAGGATCTGCCTAAGCAGCCCTTAGCAGTGATTGAGTGAGCCATTCCAGCTGGACACAGGACACAGGCAATATTTCAGAGTAATTCCAGACTGACCAAGACTTGGGCAGGTCTGTTTAGTACTTTAGTTTCTTCTGCCTGACTCTGCTCCCTCCTCCCACCCCACCCCATCTTTACAGGTGTGGATCCTGTGGAAAAACAAAATTCAGCAGACTAAATTTTTAAGATCTTATTGGCTTCATTCAACGACTCATGAATCAGGCAGCATCCAATCTAGCATATAGAAAGGAGCTCTGATGGCACAAAAACAGACACTCAGATCAATGGAACAGAATAGAAAACCCAGAAATGGACCCACAAATGTATGGCCAACTATTCTTTGACAAAGCAGGAAAGAGTATCCAATGGAATAAAGACAGTCTTTTCAGCAAATGGTGTTGGGAAAACTGGACAGTGGCATGCAGAAAAATGAACCTGGGGGCACCTGGGTGGCTCAGTCGGTTAAGCGTCTGACTTTGGCTCAGGTCATGATCTCACTGTTCCTGGGTTTGAGCCCCGCGTTGGGCTCTGTGCTGACAGCTCAGAACCTGGAGCCCGCTTGGGATCCTGTGTCTCCCTCTTACCTGCCCCTCCCCTGCTCATGCTCTGTCTCTCTCTCAAAAATAAATAAACATTAAAAAATTTTTCTTAAAAAATGAACCTGGACCACTTTCTTACACCATAGACAAAAATAAACTCAAAATGGATGAAAGACCTAAACGTAAGACAGGAAGCCATCAAAATCCTTGAGGAGAAAGTGGGAAAAAACCTCTTTGACCTCGTCCACAGCAACTTCTTACTCAGCATGTCTCTGGAAGCAAGGGAAACTAAAGCAAAAATGATCCATTGGGACCTCATCAAAATAAAAGCTTCTGCACAGCAAAGGAAACAATCAGCAAAACTAAAAGGCAACCAACAGAATGGGAGAAGATATTTGCAAGTGACATATCAGATAAAGGGTTAATATCCAAAATCTATAGAGAACTTACCAAACTCAACACCCAAAAAACAAATAATCCAGTGAAGAAATGGGCAAACGACAAGAATAGACACTTCTCCAAAGAAGACATCCAGATGGCCACTGACACATGAAAAAATGCTCAACATCACTCATCATCAGGGAAATACAAATCAAAACCACAATGAGATACCACCTCACACCTGTCAGAATGGCTAACATTAACAATTCAGGCAACAACAGATGTTGGAAAGAAGGGAAAGAGATGATCTCTTTTGCACTGCTGGTGGGTATGCAAGCTGGTGCAGCCACTCTGGAAAACAGTATGGAGGTACCTCAAAAAATTGAAAATAGAACTACCCTACAACCCAGCAATTGCACTACTAGGTATTTATCCAAGGGATACAGGTAGGCTGTTTTGAAGGGGCACATGCACCCCAATGTTTATAGAAGCACTATCAACAATAGCCGAAGTATGGAAAGAGCCCAAATGTCCATCAATGGATGACTGGATAAAGAAGGTGTGGTATGTATATATACAATGGAGTATTACTCAGCAGTCAAAAAGAATGAAATCTTGCCATTTGCAACTATGTGGATGGAACTAGAAGGTACTATGCTAAGTGAAATTAGTCAGTTGGAGAAAGACAAATATCATATGACTTCACTCATATGAGGACTTTAAGATACAAAACAGATGAACATAAGGGAAGCAAAAATACAAGAACAGGGAGGGGCACAAATAAGAGACTCTTAAATTTAGAGAACAAACAGAGGGTTGCTGGAGGGGTTGTGGGAGGTGAGATGGGCTAAATGGGCAAGGGGCATTAAGGAATCTACTGAAATCACTGTTGCACTATATGCTAACTAACTTGGATGTAAATTACAAAATAAATTATTAATAAAAACAAAAAAAAGAAAAGAGCTCTGAGAAACTGCACAAAATGGGAGACTTTCATAGGCAGAAGGGAGCAGGAACAAGGAAGTTTTACTAGGCAAAAAACCAGATTGGTTACTGAGAGGTTACATTCAATGGTGGATGGCAGGGGTTTGTCTGGCAGATTACTTCAGGCGATTCCTGATTGGCTGGTTTAAGATTCCATTTCTGGGGGAGCCAAAACGGTAATTAAATTAAGTCTCAGTTTGGTGACATGGGCTTAGCACAAGCAACTTTTGGACCTGTTGTCTTATTTTCAACATTCCCTAATAACCATCTGGTTACCCACACTCCAGCTTCTGCTTCCACAGAAGCCATTTGTGACAGGAGATAAAGGAGCTTGCTCCACAATCCAAGCAAGACAAAGATGAGATTGGGGGAAGGGGCAGGAGTTCAGGTGCCCAGGGAGAAGGGCCAGCCAAGCAGATCTGTGGCCAGAGTTCACCCTCCTTACTATCGAAAATATGCACTCTAGAATTTCATCTGTTCCTTTCCCCTTTTAAGATTTTGTTCTGTCAGCTTTCTAGTTAAGTTATGTATTAAAGAATGTCAGATGAATGAGAAGGGGTTTGTATTGTGCCTGTCAGAGAGACCAGAGCCCCTTTGAGCTTGGAGAAGCAACGGTGATCATTCCACCAGCTCTCAAGGTAGAGCTGGCCATATAGCTGAGCATCTGGGAACTCCTTCGGGTTGGGAGTTTTTCCCCCACACTTCAATTTGGTTCCGTTCTGCGGGAGTACATCCTCATACCCTAGCTCGGAATGTATCATATTGACTCGGCACAGTGTTGATGATCCTTTTGGTTCTTTTCTTCCTCCAAACCTAAGGCACATTTCAGAAGTGTCTATTACATCTATGTCACTTACTTCCTGCGAGCCAGGAAGTTATCAAGAGTAGTGATCAAGTGATCTTGTAGTGATCAAGAGTCTGGGCTTTGGATTCAGACCACTTGAGACCCAGTTTTGCCATTTACAGGCTGGGGTGACACTGGTGAAATTATTTACCCCTTCCACACTTTGGTGGTTTTCTGATCTGTAAAATGGAGATAATATTGTTCCTCACAGGATTGTTGTTGGAGTTAAGCAAGATAATATATCATAAGCACCAAAAGTAGAGTGTTGCTCACAGTAATGTTCAGTAAACACACACACACACACACACACACACACACACACACACACGTTCATTTACACATGGATAGATGTAGGGCCACTACCCAGAGACACAGCTTCAATGCTGAGGTTCACCCCACTCTGTCCCAGACAAGACCCTGGCCTTACTAAGCTGGGGGGATGGAGAGAGGCTCTGATGCAGTCACTCTCCTTTATTATCAACATGACCAGAATCAACAAAAACCAGAGAGGAGAGTTCCTCTGAGACTGAATTATCACTTTGTGATCTAAAAAGCCTTCCCTTGCTCCTCCCTAGTGCCAAGGCTACAGAAACAAGCATTATGAAAAGGGAAGGAGGGAAGGAAGGAAAAAAGGAAGGGAGGGAGGGAGAGAGGAGCCCCACCTTTGAGTCTGGGTCTGGAGAAGCAGAGCATTAGGCAAGGGGCCCTGGAAAGGCTCACAGAGCAAAACATTAGTGGTGACAAAGAGAAGCAGTGGAGTTATTTAGATCTGGGTTTAAATTCTTGGTGCAGGGGCACCAGGGTGGCTCAGTCCGTTAAGTGTCTGACTCTTGGTTTCAGCTCAGGTCATGATCTCCCAGTTTTGTGAGATTGAGCCCCATGTTGAGCTCTTTGCTGACACCATGGAGCCTGCTTGGGATTCTCTCTCTCCCTCTATTTCTGTCCCTCTACCCCTCACTCTGTCTCTATCTCTCTGAAAAATAAATAAACTTTAAAAAAGTTATAAAAACACTTAAAAAATTTCTTGGTGCAGCGTGTACTTGCTGAGAGAACCTGGTTAAGTTGCTTTAACCTCTCTGGTTATGAAATGAAGCCTCATTTCTCACCTCTTAGTCTCTCCTATTCCGTGCTTTAGCCACACTGCACACACAGTTCCTCAACTGTGCATTGAAAAAAAAATGTATTGTTTCTGTGAATTTTCAGAGTGTTCCCTTTGCAGTGACCCATTCTCCAAGCGCCCCCCAAGCAAGCTACTTTATTCCCTTTTTGGGGGGTCAGTTGTGGCTCTTCCTGCAGAACTCAGCTCAGATGTCTCTTCCCCGGACACTCAGCCTGCTGTGGGCTCCCAGGGAAACCTGAATTATCTCTGCTGTAGCGCTTAACAGCTATGCAATGACGTCTGGAGACACCTCCCCCGACTCCCCGCCAGATCTCCGAGACTTTTTTGGGACTGTAGTTTCAGTGCCTGGCGCTTCACAGATGTTCTGTAAATGAGGTTGAATATCACTGAAACTTTGTCAGCTTTAAACGATTGGACAAATGCACACGGTAGGCATCAACAAATATTTGTTGGGAGGAATGGAGTGGAGTGAAATGGAAGGATTTTAATATTTTTAGCAGCACTATCTTAAAAGTCCACAAGATGGCAGTGTTTCCACATGAGAAATAATGGCGGCAGTCTGAATGAAATTAAATGTACTCCTAGCTGGTGCTGGAAGTTAAAGGGAATATTGATATAGAAATAAGAGAAATTAAAACACAAACAACAAAACAAAACAAAAAGAAATAAGAGAAATTGGTTGGCTATTTGGTTGATTTAACTGAATACGCGATATATGGACATGGTACAAAATGCCGAAAATGTAAACTCTCCTTTCCTTACTACTTCTCTTCCAGCTCCATTTTGTCCACTCCAAAGGCAACTATTTTTATTATCCTTCAAGAGATATTCTAAGTATTTAAACATAGGAAGGTCAAAATGCTTTTCTTTTTTTTAAGTTTAATTTGTTTTGAGAGAGGGAGAGAGCAAGCGGGGGAGGGACAGAGAGGGAGACAGAATCCCAAGCAGGCTCCTTTGTTTAACAGCTATTTGCTGAGTGCCTTACTAAAGGATGAAGAAATGAGAAACTCCATCTCTGCTCCCAAGAAGTTTAGAGTAAAGTGCTTGCTTTGGCAGCACTAATACTAAAACTGGAATGATACAGAGAGGATTAGCATGGCCTCTGTGCAAGGGTGACATGCAGATTTATGAGCGTTCCGTATTTTTAAGAATGAAATTTTTCCATTTGCAATGACATGGATGGAACTAGACAGTGTTATGCTAAGTGAAATAAGTCAGAGAAAGACAAATACCACATGAGAGTATACCATATGAAGAATGCAAGAAACCAGACAAAGGGAGGAGGAGGAAGAGAGGGAGGCAAATCAAGAAACAGTCTTAACTATAGAAAACAGACTGATGGTTCCCAGAGGGGAGGGGGGCGGGGGAATGGGTAAAATAGGTGATGGGGATTCAGGGGGGCACTTGCTGAGATGAGCACCAGGTGTTGTACAGAGTGTTGTATTACTATGTTGTACACCTGCAACTAATACTACACTGTATGTTGACTAACTGGAATTTAAATTAAAAACTTCAAAAAGAAATGTTTAGAGTAGGGAATCCAATGCACCCCTAGAGCGGGGAAAGCGATGCCAGCTGCCGTTTCTTCAAGACCTAAAGTGAGCCAGGGACAGTGGTGATCTACATATTATCTCATTTAATACAAGGAATTCTCCTTTTTAATGTTTTTTGTTTTTATTTTTTGAGAGCGAGTGGGAGAGGTGCAGAGAGGGAGGGGACAGAGGATCTGAAGGGGGCTCTGAAGTGGGCTCCGCACTGACAGCAGAGAGCCCAATGCGGGGTGCAGGGGCTAAAACTCACAAACCGTGAGATCATGGCTGAGCTGATGTATGCTCAACCGACTGAGCCACCCAGGTGCCCCAATACAAGCAATCCTCTTGAAGGTAGGTAGAATATGACCGACCGTTGATAATGAGAAAATTAACAATGAGAAAGGGAAGGGAGTTTGTTCAAGGTCACACATGTAGTAAATGCAAGAGTCAAAATTGAAATCCAGGTCTGCTGCACTCTAAAGCTTATACTCATTTTGCCATGATAATAAGGTGGGAGTAATCCTTCTACCGAACAAATATTTATTGAGTAGCTCTTTTTGTTCCAGATATCGTTCTGGGTGCTAGTAATGTAGAAGAGAAAAAACAAAGTCCCTGTTTCCTGGGGCTCACGTTCTACCACCAAAAGACAGTAAACAAAACGAATTTTCAGTATGGCAGGTGGTAAGTACTGTGAAGTAGGCAAGATGGTGGGAGTGGGGGGAGAGGATTGCTAATTTAAGTCGTCAGAGAAGGCTCTGATAATGTGAAGTTTGAGCAGAGACTTAAAGGAAATGCAGGAATAAGAGATGGGACTGCCATAAAAAAAGAGCTTCCTCCTTTGCCTGCCTGTTTAGAGAGAGGGGAAGAAATGAGGGTGCAGGTATTCTCTTCCGAGCTAGAAGACCTGAGCTTTATTTATCGATTTATTAGCAATTTTTTGAACCTCTGAGCCCAAATTCCCTTTTCTGTAGACAGGAATAACATTCCTTGCCCAACTTCCCGCACGCAGCCGCCATGAGATGCAAACTCTTTGAAAATACCTCGAGTGAGAAAGCGAGACTAGGAGTTAGCTCTTCAACTGAAAGGAAGTCTGTCTAGGAAAATAAAGAGAATTGCTATTACAGGTAGACTGGTTACCCTAGACATTTTTTGAAAAGCTGTCCCAGGCTGTAAAGAGAAATAAGCTAAAAGAAATAAGCATACATTTCATAATAGGCTTCTGCTGAAGATCCCTGTTTAACTTGCAGTAGTCAGAAACTGCGTCGCGTATTTTAACTGAACGTGGCAGAAAGCTCTGCCACTCGAACCTTTATTTTTTTTTATTATTTATTATTTTTTTTTAGAGTCTCTTATGCTTTGGCTCTCTCTCCCACTCTAACCTCTTTTTTTCTTTTTCTTTTTTTTCCTTCCCCACCCCCATGGGTTTCTGTTAAGTTTCTCAGGATCCACATAAGAGTGAAACCATATGGTATCTGTCTTTCTCTGTATGGCTTATTTCACGTAGCATCACACTCTCCAGTTCCATCCACGTTGCTACAAAAGGCCATATTTCATTCTTTCTCATTGCCACGTAGTACTCCATTGTGTATATAAACCACAATTTCTTTATCCATTCGTCAGTTGATGGACATTTAGGCTCTTTCCACAATTTGGCTATTGTTGAGAGTGCTGCTGTAAACATTGGGGTACAAGTGCCCCTGTGCATCAGCACTCCTGTATCCCTTGGGTAAATTCCTAGCAGTGCTACTTCTGGGTCATAGGGTAGGTCTATTTTTAATTTTTTGAGGAACCTCCACACTGTTTTCCAGAGTGGCTGCACCAGTGTGCATTCCCATCAAGAGTGCAAGAGGGTTCCCATTTCTCCACATCCTCTCCAGCATCTATAGTCTCCTGATTTGTTCATTTTGGCCACTCTGACTGGTGTGAGGTGGTATCTGAGTGTGGTTTTGATTTGTATTTCCCTGATGAGGAGTGATGTTGAGCATCTTTTCATGCGCCTGTTGGCCATCCAGATGTCTTCTTTAGAGAAGTGTCTATTCATATTTTCTGCCCATTTCTTCACTGGGTTATTTGTTTTTTGGGTGTGGAGTTTGGTGAGCTCTTTATAGATTTTGGATACTAGCCCTTTGTCTGATATGTCATTTGCAAAGATCTTTTCCTATTCCGTTGGTTGCCTTTTAGTTTTGTTGGTTGTTTTCTTTGCTGTGCAGAAGCTTTTTATCTTCATGAGGTCCCTATAGTTCATTTTTGCTTTTAATTCCCTTGCCTTTGGGGATGTGTCAAGTAAGAAATTGCTGCGGCTGAGGTCAGAGAGGTCTTTTCCTGCTTTCTCCTCTAGTGTTTTGATGGTTTTCGGTCTCACATTCAAGTCCTTTACCCATTTTGAGTTAATTTTTGTGAATGGTGTAAGAAAGTGGTCTAGTTTCATTCTTCTGCATGTTGCTGTCCAGTTCTCCCAGCACCATTTGCTAAAGAGACTGTCTTTTTTCCATTGGATATTCGAACCTTAACTTTAATCGACACATCCCACCTAGGCATTTCCCTTCTTACCACGCCCCCTCACTCGAACTCCATTTCCCAACATGCCCTAGGCTTCTCTATGTCGGCAGTCATTGTGACGCGAGTAACACAGCTTTCTGGGAAGTGTAGTTTATTTGTTCTCCAGCCGCAGAAAAATCTAAGGCTGTGGACTACCACTCCCGTGAAGTAGCGCGGAATTCCACCGCGTTCGCGGCGTCTTCGAACGCGCCGCGGCAGCCATGTTGGACGCGGCCAGCACAGGGGCCGGCACCAGGGGGTTATCGAAGCAGCTGTCACGATGCTGGGGTCCCTGGTGTTGAGAACAGCGCCGGCGCCCCGGCTCCTCCTCCAGCTGCTTAGGTCCCCATCGCTGCGGAGAAATGGAAGTGCCTCCGGCCAGACTGTAACCACCGCGGGCCGCGGGGAGCCGCAATGGCTGAGGGCGGCCGTCGGGGGGCGCCCTGCAACATCGCCGGCTTTCCTCACCCGAGGAGGGGCAGCCACCTGGGGGCGTCAGGGAGAACGCACCGAGACCCAGTGCTTCCTAGCCACAACATGGGGACGCCTTCCTAGTCCAGAAGAAACACTCCCGGGACAGGACAGCTGGAACGGGGTCCCCAACAAGGCTGGACTGAGCATGTGGGCCCTGGCCACGGCGCTAGTGGTTCACTGTTACAGCAAGAGCCCGTCCAACAAGGGTGATTATCGGGGCAGTCTGGGTTCGGGGAAGGTAGAGGCGGGAGGAGTGTCCTGACTCGAGGGTGGGAGTTGCTTGTAGATTTACACCAGCAGAGCTTCAGTCTTGGAGGAACCCAGACATCATCTGGTTACTGGGGCAGGGTGGTGAACTGGAGAGTTCAGTTGCCTGTGAGTTGTGTAACTTCCCATCGTAGGTCAGCTCCCTCCTTTGGGCATTACTTTGTCCATCTGTGCAATGGACAAAACATGTAAAATTAGAGAATGGCCCCTTTATGCTCTAATATTCTGCCTGGTCCAATTCCTAAGAGGCCTCCAGGAAACCACGGTGTGTTCTAACGGCAACCACTGGGTAATTTAGAGAAGTTTTCCTTGTAAGGTGGCCTAAGAAAGGAAGTAGAGACTTGGTTTCAATGCCAGCTTTGCCACTGCTCACCCCTTGCTCCTCTCTGGCTTCACCGCCCCCCTCCCCTCCCCCCCCCCCCCCCCCGCCCCTTACACAGTAAAGAATGATTTCTCAGTAATCTTACAGTGCTGTTATTTTGACTCTTGGAGTTCAGCAGCGTGGGTCTGCCCATCAGACTCCCACGGGTTTTGCTGTACCTGGGCTCAGGTGTGAGGTGATCTTGCCAGGTGGGACAGTTGGCAGGAGGATTAGGCATGCTATAACTTTGAGCATTTTTTTTTTTTTTTGAATACCTTCTGTGAGCCCAATTTTGGGAGGTTTTGAACTCCTACAAAAAGTCAGTTAAGGAGACAGTGCAGGCAGTTAGGCCTATGGGTGTGGTGAGTGGTCTGACAGTGTGTTGTTGGGGGATTGGAGGGCCCAGTAGGGTCAGGAAAACATTCCTGGAAGATTGGAGACCCCTAGAGGATGGGGAATTTGCACTTGAGTTCTGTAGGATGAGGCAAGAGATGAAAAAGAGAGCGGTAGTGTGAGCTCCAATTGAGCAAGGAATGCAGCTTATCTTTTTTTCAGGTTGATACCAGCCCCTTTCCCTAATACTTTCACATCGTGTGTCCACCATAGATAGCATCTGGAACTTAGTAGGTACGCAGTAAATGTGTCTTGAGTTGGATTCTGTTTCATGGGAAGGCTTCACAGATAAGGGATTCACAGGTCAGCATGATGTGTATAGAGGTTAGCAGGGTAGCCAGCCTGGTTGGAGGACAGGGCGTTTTTGGAATGAGGTGAGAGCAGATGGAGTGGGGCCTGGGTGTCAGACAAGAGGGTTTGGAGGTTTTGGAATTTCTCCTGTAGGCAGTGGAGAGCCATGGAAAGTTCATGAGCAGGCAGTATCCTGAGGCCAGTATGTTTAGATGGATTGGGGGAGGTGTCCAAGGTCTTGCCTTAGACTTTCCTGGGGGCTCCAGACTGGACTTTGTCTATTTACTAAAGTAGGTAATGACCAAAACCATGATCACTTCCAACCCTTCAGACTTTGCTAGCCTACCCTATACCCTGATTTGGAGTTACAAGCTCAGGAACTGTTCCCTGTAGGAGCCAGGAGGCCCTGGTTCTCAGCTCATTCCTCATTCCTCCTGTGACCGTGCAGAAGCCACTTCTTTCTGCAGAGTGAGATCCTTCAGTGATCTCCGAGGGAATTTTGTTCTCCTTCCGGCTGAGGGCTGCCTGAGCATCCCTGGATGTGTGCTTAGAGAACCACTGGGGAAGATAACCAGGAAAGATCTGACCCTAGAGTCTAGGCTGGCAGGTGGGATGGAGACACTAATGTTTGAACCACACATCCGGTTTGCATATGCATGATAAGGTGGCCATCTTATCCCTGCTGTATAGGTAAGGAAATTGAGGCTCAGGAGGTTAGGTGAGTTGGCCAGGTCATATGGCAAGTAAGTGGCAGAATTGGGATGGGAGCCTAGGTTTGTCTGGCTCCAGATCCTGCTCTTCCCCCCCTACTGCAGTGCCTCCTCAATGTTTCACTGGGTGAGTCTCTTGGCTAGACTGAGAACTCCTTGAGTTAGGGCTGGCTATGAGTCTTTCCATTGTTCAACAATGGAGCTTAAAACCATGCTGGGCAGATAGGGCTCCAAGGGCATTTGGTATAGACTATTTGAAAAAATGGTGCCTCTACTGTTGTTTTTTTCTGAGTCAGGCAGTTTTCCTTTTGGCCACAAGGTGGTGCTAGTAGCCTGCCAACTGCCCAGGCCACACCAGACTTACATTAGGTTTAGGGTTGCTTTTCTTTTCTTTAAAAAAGTTTTTTTAAATGTTTATTTATTTTTGAGAGAGACAGAGTGTGAGTGGGGGAGGAGCAGAGAGAAAGGGAGACAGGTTCCGGAACAGGCTCCAGGCTCTGAGCAAGCCGTCAGCCCAGAGCCCAATGTGGGGCTCTAACTCACAAACCAAGAGATCACGACCTGAGCTGAAGTCAGATGCTTAACTAGCTGAGCCACCCAGGTGCCCCTAGGGTTGCTTTTCTGCTAGGTGGTTCCTAAGGGATTGGAACCCTCTGCTTTGGATCTCCTTTTGCTGATCTTGGCACCGAGGAGTTTGTAGACTTTTTGACCCTCATTTCATCTCCTCAGCATCCCTGTGAGGCTGTCGGGACAAGGATTATCGCCTCTGCTTTATAGTCCTGAAAGTGGGGGTTGAGAAGGAAAGGGGCTGCTACAGCACAGGGAGTAGGGGGCAGACTGTTGGAGCCAGGCCTTCTGATTCCTGGTCAAGCCTCTTAACTTTCAGAGGAGCCCACACGCTTGCCTGTTCCCATTCTGTTTCTGGTGTTGGGTTGGTGACTTGTGACATGAGATTCAAAACTAGGCTGAGAAATTGGAGTTGGGGGTGAAAGTGGCACAAGGTAGGGGGGGATGATTAATAACAGTGGCAGCCATGTGAAACATTAGAGCTTTCTAGCTAATGAAGAGTGAAGGGATTCACACATCATGCATTTGCCATAGGCAGCACATAGTTGCTAGCACCTTACCTGAACCACCTGTATGATGAGAAGAGTTACGAGTTTGGGTTCCATAATGGATGTGGAAGATAAGTTAACAGTGGATACCATCTGGACAGGGGATGATTAGCTTTCCCTTTATATACTTTGGCGTAATTTCCCTTGTTAAAGACCATGTTTCTGAAGTTCTTCCATTTCTATTGTTTTACTGGGTTGTCCATGCAGCTTTGAGGGTAGGTCCTGGATAGGGATCTGACCAGTGCCCCCTTTCTTTTCAGATGCAGCCCTGATGGAAGCTGCTCGCACCAACAATGTCCAAGAAGTCAGCAGGTAAGTGTTGAACCCCAGGACTTGCTCTCCCCTACAAGAGGGCCTGAGCTGGGTGAACCCCTTCCTCCAGTGATGATTGCTTTGGAGGAAATGCTCACACTAAGTTGGGAAGTGAACCCTGTGACTTCCCTATGGTCACAGTCACCTGGGCTCCCTTGGCCCAGGTCAACCTTTAAATGTTTTAAGGTAGGGAGTCAGCCCTGTGTCTCCTTTTTTTTTTTTTAACCCCAAACAGCTCTGGATCCTTCCACTGTTTTATTCTTTGCAGGGCATGGTTTAGAGTCCTCCCCACATCCTTTGGGTCCTTTACTGAATCTTCTGATTTGTTCTTATATCTTTGTGGAAGTGGCCAGGTGTTATTGTTTGTTGCCTAGATGGGGGGCACCCATGAAAAAGTTTGGAGATTTGGGAGGGAGCTGGAAGAGGCCTTTCTGCCAGGTCTTTTGGTGTTAGAAAAGTCTGCCTGCAGGGCTGGGGTGTACACACTGGGCTCCTGCTCAGGGGCTGAGTGCATTCTTCCAGTCTGCCTGGCTCAGCTGTGCCTTTTAGGACCACTGGCAGGTTGGATTTCAGGTTTGTTCTTGGGCAGGGATGGGACACAGCCTGGGGCTCAGCCTGGTGCTGGGACTGGGCCGTCTGTGTCCAGGATAGGTGCGCAGACAGGGACCAGCATAAGGCATCAGTATGGGGCTGTTGGTTAGGGGCAGAGGTTTTATTCTTGGTGAAACTAGTGGCCTACCCTGGGCCTCATCTTGGCCTTTTTGGCCCTTTGTATAAAGTGAGGTGGCCACAGTATACCCCACCTTCCCTGCTACCATGTGTCCATTTTGGACAGGAAATCTAGTGTTCGCAGTGGCTATCCCCACACCCAGTGCCACACACTCTTGGTGCTCCTCCCCACTCCAGCTGCCTGAATATATAAGAAAGTGTTGAAAGTCAGCTGCAGCCCCCACCAAGACTTACTGCTTTGATTCCCTTTCATTTTATCTGCAGCATTATTATTGATTCTCAAGGGTGCTTTTGAGTATTAATGTTCAAGGCTTAGTTTTTAATAAACCACTTTTGGAAGTATGGGCTGGGAGTTGTTTCGTAGCCAAATAAATACGACGGAGCAATAGTTTAATAAACATGCGATGATGCATCTTAAAAACCAAGCACAGATGTCAGCTTGCTGTTATAAGAGCCATTCATAACTGCCAGCTGTGCGTGGAGTCTTCATTTCCCCAGAAACAGATGAGCCTCACTTCCTTCTGCTGCAGTACAAGGGAGCGAGGGGGCAAAAACTGGCCGTGCCACCTCCTGGCAGGCCTTTGCTGACCCTCACATCACCGGTTGGTGACCGCTGAGGGCTGCCAGGCTGCTGCTTTCCTGTGGCAACCCAATGTAGGTAGTGTATTTGCAGAGCATCAGTGCAGTGAATCCACTTTTCCATCACCCAGGGGAGGCTGAGTTTACCCTATCCCAGCGAGCCCCCAAGTGTTGATTATTTTAGCTCTTTCAAATACACGTTTTTCTAATAGCAATAAACACCAAAAGAATGCAAAAGAATGCAGAAAATGGTTGAATTCATGGTGTGTGTGATGCAGAATATTCCTTCTTGCCTGTGTGGATAGCATATGTTGGGGCCTTTTGTGTGTCTCCCCCAGTTTCCAGCTGCTTTTTTCCTGCCTGCTGTTGTTTCATCTCTTTTGGTCATGATGACTCAGAGTCTCCCTTCACCCCGTGTAAGGGAGTCAGAGATGAGCTAGGCACAGACCCTGCTTTTCAGCATGGCAATCTTTTTTTTTTTTCTTTTTTGAGAAAGAGTGCCCACATGTGTGAGCAAGCATGAGCCAGGGAGGGGCAGAAGGAGAGAGAGAATCTTAAACAGACTCCATGCCCAGCACAGATCCCCATGCAGGGCTCGATCTCACAACCCTGAGCCAAAATCAGGAGTCAGATGCTTAACTGATTAAGCCATCCACACGCCCCTATTTATTTTTTAAGTAGGCTCCATGCCCACTGTGGGGCTTGAACTCAAGACCCTAAGATTGAGAGTCCTGTGCTCTACTGACTGAGCCAGCCAGGTGCTCCCATTCTGTTCTTTGTTTAAGAAGGTTGTGAGCTAGACTTCAGCTTAAACCAGTGGTTTGTGTGCCTCCCCAGGTCAGGGAGAGGTCTGGTTTCCCACATCTCTTCCCCAGCACAGAATTTCCCCAAACAGAATTTGGGGAAAGTTGCTTTTTACTGATTTTTCAGCAAACTTGAAGCAGAAAGTCCAGAGTCTTATTTCCATATGCCCATTGGCTATATCAGAGGGAGGCTGGGTCCCTCCCTTTTCCCTTCTTCCTCTCCTCCTTTCTCCCTGGGTGGCAGCCATTTCCTTCCTCCTCCCCCAAGGCACATAAACCTTCTTAATGTGTTCAACTCTGACTCTTCAGGAGTGGAAGCCCTGTCCTGGGGCCCCTGTCCCACCTGTCAGCAGCATGAGCAGGTGGCCCTTCTCCTCGGCTCAGCTCATACCCAAGCCTGGCTTCTGGATGTAGGAACCACTCACCCGAAACATAGGGCACAGGGCAGACTGAAGGCACATCTGTCCAGGCTTGGGCTGAGCCGTGTAAGGAGCTATCCAGGCTGAGAGAAATGAGGCCTCCTATTCTCTCAGTGGAGATCACATTTCTTTCAGAACAAACTTGGGTGAAAGACAACACCCCCAACCCATTTCCCTTCTCCCAGCAGGAAGCTGGGCCTCTCTGCTTTGTGCCTAAGTCAGTTTTTCATCAGCCCAAACGTTCTCTAATGAAGGAACCCTGGTGATACCAGTCTTCAACTTCACACTGCTTTTACCTTCCGTGATCCATTTGATCACTTGACAAAATTTACTGAGCACCTCTCATATGCTAGGCCCTATGCCTGGCATGGGGTACACCTGACCAGACATGATTCCTGCCCTCAATGTAGGTGATTGGGGAAGACTGTGGCAACACAGTGTGGTCAGTGCTGTGAGACAGTAGCCCAGAAGATGCCCTAACCAACCTGGGAGACCAGAGTAAGCATCCTATTGGAAATGGCTTCAAATATCAGTAGGCCTTAGCAAATAGAAAGGGAAGGCAAAGGGGGTTGCATGAGTGGTAGCACTGAGGCAAGAATCAGCCTAGGGTGTGTGGTGAGGAGGGGGATTTTATATATCTGTGTTGTTTGATCACAGTTTGCGGCTAGGAGGAACTGGAGAGAGGAAGGGACTTGGTCATGGACGGCACTGTGCATTTGTCCCTCAGTTGTTCATCTGCCTAGCCTGTCTTCTGTGCCCAGCCCTGAGCTGAATTTGTGTTGGTGGCAACACCATGAGGAAGTAGAAGCAGTTCCTGTCCTGGAGGAGTGTACTAACTCCCTTCCCGGGGGAGGAGGGAACACATGAGTCAAAATTGAGAACCAGCAAAACTGGGCACATATTGCCTGACTTTTATGAGCTTAAGTAACACAGAGATGATAATACCTTTAACCGGTAGAGTTGTAGAGTATTTGTTAATGACAAAAAAATGTTGCTTCATTTGACCAGCGTTTGTGAGTGCTTATTAGGAGCGAGGCATTGGACTGAGTGCTTGGAGATACAGTGTGAACAAGATTGGCACAATCCCTGCACTCTTGGTACTTACAGTCTAACTGGGAGCCAGTGACTGGGAGCCAGTACTAATTATGTACTTCAAAATGAATTGCAGTTTGTCTTTTCAACAAATGGTAGTGGGACAACTGTATATCCACATGCCAAAAAAATGCAGTTGGAGCCTTACCTTACCCATAGACAAATATTAACTCAAAATGGATCATAGGCCTAAATGTAAGAGCTAAAATTATAAACTCTTAAAAGAAAATATACGGATAAATTTTTGTGACCTTGGGTTAGGCAAAGCCATCTTAGATATGGCAACAAAATCACGAGAAACCAAAGGAAAAAAATAGATAAATTGGACTTCATCAAAATTAAAAACTTTGTGTTCAATGGACACCTTCAAGGAAGTGAAAACTTTCCCACAGAATGGGAGAAAATATTTGCAGATCATATATCTGGTAAGAGATTTTTATCTAGAATACATAAAGAACTGTTTAACTGGACAATAAAAAGATAACAATTTAAAAATGGGTAAAGGATCTGAATAGACATTTCTTTAAGGAAGACACTCAAATGAGTACATAACATTCAATATGCACACGGAAAGATGCTTAATATCATTAGGGAAATGCTAATCAAAAACCACAATGAGATATCACTTCATGCCTATTAGGATGGCTGTAAGCAGAAGGATAATAGCAAGTGTTTGTCAGGATGTGGAGAAATTGGAACCCTTGTAGATTGCTGGTGGGGATGTGAAATGGTGTGACTATTTTGGAAAAGGGTTGGCATTTCCTTAATATGTTAAACATAGAATTACCTTATGATGCAGCAAGTCTATGCCTAGGTATATACGCCAGAGAAATGAAGACGTGAACGTGAATGTTCATAGCAGTGTTATTCATAATAGCCCACAGAGGGAAACAGCGCCCAAAAGCCAACAATGGTTGAAGGGACAAATAAAATATAATACAGCCATATAGCAGAATATTATCAGTACAAAAGAATGAAGTATTGCTATATGCTACAACGTGAATGAACTTAGAAAGCATTATGTTAACTGAAAGAAGTCAGACAAAAGACCACATATCATATGATTCAATTTATATAAAATTTTCAGAGTAGACAAATCCATAGAGACAGAAAGTAGATTAGTTATTGGCAAGGACTGCAGAGGTTGGGGTTGGGAGGGACTAGGGAGTGACTGCTAATGGGTCTGGAGTTTCTTTGGGGAATGATGAAACTTCTGGAGTTAGTAGTCAAGATTGCACAACTCAATATAATAAAAACAATTGAGTTGTACATTTTTAATGGGTGGGTTATATATGATATGTTAATTATATCTTCAAACTTGATTAAAAAGTGAAGTATAAGACACTTGGGAATCTAACCTTGAATCTGGGAGGGGTTGAGGTGAGGGTATGTATCAGTAAGGAAAAGCATTGGAGTATGTGAGATTGAAGTGAGCTTGGGAGGATAAAGGGAAAAGCAGAACATTCAGTTGGAAGGAATAGTAGGCGGAAGGCCCTGAATTAAGAACAGATGTGAAGAAATCAAGCAGTTGAGAGAAAGCCAATCTGGTTAGACTCTACAGAGCAAGGACGGAAGGACATGAAATGAAGCTGGAGAATTAAGCGAGGACCATACTACACCGAGTCTGTAGGCCGTGGTAATGATTTTTATTTTTACTAAGATTGCTGGGCAACCAGTGTAGAATTTTAAGCACGTGTGCGTGTGTGTGTGTGTGTGTGAGAGAGAGAGAGAGAGAGAGAGACAGAGAGAGAGAGAGAGAGAGAGAGAGGGAGGGAGGGAGGGAGAGAGATATGGTGACATGATCTAGGTCTGTAATTTTAAAAGATCTCTGGTTGCTCCATGGAGAATAGATGATATAGAGAGCCATCCATGGTGGATGCAGGAAGATTGGATGAAAGTGACTGGAATAGTCTAGAAGAGAGGATGATGGCAGGTGATGACTTGGATTAAGGTGATAGCAGAGATGGAGGAAGTAAGCTAGACAGGACTTGGTGGTGGTTAGAGCAGTATCAATGCCTGATATGTCCTGCATACTAATAAATGAATGTTGAATGAATGAATAGAATTGGATATCATTGATTAGGGAGAAGAAATTATTAAGAAGGAATTTCAGTTTTCTGGCTTAATCAGCTATGTAGATGCTATTCACTGAGGTGAAGGTGCTAGAGGAGAACTGAGTTGGGGGGAAAAGATTATGAGTTTGGTTTCAAACATGTTAAATTTAACATGCTAGTGAGATACTCAAGTGGAGATCTGACTCTTTCCACTGTATATACCATGCAGTCTCCCCCCCCCCAAAAAAATATATCAGTGATTACTTGAGAGATTGTTTTGTTATCTTTTTTGATTTCTGGTTTCATGGTTTTAGAAAATAAAGGAGTTCATACCAGCTCAAACTTGTTTAGTAGATGCCTTTGGAAAAAAGTCTGATTTGGTTTGCATTTCAAGAAAGAAGAAAGGGTTGGGTTTTGTTGAGGGCACAAAGCATTTATTCTAGCTTTACATTGATGGCTTGCTTCTTGTCCCTGGATGCCCCAGCTTGGGGCTTGAGGCACTTGCTGTCCATGTCCCAGTGCTAAGGTGTCCAGAATGTGCTCAGCTACAGCATAGGTAAATGTTCTGCACATCGATCCAAGGATTTTATCTAATTAACAAAAACCCTGGCTGGTAAGTACATTTGACTGTCTCAGAGCCTCAGAGAAGCTGTCTGTTTATCGATTGTTGTATCATTTTGGCTGGATGGGAAGATATTAATGATGGCATCAGGGCAACCAAAACATCTAGCTCTCTTAACCAGTAAATATTTAAATGTCCTTGTGGTTTACAGTAGGTTGAAACTAAAGTTTATTCTAAACCAAAGGTCAAGGCTTCACTGGTATCACTCTTCTAATTTGATGCTTGTTGTGAGAGCTCCTTAAGATCATCACACTGTTTTTTGAATGCTAGGATGTAACGTGCACAGGCTTTTGAATAGTGGGATGTTAGAAGGCAGTGTAATGGAAAGAATAAAGGATTTTTAGAATGAGAAGACCTGGCTTCCACTTCTGACACAGCTATGAACTGGCTCTGGGACCCTTAGTAAATCATAGAACGTCCCTCTTTGAGTCTTTGTTTCCAGATCATGTTAATGGGGACCCCACTGAGAACTTTGAATACAGTCCCTAGTGTTCAACTCTGCAGAGAAAACTGAGTCTCTTTGGAAAGGTCCAGATCGCACACTGAAACACTAATTAAGGTGGACAGTTCCAGGCAAGCAGTTCTTCAGAGTGGCCTGTACCTTTTTCTGAGGTGCGTGACTGGATCTTTGCTTACTTTCTCCCTGGTGATGGCAGGTAATTGGGGAAGGCTGGATTAGCAGCTTTTTCGGAACTTCATGGGTAGGTGGAAGCAATCAGTCATCTGCATAGAAACCCAGCAGAGTCAGGTGGTTGGCCAACCCCCAGAGCACAGAATGGCCAAGGCCTACTGGGGTGGCTTGTAGGGAGGAGGGATGTCCCTGAAAGAGAGCCCAGCCCTGGGATGGTGCCTCTAGTGTTGGCCCTCCTGGTTCTTGGTTGTGTGGCCTTAGTCCCTAAACTTCCTCAGTGGCCTTACCTGTGAAGTATTGTTGATAATATTTGTCAGACCACCCTCCTAGGGTCTTATGAGAGTTCCAGGCAGGTGAGCTCTTGTCTGGAAAATTACTCATCCTTTGGGTCATCAGTGTCATGTTTTCCTGGAAGGCTTCAAGTACCCTAGCCTTCCCAGTACCTGTAGGTCCCCATAACACCCAGAACTTCCTCTGTGACAGCACTTATCACCCCCTATTGGGATAGGTCATCTATTTTCTTTCTCTCCCACAATACTGTGAGCATTGCTGGTTTTCATTGCTGTTCATGTGAATAGTTAACACATACTTACTGAATATTTCAAAAGTGCTCTGTAAATGATAAAGAGTTAGGCAAATGTTAATAGTTATTGATAGTTATAATAAACCTGTAAAAGATGACTGACCTCCCTTTGAAAAAATAATATAAAAATGGAGAATTAGCTCTTGTATTCAACAAGTAATACCTACTATGTGCTGGCACTGTGCTAAGCTCTGATAGATCAGTGGTAAGCCAAAAATACGTAGAGGCATCACCTCATGGAGCTGGAAGCCTACTTAGATGTTGATCGTGCCGATGTGAAATTACAGCTGTGACAGATGCTGCAAGGGAGGGTAAAGAGAATCCTAGAGCCTCTGGTGGATTTCCTCTGGTCAAGGAAAGCTTCCCAGAGGAAGCTTGAGCTCTGGTGAGGAGTTACCTAGGTGAAGAAGGGCAGAAGAGCTTTCCTGGCAGAAGGAACTTTTATTTACAGAGACCCGTGGAAGGAGGAACGATGGCCAAGTGTGAAGGACTGAAAAGGGCAGGCACCTGCAGTGTAGAACGGGTGCCAGAATAAATATTAGAAGCCGTAGTAAGGAGCTTTGTGTTTGTTCTAACAGCAGTGGTAGCTGATTTGGTGGTGGTGGTGGGGCATGGGGTGGAAGGTTGACATGATCAACAGCCATTCTGATTGTTGAGAAACATAAGGAACCAATCTGAGTGTTACCAGTCTGTGTGTTGCCAGCGTCTTTGGCACTGATTCAGCCACCGCAGCAGGGTAAGTCGCAAAGCTGTAGTCCTCCAGGGCCCCGCAGCAGGGGCAGCAGTCAGGCTCTGTCTCCCCAACAGTATCGCTGTGGCCTGAGTGCCGCTGCTTGTAAATCCCACCTCAGTCATGACCATAACACATGTCAGCATGGCTAGAACCAGTTAGATTTTTTTCCCACGGAATTTTCCTAGAAACAATGGGAGAGAAATCCAAGAATACTGAAAATAGTCAAGCTAAATGTGTTTCTGGGCTTACAGTATTCACTTTAGCTTCTTGCTTCACAGTTCCTGCTCTGTCCCTGTCTTGTTTGAAAGCTTTCTCAGAAAAAAAATCTCATTTTTGAATTTTGAGGCTCTTTTACATCCTAGTTCCTTCCCTCCCCTCCCTTCTGAGCAGGAGTCCCAGGTCCAGAGTCTTCTTAAGGCAACAAGTGGTTCTCCCCTGTCACTCTGTCAGGGCGTCTGCCCAGGAGGCTCTCATCTCATTGGCAGAAATCCCAGTGGTAAGGACTTTGGGATGGGAGAAAGCAAGGTTTCATTCCCAGCTGTGAGTCTGAGAAAACAAGGGTTGAATTCCAGCTGTGCCGTTTGTCAGCTCTGTGACCTTGGGAAGTTGCCTAACCACTTCTCGCCTAAAGTGAGATGATGATTGACCTACCTCACACCATTGCTGTGAGTACTAAATGAGAACATTAAATGACAGAAACTGCTTAGTGCTATGCCTAGTGCATACCAGATGCTCAGTGCATAGCAAGTTTTGTTACTAAGTGTTGATAATTACACTAGGTTTTTACCCCACAGCTAGAAAAATAAATTAAGGTAATGGGTAGAATTTTCTGGATATTCAGTTGTTACCCTATACATGTTTCTTAAACTTTTAGTGTGAGTATTCAGACACCTCCCAGACTAATAAACACAAGGTAAATGAATATTAAGCGGGGCAAAAAAACACAGCCTATCATGCTTAGTTTTACTCTTTTTTTTTAGAACTCACATATATTCAGAATTTTATTTACTTCTTATAGGATATTACTTTAATGACATTTTTTACACCTATAATTTTTATATACTTTGGTACATGTAGTATAAAATATTATAAAATAATATTTTAGGGGCACCTGGCTGGCTTCGTCGGAAGAGTGTACAACTCTTGATCTTGGGATCTTGGGGTTGTGAATTCGAGCCCCATGTTGGGTGTAGAGATTAGTTAAATAAATAAAACTTTTTCAAGAATCTTAAATAATATTTTAATAACATTGTTGAATATTATTGATAGTGGCTGATGTTTATAAAATGCCTTTTTTGGGGTGCCTGGGTGGCTCAGTCGGTTAAGCGTCCGACTTCAGCTCAGGTCATGATCTCACGGCTCCTGGGTTTGAGCCCCACGTCGGGCTCTGTGCTGACAGCTCAGAGCCTGGGGCCTGCTTCAGATTCTGCTCTGGCTCTCTCTCTGCCCCTCCCCCGCTTGTGCTCTGTCTCTCTGTCTCTAAAATAAAGAAACATTAAAAAAAAAAATTTAAAAAACCAAAAAACAAATGCTTTTTTTAAGGCAGTTATATGAGGCTTTAATCACTAAATCCTCACAGTCATGCAGGTAATAATAGCCTTGCTTCACAGACAATGAAACAGAAATGCAGGTTGCTAGAGTAATCCACAGTGGCCCACTTGGAAGTCGCACACCACTTCATTTTCCGGATGAGGCGGCCTGAAGCAGAGAGAGGCTTGCTGGGGTCACAGTTTCCTCAGCACTCTTCCAGGCTCAGCAAGATGTTTTCTAGCTAGAGGAAGAACCATTTCTGTCCGCCTTATTGGGAGTCCACAAGGCTCCTGAAGAGAAACTGTCAAATCCAGATCCCTTACCTGTCCTCCCCTCTGCTCTTCACCCACACCCCTGCCTCCAGCCCCACGCTCCTGCCAGCCATGCCTGGCCCTTCCCTCCACCCCAAGAACCCCATTCCACTGAGACTTGGCTTCTCACTGTCCAAACATGCAGCTTACTCATTCTACCTGGAAGCCTTTGCAGTGATTCCAGTTCCACCCCTGTCCTGTCTGGATCCAACTGATGCTTCATCGCCCACCTCAAGCCCTTCTTCTTCCAGAAAGCTCACCCTCACTAATAATGATAGCTGTCATTTATTAAATACCCACTCCATGTGAGGCAGAGTACTAGATACTCTATATGTATTATTTTCATTTCTTGGTACGGTATTGCAAAAGCAGATTATGTTACATCCATTTTCCAGATGACAAAACTTGAGGCTCAGATT
Organism: Acinonyx jubatus; assembly: GCF_027475565.1. Lineage (NCBI taxonomy): Eukaryota > Metazoa > Chordata > Mammalia > Carnivora > Felidae > Acinonyx > Acinonyx jubatus. The sequence continues at coordinate 54,851,309 of NC_069390.1, read as the reverse complement.
TAGTGCTTACTACCTCACAGCTAGTAAATAGCAGTGTGGTGATTTAAACTGAGGCCCACAGGAGTCCAAAGTATGCACTTCCCTTGCTTCGGTTCATTACTTGCTCTAGCCCATATTGAGCTTTCTTACCAGATTCCCACAGCCTTAAAGTCTGAGCCACACAATATCACGGTTAGTTTTCTCCTTGCCTCTCTTGCCTGTGTCTCCTCAACCAGGCTGTCCTGTCACAGCAAGGTGGATGGCACCTCCTCCTGCCTCCACCGTAGCTAGTCACACAAGCCTGGCTGGGCACTCAGAAGGCACACAGTACAGATAGAGCCTTACTGGTTGATTGATTGGTTGAATGAAGCCCTGTTTATTCTCCAGAGGCTACCCAGCAGGAGGGTACAGCAGCTGGACAGGCTGACTGGTCTCCAGGATCCTCCATTCATGTGGATGGGAGGCCCAGGAAGGTTGCATAAGAATCCTCTCTGAGGCTGAGCTGAGGCTTCCATCTCAATGCCCTTTTGTTTGGGGGGGGATAGCACCCAGGCCTCCCGGGAAGTCTGTGTGTTTGACCAGCTTTTGCAGATGGACAGTGAGCAGGGACAGGATATAAAGCACAAACAATTGTGGGAGGCCTCTGAATTCCCAGGGGTTCAGAGTCCAGCAGGCAGGGCAGGATCCTTTCTAGGGCAAGTGACACTTAGTTATAGCCCCTGCATGGGTAGACTGGATCCAAGGCACTTTTTGTCTCTGGCCTCACTTCCTCTTCAGTATTTAAGTCCTTCTTTGGGTTTTCTTTTTTTTTCCCCTTCAAGGAGGTTTTCTGCTGGACAGCTCCTCTAGGTATGAGGCCCTCTCTACCTCCCAAAGGATGCACAAACTCTGGTTGAATAAGCATTCTTTCTTTTATTCTTTTCTTTTTCTTTTTGAGATATAATTCACATACCATAGAATTCACTCTTTTAAAGGGTGCAGTGGTTTTTGGTATATTTATAAGATTATGCAACCATCACCACTGCCTCATTCCAGAACATTTTCATCACCCCCTCACCCCAAAAAAGATCCTGGTCACTCCCTGTCACTCCCCCCAGAACCTGGCAACTACTGATCTACTTTCTGTCCCTGTGGATTTGCCTGTCTGGACATTTTCCATAAATGGAATCATACAATGTGGTCTTTGGGGACAGGCTTCTTTCACTTAGCGTAATGTTTTCAGGGTTCATCCATGTTGTAGCATGTATTGGTACTTCTTTTTATTGCTAAATAATATTCCATGTATAGATATACCACATTTTATTTATCCTTTTTTCATCAGTTGATGGGTGTTTATGTTTTTACTTTTTGGCTGTTGTGAATAATGCTGCTGTGAACATTCATGTACAGGTTTTTATGTGAATGTATGTTTTCATATCTCTTGGGTAGATACCTACAAGTGGAACTGCTGCACAATAGGATAACTCTATTATCCATTTGCCAGACTGTTTTCCAAAGTGGCTGCACCATTTTACATTCTCCCCAGCAGTGTATGAGGGTTCTGACTTCTCTAGTCTTTTCAAAACTTGTTATTGTCTGTCTTTAATTATAGCCATCCTAGTATGTGTGAAATGATATCCTATTGTAGTTTTGATTTGCATTTCCCTGATGGCTGATGATCCATCCATAGAGCATCTTTTCACATGCTTATTGGCCATTTGTATATCAGCTTTGGCATTTATTTTTATTTTATTTTATTAAAAAAAATTTTTTTTTTAACATTTTATTTATTTTTGAGACAGGGAGAGACAGAGCATGAACAGGGGAGGGTCAGAGAGAGGGAGACACAGAATCTGAAACAGGCTCCAGGCTCCGAGCCGTCAGCACAGAGCCCGACGTGGGGCTCGAACTCACGGACCGCGAGATCATGACCTGAGCCGAAGTCGGCCGCTCAACCGACTGAGCCACCCAGGCGCCCCTATTTTTATTTTTTATATTTTTTTGGCATTTATTTATTCTTAAGACCCCTTATAAGCATTATGCCCCATTTGGCATTGAGGAGGAGAATAAACATGCATCATGATGACTTTTGCCTTTCAAGAACTTGCAGTCTGGTAAGAGACTTGTAATTAGTATGTAAGAAAAGTTAAGGCTTCATAGAGAAGGTGGCATTTAGTCTGGGCCTGGAGATTCATAGTATTTGGGTACAAGGAGCTTGGTGGAAAGGTTTTCTGGGCATTTGGAGTAATGTAAGCAAAGGCACTCGGTAATTAGAAAAACATTTATCTTGTGATGAATTCTGAAGCTGTATGTGTGAAAGCACTGGCATAGCACTTGACACATAGTGGGCTGTCATTATGTGTTAGCTTCCCCTGCAACTGCCCTTTAGTCCCTGCTCTGTCCTCCAGGACTGCGCAACTCTTTTCCTGTTCCAGACTTTAAAAAAAAAATTTTTTTTTGGTAACGTTTATTTATTTTTGGGAGAGAGAGTGCGAGTGGGGGAGTGGCAGAGAGAGAGAGGGAGACACAGAATCTGAAACAGGCGCCAGGCTCTGAGCTGTCAGCACAGCTGACAACCCAATGCAGGGCTCGAACTCAGGAATGGTGAGATCATAACCTAGGCCGAAGTCGGATGTTTAACTGACTGAGCCACCCAGGCGCCCCTCCAGACCTTTAAATATTAGGAGACAGAGCTCCAAGCCAAGTAAGACTTGGTTCCCTAAACTGTTTTCTTTTCTTTTTTTTTTTTTTTCAACGTTTATTTATTTTTGGGACAGAGAGAGACAGAGCATGAATGAGGGAGGGGCAGAGAGAGAGGGAGACACAGAATCGGAAACAGGCTCCAGGCTCTGAACCATCAGCCCAGAGCCTGACGCGGGGCTCGAACTCACGGACCGTGAGATCGTGACCTGGCTGAAGTCGGACGCTTAACCGACTGCGCCACCCAGGCGCCCCCCAAACTGTTTTCAAGTTTCTACCCATCCTAGTCATTTCCTAATGAAATGGCCACAAAGTTTTGGTGCCCTTTCTGAGTTACAGTGTGGCATGACCACAGTTGTGAGGAACAGGGCAGTCATCCCTTTTGTCAGAGATTTTATGCTTCTATTAATATAGCCTGAGCTTGCACTAGCTTTTTTGGTAGCTGTGTTGTGCTCCTGGATTCTGTAAGCTTGCAATCAGCCGAGCCTGCTGAGAACCAGGGCTTCTGTACTTCTTTAACCTTTTGATTGGATTTGTTTAGCAAACTTGTTTTAACCTAAAGGCAAGACCACTTTTAAAGTATCGTATTGCCATGTATTGCTACATGAGTATGAAAGTAGTGCTGCTAATGTGGAGATTACCGTGAGGAAGAAGGGATGGATTGGGCCTTTCTCATCTTGAGTCTAGGAGAAGAGGGTCTCTTCAATGGGAGAAGGTTCTAGAAAGCAGAACTAATCAAAGGGGATCTCCATCCTTCAGATCCCTCTTTTCCTTTTAAGTCTTTTCCTTCTTTGTCATTTTTTGTCAGTTGATTAGTCCCATCGGATTCCTGTGGTGTGCTGGCCCCAGGCTAAATGTGGGAAAGGAGGGAAGAAATGGGATACGTGCCCTGGAAGGCAGTGTGGTTCAGTAGGGAGAGGTCCCAGTCCCAAGCTGCCACTTACTGGCTAGTCATCTTAAGCAAGTCCTTAACTAGTCACAAGATCAGATGAGATCACGTCAGGTGCCTGATACATAGTAGGCTGCTCAAGAAGTGTGAGTTCTTTTGACTTCACCATTCAAGAGCTCTCCACATGAGGAGCCAAGTATGTTGTGTGCTCACTGACCCTGAGTGAGCAGAGCTCTCAGAGCACCTGCGATACTTAAAGCATTTATTTGTGTACTTGTCCCATTTCCGCAACCCCAATTCAGATGGGAGCTGCTTGTGGACAAGGTCCATGTCTGATTCATATCTGTACACTTAGTGCCCAGCACAGAGCCTGACTTGGAGAAGATGCTACCTAAGTTTTGTTACTGGAATGAATCTGAATTAATGTAGGCCAGTCTTTGCCTCCACCTGTCTAGGGAGTCAGGTATTGTGACTGACTTTGCACAGTCCAGTATTTACTGAAAAGCATGGGGTTCTGGAGCTTGGCACTGGTGGCTCAAGTGCCAGCCCTGTTGGAGAAGTCTGAGTCACTTCTGTGTCTCACTGCCATATTGTGACAAGCTATCTGGCAACCAGCCAGCTGCCCAGCTAGAGTCCTACTGTAGTGCCAGTAGGTGGCGCCGGTGGCCCTTTCCCACACTTCAGCTACCTAGACGGGCATTTCCATCTTGTCACCAAGTTACCAGGGCAGCTGTTGACTGGGACATACCCTATAGCCCTGGGCAGAGGTACCCAGGTAAGGGTGCTCTGGGCCACCCTCTCCTCCTTATAGCGTTGTATTGTTGCTTTTCATGTTTTATTGCGTCCCAGCCTTAACACACACTGCTTGGGGAAACGGATGCTTCCTTAAGAGGATTCGAGGAGGGGCACCCAGGTGGCTCAGTCGGTTAAGCGTCCGACTTCAGCTCAGGTCATGATCTCCCAGTCTGTGAGCTTGAGCCCCGCATCAGGCTCTGTGCTGACAGCTCAGATCCTGGAGCCTGCTTCAGATGCTGTGTCTCTCTCTCTCTGCCCCTCCTTGGCTCATGCTCTGTCTCTGTCTCTGTCTCAAAAATAAATAAAAACATTAAAAAAAAAATTTAAGGGGCGCCTGGGTGGCTCAGTCCATTGAGCGTCCTACTTCGGCTCAGGTCATGATCTCGTGGTCTGTGAGTTCGAGCCCCGCGTCGGGCTCTGTGCTGACAGCTCAGAGCCTGGAGCCTACTTCCAATTCTGTGTCTCCCTCTCTCTCTGCCCCTCCCCCGCTCGTGCTCTGTCTCTCTCTGTGTCAAAAATAAATAAACATTAAAAAAAGTAATAAAAATAAAATTTAAAAGAGGATCCCGGGAGATCATTGGGGGAATCTGTGCTTCTGCCTGTCCTTTCTGGTGCAACTCATGTCTCTGCCTCCAGGAAGTTGTCCGTGTGGTTCTGTTGCTCTGACCTACCCTCACACAACACCTTCTCCAGGGTCCTTGCTTGTATTTTAGCTGTTTGCCAGGTGTGGAGCTGAACAGTGAATGCCTTGAAGGACACAGTGGAACTCAGCTCAGAGTTCTGTAATAACCAGTCTCATGGAAAGTTTGTGGAATGAATGGATGAATAATAGGAAATGGGTTCCTCAAAAAATCGTTACCCAAACTGAAAGACGTTCTACAAACAAATTAGCCTTCCTCTGTAAAAGTGTCAGAACTAAGAAAATCAAAGAAAGGCCCAGCAACTATTCTAGTGAAGGGAAACTGAAGACCCTTGCAGTGCCTGGTTCTAATATTGATCCTGGCTTACATCTGGATTACAGAGGGAAATTTCTATAAAGGACATTATTGGGATAATTGATGAAATTTGAATATTAGATAAAAACATTTTATCCATGCTAAGTGTTCCAAATTTGGTCATTATTGGTTAGTGGTTATGAAAGAGAATGACCTTGTACTTAGAAATATGTGCTGAAGTATTTGGGAGTAAAGGGGCACATAATGTCTGAAACTAACTCTCATATGGTCCAGGAAAAAAATAGAGAAAAGGAGAGGTGCTTGGGTGGCTCAGTTAGTTAAGTGGCCAACTTTGGCGCAGGTTGTGATCTTGCAGTTTGTGAGTTTGGGCTCCACATTGGGCTCTGTGCTGACAGCACAGAGCCTGGAACCTGCTTCAGATTCTGTCTCTCCCTCTTTCCCTGTCCCTTCCCCACTCGCGCTGTATGTCTCTCTCTCAAAAATAAATAAATATTTTTAAAAATTTAAAAATAGAGAAAAGGAATGGCTAAGCACAGGAGGCAAAATGTAACGAGAATCTGAGTGGAGGATGGATCTGAGTTTTTTTGTCCTATTTTTGTAACTGTTCCGTAAGCTTGAAATCATTTCAAAATAAAGTTTAAAAAAGTCTGTGAGGGGCACCTGGGTGGCTCAGTTGGTTAAGTTTTCAACTCTTGATTTTGGTTCAGGTCATGATCTCATGGTTTGTGAGATCAAGCCCTGCATCAGGCTCTGCACTGACAGCATGGAGCCTACTTGGGATTCTCTCCTCTCTCTCTGCCCCTCCCCTCCTCAAAATAAACAAATAAACTTAAAAAAATCTGTGCACTTTAATGTGTGTCAAGTTTCTGCTTGAAACAGGGAGATGGGACAAAGAATGGTCACCCAGCATTGGACTTCATTCCATTTCATCTAGTACTACTCAGTGAGGGTCTGATCCAGCTCCTGTGCTGTGTGCTTATGAACAAATGAAAACTTGTGGTAATGACAACTAACATTTGCAAAATGTAAGTGCTTTTGCATATGGTATTTCCTTTGCTCAAGCTCAGCACCCTTGTTAAGTAGGTCTGGCAGGCTGATAAGGTTAAGGTGACTGACTGAGGTTCAGAGAGGTTAACGTGACCTGCTGTAGTCACGCAGCCTGGAAGAGACACATGCAGGTTCATATCCAAATTAGTCTAGTCTGAGGCTGATGCTTTCTGGACCTCCACATCTGTATCTGTACAGGGAAGGATTGGACTGATTAATCTCTGCCGATCATTTATTATGTCTAGAAATTTTAAAACTTTATATGATAGGAAATAACTAGTCAGGAAGCTTACAGGCACATTCTACACGTTTGTTGTAAGTGCTGCATAAGTGCCTGCCCTTCTCCCTCTCTGCCCACCTGCTTACCTTTGGAGCAGTTTGGGTATGGCAGTGCTGGGGTGAGCCATATTCCTGGCAGAAAGAGCAACTAGAGAGTTTCCTAGAGGAAGGGTCCCATGCAGGGCCTTAAAGGAGGATGCTTTGTTCAAGTAGCAAATGCAGAAGATGCTAGAGAGGCCTCATGTCTGTGAAGTTAGAGCACCAGGATCCTACCTAAAGTCCACTGGCCCAGGCTGAGTTCTGAGAGCAGCCTTCTTCCTCCCTAGCCCTGCCCCTCTCAGCCCAGGCTTACTGGGTAGATAAGGCGCAGATGGAGGCTGTGTGTGTGGATTCTAGCCCCAGGCGCCTTGCCTCTGTTCAGACAGCCTGGCCTGGTGCTGTTATTACTGTAAACAGGACCTTCTGCGAGGCTCCAGCCAGAGTCCTGTTGCCCAGATAGTGATCATGATTGAGTCTGCATGGCTCACTGCTTCCAGGCCTCTGATGCAGGTGGGCCAGGGCTCCCTACCCTTCAGCCCCCCTTCCCAGCTGCAGCTGAGAGCCAGTTAATGTGAAGGATCCGGAAATCAGTTGGAACAATGCACGATTGAAGTTCAGTGGCCGCTTTGTATTGATTGGTTGTAAAGAAAGCGGAAGAAAAATCATGTGGTACCTCCCTCCCCTGAGTAGAAGAGCTGGTTAGCCAGAATAACTCAAAACTGCCCCCATATCCCCGTCTGGGACTGTCTCCCTCCTACAGACAGCAGCCGGAGGAGCTGTCTTTTCTTTGGAAGTCTTGCTGATGCCTGTGTCTGTCAGGAATCCACTTCTCAAATTTTGACATTGTACGTAATTAGAATCCTAAGATTGTAGAACTGGCAGGGACTTGAGAAATCATTGAATTCACGTCCTCTATTTTACCACACGGAAAAGTGAGGCCCAGAGAGACTGATTTATCCAGGATCACACAGCTAGTTACTGAGAGAGCCATGACTAGAATCCATGGCCTCTAGCCCCAGGCCTGCATCTGAAGTATCCCAAGCCCTGAGCCTGAGAAACCACACCCACATACTCCCACATACACACAGTAGCCTAAGTTCTTTGAAGAAGACAGGCCTAACCAATATATAACAGGTAACTTCCAACATAAGACAGGTATTGGTGAGAGATATATGTCGGGAAGTGCTATATACATGTACTCATTCATTCAGCCCCTGAGCCTTGAGAGAGTGGCTGTGGTGCCAGCACAAGGAGTGAAGAGACAGGAGGGTCATGCTGACTGGAGGAGGGGGTGGGGGGACAAGGAAACTGATGTGTTTGGGGAGCCTGGGTGGCTTGGTTGAGTGTCTGACTTCAGCTCAGGTCATGATCTCATGGTACGTGGGTTCGAGCCCTGCATCAAAGCTTTGTGCTGACAGCTCAGAGCCTGGAGCCTACTTCTGATTCTGTTTCCCTTTCTCTCTTCCCCTCCCCCACCCGTGCGCGCGCGCTCTCTCTCTCTCTGCCTCCCTCAAAAATAAACATTAAAAAAAAAAAGGAAACTGATGTGCGATATAGGTTAGCTAGCATAGGCCAATGAGGCAGCATCAAGGCAGTCTTAGGGAAGGCTTCTTGGAGAAAAAAAGGGTAAGGGGCTTTTTCCCCCTAAGAAAGTTTTGTTTAAAAAAGAAAAGCAATAGTATGTTCATTGTTGCCAAAACAACAATAAAACTTAAAAGAATACAGAAGCACTCACAGCAGGAAGGGAAAGTTTAATACCCCCCACCCCCTTTCCCCCTTAACTGTTTCATGTTTGGTCCATAGCCTTCAGATCTCTCCTGGATTCCTGATATATCGGAGCAGCTTTGTTGTCCCCCTTGATTTGTTACTCTCCTATGGAAATCTTTATGTATGTATGTATTTATTTATTTATTTAATTTATTTTTAATATAATTTATTGTCGAATTGGTTTCTATACAACACCCAGTGCTCATCCCAACAAGTGCCCTCCTCCCTGTTCATCATCCACTTTCCCCTCTCCCTCACCCCCCATCTACTCTTAGTTTGTTCTCAGTCCTTAAGAGTCTGTTATGGTTTGCCTCCTTTCCTATGGAAATCTTTTTTTTTTAATTTTTTTTAACGTTTATTTAATATATTATTGAGAGAGAGAGAGAGACAGAGCATGAGTGGGGGAGAGGTAGAGAGAGAGGGAGACACAGAATCCGAAGCAGGCTCCAGGCTCTGAGCTGTCAGCACAGAGCCTGATGCGGGGCTCGAACCCACAAACCAGGAGATCATGACCTGAGCTGAAGTAGGATGCTTAACCTACTGAGCCACCCAGGCGCCCCCCTATGGAGATCTTTAGGTCTTGGGCTAGGGTGCCCTTTTCTACTGCTGGCCCTTGCCTGGGGATTTGAGACTGCTTATTTATCATTTCACAGAAAATTTTGAGCACTTATGTTCCAAGTTCTGTGTACACCTTTCACATATCCTGGTTTACTCTTGTTAACTTCCTTAAAATGGGGTAGATACTAATTGGGAAATGGTAATAGTACAGGCCGTTGTTCTGTTTGTCCAGTGCTTTATTTTTATTGCGTGTCAGGTATTTTTACATATTTTGCCTCATTGTTTCTTCATGGCACCCCTGTGTGACTTATGGAGTAGGGCCGCTGGGGTCCTCCATTTTTTTAACAGATGTGGAAACAGGCTTGTAGAGCAGTAGCTATCACTCAGATGAGGGGACCAAGTGAAGTTCAGAGAGGCTAGGTCATGCAGTCATTCACTGCTACCCACCCAGTAATGCTGGAGCATGCATGTGGACCAAGTCTATCCTGGTAATTCCCCTGCTCCACCCTACTTCCTGAGAGCCGTGTGAGATCTGGGGTTCAACTCCTGACTGCTAGTGTGGCCTCCTTCCTGTCTGCTGCTCTGGGCCACCCCCAGTTAGTGTCACCCACCACTGCTCTGCCAGGCAGGAGAGACCTAGTTCATTACGGAAGGGCCTTCCACAAGTCTGGACGGAGCCCAGAAAGGCCTGCAGTGCCCAACTCCTGGACAGAGGCTGCTCTGCCCTGAGTGGCAACCTGCATTAAGCATTCCACTCATCATCTCAGGGATGATGGAATCCTAACCTTTTCGGAGACACCGTGCTCTGTCACAAGCATTGCTCTTTTTAAAAGAGATTAATTCACTTGCCGCATTTTGTCCGTTGGTGAAAATCACAGGGGAGAGCAGGGGTGGCTTTCTCAGGCCTCAGAGGCCCTTTCAGCCACTCTCAGCAGGCAGCCACCCGCAAGCCCAGCTGGCCCGAAACTTTGAAATGACTGCCTACTGGGCATTCACTTGCAAAGGAACAAAATGAAATGGAGGAGACCTGGGTGTGTGAAATCCTAACTTTGAGCACAGAGGGGAAGTGGGGGAGGGGCCCCAGCCAGCTTTGAAGGAGGAAAAGTTGTTTGTAGCTGGGTTCACTTGTGATGGTTTGTAATGTTGGTACTGGTCCTGCCTTGAGTCACCAAGTGCCACCACTCCTTATGGAGTGCTACCACATGGTATCTCTTTTAATCCTTAACAGCCACCTTGCACAATAGAGATTACTATCCCCCGTGCCACAGCTAGTAAGCGAGAGAGCGAGAATCTGAACTCCAGCCCTTGGACTCCAGGGTCATTGCTTTTTTCGTTACATCTGAGCCCCCAGAAGGCTGCAAAGAATGGTGCTCAGTCAGGATGCTGTGCAGGGCTCAAAAGCTGGAGTGTCGCTGAAGAACACCAAGATTTGCCTCCTAGGAATGAGCCTTCAAGTTGGTGGAGCCTTTTCCTTCAGATTTCAGTGTCCCCTCCTGAAACCTGTAAGAGCCTATGAAGAGGCTAAAGCTTGGGATGAGATACCTTCCGTAGCTTGTTAGAGTAGGAGGCGCCAGCCCTGGAACTAGAGCCCAGGCTGCCTGACTGCTCTCTGCTCTTTTGGCTCTGTTCATTGACAGGATAGCAAGTTTAGAGAAGCCCTCTTTTCCAGCAGTCCTCCTCTTAGAAGAAAACCCTGCATTGTACAGAAAAAAGATAACCCCTAAATGCTGATGGCCGTGTAACAAGTAGCTAAAAATTGTTGCTAATCAGAGACATGCAAACTAAAACAATAATGTGAGATCCCTTTACACCTATTGGGCTTGCAGTCAGTAGGAAGCTGGCAACTGCCGAGTGTTGGCTGGGAGAGCAGGACACAGGAACACCCTAAAACCCAGGGATCTCACTGCAAGTACATGCCTCAGAAATACTCATACTGGTCCAAAAGGGCACATGTTCTTGTTCTTTTTGTTTGTTTGTTTGTTTGTTTGTTTTGTTTAATGTTTATTTATTTTTGATAGAGAGCCGGAGAGGGCCAGAGAGAGAGAGGGAGATAGAGAATTCCAAGCAGGCTTCACACTGTCAGCGCAAAGCTTGACACAGGGCTCGAACTCAGAAACCGTGAGATCGTGACCTGAGGCGAAATCAAGAGTCAGATGCTTAGCCAGCTGAGCCACCCAGGCCCCCCGTAAGAGGATGTTCTTTGAGCATTACTTTTGGTGGCTGGGAGATGGAGACTGCCTCAGTAGGTATCTCTGGGAGAGCAGAGAAGGAAAAAATCTGGTGAATGTGCCATTGAGAATTATATAGCAATTTTAAAAAATGGAATTATTGTATACTTGGCGGTGTGAGTTAATCTTAAAATGTATTATTTGTGAAAAAAAGTAATAAAGACAACACGTGTGTGTGTGTGTGTACATATATAAAGAGAAAACACTGCTTGGCTCAGGCTTTGGAAAGCAAGAACCTCTGTCTTGTCTCCTTCCCAGGAGCCAGCATGCAGCTGGGCACAGAGTAGGTATGTACACATGTTTGTTGAATAAATGAAGAGAGGAGTGCCCAGAGCCAAGCTGAATGAATTACCCAGTCATCCTGTGTGACCCTGTCTTAGAATCCCTGGGTATTGGCCAACCTGCCACTGCCAGCGTCAGACTACAACACTTCGTTCCATCAAAGAGGTGGAAGTAGGGCAAGGTGGCAGGTGGAAGCCACCCTGTATCGAACACCTGCTATGTGCCAGGTACTGGGCTAGGATCCCAGCAAATTAGAGGTTAGTGTCTCTATTTGATAGGTGAGAAAACTGAGACTCAGAGAATTGATTGGCCTAGGGTTATCTAGCTGGGCTAGAATGTGAATCCAGGTTTGATTTATTACAAAGTCCTTTTATTCATCCTTTTCATTACACCATACTTGGTCCTCAAGGGGCATGAGGAGGAGGCATCTCAGTCCTGTTTCTTCAGCCCTACTTCCAGATCAGAGCTGCTTCCAGAATTCTCAGGGCCCAGGCAGGGGAAAACGGCTCACTGTCCCACTGGAGACAGGAGGGATTCTGGCTGCACTCAGTTTTTCCTGGCCATGCCCCGCTTTCTCATTTTCCTGCCCTGACTTGTCTCCCTTGTCTATGTTACAACAGCTCCCAAACTGTCTTCTTGTCCCCACTTTCTACTCTCTCCCCTTTCAGAGCCAGCTTGCTTAAGCTATCAGGTTAATTTTGTAATTTCTTTTACACAGAAACCTTCAGTGACAACCCTTTTGCCTGTGGTAAGAGTCTTAAGGAATGCCAAATAGGGTTCTTCTCTGTTGCCGGCTTTAGCTGATTGATGATGCCTGATTAGAACAAGGGTTGAAAAGGATTCTGAGGCTTGTTCAAAGGCTCCACAGAAAAAACTTCCGGGAGAGATTCATGATTTCTGACTTAGATGCAGGAGGCAGGACAGTAGCATGCATGCCAGGCATTTGTCAACTCTTCAAGTTGGGTTTGTAACCTAGGATCTGTTTTTGATTTCATGAAGACCTGTGAACTCCTGGACATTGAAAAAAAAATCTTTTTTTTGAGTACCTGTGCTCTTGTGCACTTTTCTGGAGAGAATCGTCAGCTTTGGTCATATTCTCAAAGAAGCCTATGTCTCAAAAGAGATTTACGCCCACTGCCTTGGCCCTGTGTCTTGACTTTAGAGGCTCTGTTGTAGGCCCTGCATACCTTGGCAGCTGCCTGTTTCTCTGCCAAGAACTGTCACCTGGATGGATTTACTTGATGATTTCCAAATATACCTTCCCATGGCTTCCCTGTTTCCTGATAGTGTCTTGGTCCTTTTGTCTTGACTGCTGCACACTTCCTCCCTCGTCTCTAAACTGTTTCCATTCTTCAAGGCACAGTTCAGGCTTTTCCTTCAGAAACCTCTTTGATTTGCTTCAGCTGGTCCTGATTTTCTGGCCTTCTGTACTGAGGACCAGAGAAATGAAGCCATCCTATCAGAATCACAGTTAGAATCAGAACCCCAGGCTCTAAACTCTCATACCCATGCACTTTCCACAGCACCTGCTAAACCAGGGAAGGTTTTGTAAGTTAGGAAGGAGGTTTTGTGCAAAGAGATTTTTGTCTCACAGGGTTCTTACTCTCTTTAATATTCTTGGCCATAGAAAATTGTTCCTGCATAAAAAAGGCTTAGCTGTGTGTGGTAAAGAGGCCCAGGAATTTCACCGGAAGAAATCCTCCAAATTAGAGATCAGAGATGAGTGACTTCCCAATCTCCTCTTCAACACTCTTCCCTCAGATTTTGTGCCCAGTCATGCTGCCTTCTCTTCTGGGGGAGAGGCTTTAGCCTCTGCCTCATGTACTCCTTCCTCTCCTTCGACTCATTTGTCGGGCTAACTCTCTAGCATCACATCCTCAGGAAGGGCTTCCAGGTCACTAAGACTGGGTTAGGTCTCCTGGGTGTGCACCTGTAGCCTGTGCTCCCCATTCACAGCGCTCCTCTGATGCATGCTTATGTCCTTGCTGGCCTGTCTTCTCCCCTGTGTCAGCACGGGCCAAGTGAATACATACTTGATATGGCTTTTCCTCAAGCCTTCATCACCTGCTTACTTCAGCAGCACAGAGCTTTTATTTGGCTTGGTCCAGAGGAGCAGTGACTGCAGATTGTGGCACAAGAATGGCACTAGGACGCAATTCTAAGCCTCCAGACTCTCTGCAGGTGCCCTTTCATTTGCTCCCCTCTAAATTAGAGTCCTCCAAACACCCTCCTACCCAGTCCTCATAAGCAGATCCTGCCTTGTTGGTGAATTGCTCTTGCCTTTTGGTCCCCCTCTCTCCTGGTCTCCTGTAGCACTTCTGGTGGAAAACTATATGCTGCAGGCTTTGATTTCCTGCTGTCCTGAGTCTTCCCTCCACAACTATGTCATTTGCTCTCTAGGGTACACCTGTGTCTTCTCACCCCCATCCCAGAATCTAGCACAGAACCAGGCACGTATGGTGATTGCTAAAATCAGTTGAGTATCTTGTCTTCCATGTGCCATGGCGTCAGGTTCAGTTTGGAGGAAGGGTGGTGAGGCGAGAAGGGTTCCAGCTCTAGAGCCTTTATCAGCCTGAACTTCAGTCACTGATCACTCCTTAGCTAGCTTTGTGACCTTCAGCGAGTCATTTCACCTCACTGAGCCTGTTACCTCATCCATGAGAAGAGGAGGTTAGCGTCAGTTCCTTAAGCGTCTATGAAGAGCAAATGAGAGCAGGTGTGTCAAGTTCTGAAGGCAGTTCCTGCTTATAGTAGGTGTCCAGTAAGAGGTTGATTCTGTTTACTCCCCTTCTCTCTATCCACCCCCACATTGTAGAACCCCCTGTTCCCAGGACCCGGAATTCAGGATTTTAGTGATGTATATAAAACTGTGTTAATTTATCCAGCAACTATTGAGCTCTTACTATGTGTTAGGCACTGGCATAGAGAGTCAGGCTTGTGTGGACTCTCCTAGAAACCTAATGTAGCATTTCTTTCTTTTGTTTGGTAATATTTATCTATTTTTGAGAGAGAGAGACAGAGAGACAGAGCGCAATTGGGGGAGGGGCAGAGAGAGAGAGAGGGAGACACAGAATCTGAAGGAGGCTCCAGACTCTGAGCTGTTAGCTAGCACAGAGCTGCCGCAGGGCTCAAACTCATGAGCTGCGAGGTCATGTCCTGAGTCAAAGTTGGAAGCTTAACCTACTGAGCTACTCAGGCACCCCAATCTAGCATTTCTAGCGTTCTTTCCATGTTTCCTTGGGTTTGAGATTTTGAATTTCCAAATAACCACCATACAGAGAAACTTGAGTGTGATCCTTTTGCACACTGGGAATTACCTAGATAAGCAGTGTCATTGGGCATTCAGTGCTAAGCATGGGGAAATTCTAAGGATGGAAAACAGATCTGTGGATTGGATGAGCTAAGGAAGCCTTCTCGGGGGAGCTCTTAAGCCAGGATTGTATTCCATACCATGGAAGTAGGATTAGAATAGGCAAAGAATCAGGGAGAGAGCATTCTGGACCAAGGTAGTGGGAGTGTCAGGGTATTAAGATAGAGAAGGCACAGTCTTTCCTCAGAAGGCTGGAAGGATAACAGCAGGGGTCAGACTGAGTAAGGGAAGAAGGAGAGGGGTAGGGGATACCTGGGGAAGGGGGGGAGACTTGCCAGAGGAGCTAGAGTGGGTACTTAGTTCTCAAAGGCCTCTGTTTCCAGATTCATGTAGCCTCCCTATTTGTTGACTGTCTCATTTCTTCCACTCTTACGTCCATGATATGCCATACACTGAAAATATTTCTCTCTTTCTAGGCTCTTGTCAGAAGGTGCAGATGTCAATGCAAGGCACAGACTTGGGTGGACAGCACTCATGGTGGCAGCCATCAGCCGAAACGACAGGTGAGAGATCTCCTTCCACACAGGGCTCCCTTAGCCAGATCCCTGCAGACCACATTCCAGAACCCTCTCCCACCCTTGCTTGTCTCCCTGCTATTTTCTCCAGAGGCAGGGTGGTGGACTAAGGAGAAGGTCCGGTCTACACCTTGTGCAGTGGAAAGTATAGAAGATGTGGAGAGGGAAGAATATAGCTCTGGATCCTAGCTCCATCTTTCATTGGCTTTGTGACATTAGGCATGTCATTTGCATTATTGAAGTCACGAAATGTTTGGAAGTGTGTTAAGTGGTTGAAGGTACACATTTGAGTTACCTCCATGTTTTCTTACTCCACCATCTGTCCATGTGAGGAATCTGTAGTCACAGTAAGGGCCCTGCTAGGCTATTTCTTTGGAGGTTCTGATGGAAACTAGGGAAGGCCGGGGGCATTCTCCCTCCCATGGGAGGCCGTGTTCTTTTCCTGCCCGCTCCCCCATTTCCTCAAGGGATAGCTGTTTTGTAAAGACTGAAATAGTCCCCTGTGTGTAGAGAGTTACTTCAGTTCTCACAACTGACACAAGATAGGTAGGTAGGTAGGTAGGTAGGTAGGTAGGTAGGTAGGTAGGTGGTGGATGGATGGATTTCTCATTTTGTAGCTGAGAAAACTGAAGCCCAAAGAGATAAGGTGATTTGTCTGAGATCACACAGACGAGTTAGAGCCCGGTCTGGCTGCCTACAAAGTTTGTGTGTTTTACTTTACCTCATTGCTGCCAGATCCTGGGCTAGTGCTGCATACTGCCTCTCCATCCCAGTCTCTAGCTGTAGTTATGCAAAAGAATTGATTAAAAAGGAGCAAAAAGAAATGCTTTCAAAAAAAGCAGACTGGGCACTTAAGTAGCAGCCACTGAAATTGATAGTTTGAGTTACCAGTTTTAATTTTTCCTTTAAGCAGATCATTAAGGCTTTTGTCTGCCAGTACTGGCCTCCTTTGGAAGGATCATAAATGTGGTGGAAACCAACAAAACGGGTTTTCTAATATAAAGATGGCAGTGCTTCAGACTGGCTGAGAGACTTAGCTATACGTGAGATAGGTCTCTCCTCTCTGCTCCTCTGTCCTGAACTTGTTTCTCAGATTTCCATTTCCTTATTTGCCACTTAAGCTCCAAGCCCTTAAAAGAAAACTTGGTGTGGGGCGCCTGGGTGGCTCAGTCAGTTGAGCATCCGACTTTGGCTCAGGTCATGATGTCATGGCACGTGAGTTGGAGCCCCGTGTCAGGCTCTGTGCTGACAGGTCAGAGCCTGGAGCCTGCTTCCGATTCTTTGTCTCCCTCTCTCTCTGTCCCTGCCCCACTCGCATTCTGTCTTTGTCTCTCTGTCTCAAAGATAAACATTAAAAAAGTAAAAAAAGAAAAAAGAAAACTTGATGTAAATAGGCTTTGCAGTTGAGAGTCCTGGAATCCAGTCCTGGTTCTGACCCTTCGTTGAATTTAAGAATTCTGTGGGCACTCTATTTCTTCATCTGAAATCATTTATTTTTACAAACATTTGGTAAACGTCTACTCTGAGCCAGACTCTGTGCTCAGCATTGGAGAACCAGAGACCTTGGGAGCTCAAGGTCCAATGTGAAAAAGAATGGCAGGTAGAGAGACAGAGTGTAGTGTAATCAATGATGTCAGAGCCATGTGGACAGGAAATTATCAAAGCAGAGGTTAGGAGAGGACTGACTCTGTGAGCAGGGTAGATTCTTGCTATATTTTTGTGAGAACCCAGTGAGATAGTGTTTGTGCTACCTGTTACAAATGGTGAGTTGTTATTCTCTGTTGCCCATATTAGATGTCTCTGCACATAAACACATGTGTTTATTCTACCAGTGATACTCCACCCACCACCACCTCCACCCCACCCACCAGTTTTCTTTCCCAGCTTGCAAGTATCTCCATTCACAAGAGATAGCAGGTGGTGGAGAAAAGAGAAGGGAGTGTGTGCCCTTCTTTACATAGTATTTTCAGCGCTGAGACAGAATAGGAAATAACACTATACTTAAGAGTACTGTCAATCAGTGAGCAGATAGCTGGTAGATGTGCTTTGGGGACATTTCTCTCTAAATCTAATGAGTTGTTGGCTTAACTGATTGTCCTGTCTTTATCCAGGGCCATTAGCAAATCAGCGTTGCTTGTTGAGTGAAGTGAGAGTGTTGGCTAGTATTTACTTGTTTTGGTTCCTAGGACTAATTATTGGTGTTTTAAACATCCATTTTGTGCCCTCCTCTTCCTTCCAGGGCCCAGGGACAGATTTTTATTGCAAATAGCAAACTTAGGTTAATTTATTCATATCATATATATATACATATATATACACATATATACATTATATATACATTACATATATATATTACACATATATACACATATATACACATTATATACATACATATGTACATATATATGTATATATATACATTATATACATTATATATATACATATTATATACATATATACATTATATATACACATTGTATACATATATACGTACATATGTACATACATATATATGTATATATGCATATATACATATTATATACATATATATTACACATATATATACACATATATACACAATATATACATATATATATTACATGTATATGTAATATATATACATATATATGTAATATATATGTACATATATATGTGTGTGTGTATATATATATATATATATATATATATATTTG
Source organism: Acinonyx jubatus (assembly GCF_027475565.1). Lineage (NCBI taxonomy): Eukaryota > Metazoa > Chordata > Mammalia > Carnivora > Felidae > Acinonyx > Acinonyx jubatus. The sequence continues at coordinate 54,833,233 of NC_069390.1, read as the reverse complement.
GCACCTACTGTTTGCCAGTCACTGTTCTTGACAAAGATTCCTGTCCTCACAGAGCATATTTCTTTCTTTTTTTTTTTTTCCCACCAAGCATATTTCTATACTAGTGGTCCCTGCGTAGAGAGAGGCAGAAACAGACAATAAATAATAAATATAATACATAAGTAAACTACATACCTTATTAGAAGGTAAGAAGTGCTATAGAAAAGGAAAAATTGGGGTGCCTGGGTGGCTCAGTCAGTTGAGCGTCTGACTTCAGCTCAGGTCATGATCTCACGGTTTGTGGGCTCGAGCCCCGCATTGGGCTCTGTGCTGATAGCTCGGAGCCTGGAGACTGCTTCGGATTCTGTGTCTCCCTCTCTCTCTGCCCCTCCCCCGCTTGTGCTCTGTGTCTCTCTCTCTCTCTCTCTCAAAAATGAATAAATGTGAAAAGAAAAGGAAAGGAAAAATAGGAGCACCTATGTGGCTCGGTTGAGTCTGACTCTTGTTTTCAGTTCAGGTCATGATCCCAGGGTATTGGGATCTAGCCCTGCATCAGGCTCCATGCTGAGTATGGAGCCTGCATGGGATTCTCTCTTTCTCCCTCTGCCCCTCTCCCCCACTTGCCCTCTCTCTAAAATTAAAACTTAAAAAAAAAAAAAAGAGAGAGAGAAAAAGGAAAAATGGAACCTGATAAAAAGGAATGCCAGGAGTACCTTGGTCAGAGTGAGTAGGCCTCATTGGTAAAGTGCCGTGGGGGGTGGTCTTGAGAGATGATCATGTTTATGCCAGCACAGTCTGCCAGTAAGTTTCTCCTGATTAGAAGTGTACTGATCCTCATTTCATCAATCACCAAGCCCTTCTGGAATCAGGCCTGAAATACCACCACCTTTCAATTGGATTTGGATGAAAGGAGGGTAGAGGAATTGGAAGTTTTGATTCAAAGCTGAGAGCAGAGAACCTTCACCTCCTTTAGATGTTGGCAGCTTGCAAGCTCAAGGGAGAGAGGTCCTAAGACCATCTGATCATTTCACCTCAACTGCCGTTAGTGAGTGCCTGCTTCATGCCTTACATCCTTCGGGATAGAGCACAATAGTGTCTATCCTTAAGGAGATTAGCATCTTGTGAACTGTTATTTATGTATGTATTTGTCTTTTAACTTATTTTGAATAGTAAAGATAGTACTATCTTATTTAATTTTGAATAGAAAATACAGTACTGTAGAACAAAATTTTTGAAGTATGTATGGGAACTTAATTTATAATTCTCACCTTTTATTTCCAAAAGGGTTTGCAGTGACTCAAATTAAAATACAAATATAAATGTACACGGGAGAGTTAAAACTGGATCAGAAATCATATTGGTAAAAGGAAAGATAATTGTATCGGGATTGAACGAGAGATTTTATTTTCTGAAAATAGGTTTATTGTTTTTGTAAAAATAATATGGAGAAGAAAGTAGCAGTCAACTAAATTCCCTCTGTCTAGAGATTGATCTCTGTGGGTGTGTGTGTGTGTGTGTGTAATTTTATATAAATGGGACGATGCTGTACTCACTGCAAATCAGGTAATTAGTGGAATTAAGTATTAATTTAGATTGAAGTTTCCTGACGAACAAGGCAAAAAAGGGATACAGAGAGTTTGGTTCATCAGGAAGGAGGAACTTTGTTCTGGCACCCCTTTATACTATCATTTTATGTATCCAGCAAACATTTTTTAAAACTATACTGTGTCTGGTGCTGATGTGCTAGGCTGTGAGGGGATTCAGATAATAAGCATCACAGCCTTTGCCTTAAGAAGCTTACTCGGACTGCTGACATCAAGGATGCAAGTAATGTGATGGCCTTTGTTTTCAGTAGCCGTTCTGCCAAAGATTTACCAACATTCTACTAGGATGATCCTTTTGCCAGCCCTAGTAACAGCTTGGGTGTACTAGCAACTTGAGGAGCAGTCGCTGGGGCTGACCCCTTTTCCACAATGAGACCTTCATAAGCCTCATGCCACAGGCACTTGTTTAGCCTGAGTCTGGGTGCCTCATTCTGTGTTGCACTTTGACCCAACCCAACTAAAGGCTAAGCCACAGGGTCCCAGGATGATCACTGTGACTTAGCATAGCCTTCACCGGCTCCTGCAAATATACCCAGCCTTCAGCTAAATTCAATTAGTTTTTCTTTAAGAAGGGAAAGAAATCCAATTTTACCAAACATGGACAGACGGTGGAAGGCACTTTGATGTTACAACCTCTCAGTGATGCTTTACTTAGTCACAAGTTCATAAGCAAGAAGGCTTAATTACTTGGGAAAACAGAGGATTAAAACTGGATACAATGGCTGAGTATCCGCTCTTGGGCGACTTGATTCGAACCCATGTACCCAGTTCGTGTGTGGTGCGAACTTTGATGTGTGCTATGACAAGCTGAAAGTCATGACCCCCTCAGGGAAGCTCCTTCACATGGCGTTTGCAGGATGTGTAGGCGGAGAGGCAGGGCCTGCCCGGCCTGTTTGCTCAACTTTGATGTCCAAGCAGCCACAGGCCCCACTGTTTGCTCTTTCACTGAAGGATGGATTGGGAGCCTCCTACCTTTCCCAGTGGACAATGGCCAGCAGTGGAGTGTGACGACTGTTGACCATTCCAGGAGCCTGGTGGACCAGAACAGGGCTTTAGGAGGTGCAGAGCCTGGGGGGCCAAAAGCTGTTTATAGAACAGTCATTTCTCCAGATGTAGCTTTCCTTAAAGCCTAGTGTTGGTTAGGTGCTTATTGTGGAGGTAAAAATAGTCTCCTGAGTTTTAGCAGTTACCAACTACTGCTTGGCCCTCTGTCCAGTGTCACTAAAGTATTTGTAAAATAAGTCTGTCCTGTTTACTTCATCAGTGTTTACGTGCAAGGGATAGCGGTGTGATGGAAGTACGGTATGATTTACATCCTTATAGTTTTTAATGACTTAAAACACATGTCTGATAAAAGGAATAGTGTCCAGAAGATACAAAGAAGTGTTACAAATCAACAGTAAAAAGACAACCCAATTTTTAAAAAATGGGCAAAAGATTTGAGCAGACATTAGCCAAAGAAGAGATGGATAGCAAATAAGCACATGAAAAGATACTCAGCATTCGTCATTTAGGGAAATGTGAGTTAAAATCACAAGGAGAAACCGCTGTATACCTGCTAGAATGGCTAAAGTTTAGAAAACCTGACGGTACCAAGTGCTGACAAGGATGCAGAACAACTGCCATCATTGCTGATAGGAATGCATAAACCACTTTGGCAGTCTCTCATAAAGGCAAAACATATATTACCATCTAGCCCAGCAAAACCAACTCTTATACCAACTTTGTCCATGAGATATAGAAACATGAATCTTGGGGGCGTCTGGGTGGCTCAGTCAGGTAAGCATCCGACTTTGGCTCAGTTCATGATCTTGCATTTAGTGAGTTTGAGCCCCACATTGAGCTCTGCTCTGTCAGTGTGGAGCCTGCTTCAGATCCTCTGTCTCCCTCTCTCTGCCCCTCCTCTGTAAATATGTTTTAAATATGTTTAAATAAACATTTAAAAAGATTAAAAACAAAAATCTTCAAAAAGACATTGATAGTAGTTTATTCATAATTGCCCCAAACTGGAAATCATCCAAATGTCTATCAACTGGTGAATGGACAAATTATGGTACATCCATACAGCGGACCACTATTCTGCAATTAAAAAAAAAAAATTACACGTGCAACAACAGGGACAAATATTAAAAGCCTTATGCTAAGCTAAAGCCAGACACAAAAAACTAGCTATGATATAATTCCATTTATAGGATGATCTGGAAAAAGCAGTACTGTAGGGACAGAAATCAGGTTAGTGGCTGCTAGGGTTTAGGAGTAGGAGGAAGGGCTCAAAGGAACTTTTGGGTGATGGAAATATTCTAAATCTGGATTGAACAATCAAAACTCATCAAATTGTACATCTTAAAAGGGTGAATTTTACTGTGAGTAAATGATACTTCAGGAAATTGACTTAAAAAAAACTTTTTAAAAAAGTCATCATCCCAGGGCACCTGAGTAGTTCGGTTGGCTGAGCGTCCAACTTTGGCTTAGGTCATGGTCTCACAGTTCGTGGGTTCAAGCTGTGCATCGGGCTTTGTGCTGACAGCTCGGAGCCTGGAGCCTGCTTCGGATTCTGTGTCTCCCTCTCTCTCTGCCCCTCGCCCACTCACACTCTGATTCTTTCTCTCTCTCAAAGGTGAATAAACATTTAAAAAAATTTTTTAAAAAGCCATCATCCCTGTCTAATTTTCATTATTAATTGTGACTGGTGGCACACTGAGAATTTGTTTGTCATGTCAAAATGAATTCGTATAGTTCCTGGTCACCTGGAATGTTTAGATTTCCTATTGTTGATGGTATTTCACATGTATACTCTAATTGTTACTAGAGAATAAAGGTTTGTGACTTCACATGATTTGTGACGTCATAAAGTGTAATTCCTGATGAACAACGACAAATTCATTTACAAGCAATACACAGGGAGCTTATGTAAATTCACAAAGTATCCTATGATTCTTCATAGTAAGAAAAAAGTACAGGATACAGGACTGGGAGCTTGTCTTCCATCCCACATGATCCTCAGACTCCTTGTCCCTGGACTGCCAGGCAGTGAGACCACCTAGATAGTGTGGCTGTTGTGCCTCAGGAACCAAGAGTGGGATGGTGGGGGGGAGATTCGGATAAGTCCACTTGGCCTTGATGGTTACTCTGAAAGCCCCTCCCTCAGAGAAGGTGAGGTTATGAAGCAGAGCTCCAGCAAAACTGTTTGAAATTCCCCACAAGAGTCTCCCTCCCTCCTCTGCTTTTTCTCCCGGAGTGCATTTCATAAGCATCGGAAGGACTGCTTCCCGGCACTGCCTTCCCTGCTTGGCTGGGGTCCCTGAGGAGCTGATCTAATGAGTGGATAACACGCATTTGCCAAGGCCTTCCTGGATGTGGTACCTGGGCTTTGTTAATTTTAAAATGCCGCCATCCTTGGCTGAAGACCATTTAATTTCCTCTCATAGCAGTCATTTATTTATAGCATTTGCTTATTTTCCCTCCACCTTACTGAGATGGTGGGTGGGCATTAAAACCTGTCTTTAAGAAACCAGTAGCTCAATTGAGATTCCTGGCTGTGCAGGCCTTTCTTTATGGGGTCAGCCACTGCACAGGTGTTCTTAGAGTGATGCTGCTCCTGGAGCTGGACCAGGGGCAGCTTCCCTGAGTGGCTCTCCTTCCTTGTTGGCTGGCCAGAGGCAGTGCTGGTAGAGCACCCTTGCACCTGTGCTTCAGTGCAGGTCCTTCGGGGGCCCAACCATGTAGAGGTCTATCCTGCCTCAGAGTTCTGCACCCTCTTCCCAGGGTCCCCATCCTGTTCTTGGCCTGGCTGCTTATTGCCTGTGCTGTGCTGGCTGATCTTCTGACTGTAGTGGTGATCACGGCTATGGTTGTGATTGAGTGCCTTCTGTATGCCAAGCTTGTGTCAAGCACTTCTCAGGTTGTCTCTAATCCTCACTGCAATCCTAATAGGGAAGGATTATTATCCCTATTTTGCAGATGGGGAAAGTGAAGCTCAGGGATACCCAGGGTTGTCTAATAAGTGAAAGAGGGAACCAGGATTTGAAGCCAGGTGTCTTTGAAGCACAGATTCTCATTTTTTCCACTGGAGTATGCTGCCTGTGGAGGGAGATGGTGGGAAGCAAGGCTATGGGTTGGCCTAAGGGGTGCTGAGACTAGAATGAAGTCAGCTCAATTAGGGTTTCTTGATGATGTGCTGGATGATTATGAGAAGTCTAAAAGCAGACAAAACATTCTCCGTTTCTCAAAAAGCTGACAATTGGGGGGGGTGCCTGACTGACTTAATCAGTAGAGCATGCAACTCTTGATCTTGGGGTTGTAAGTTCAAGGCCCATGTTGGGTAGAGAGATTACTTAAAAATAAAAAATCTTAAAAATCTGGCAGTAAAGGAATAAACAAGTCCCACTTTAACTGTAGAATGAGGCAGAATGTGGTCAGTGCCTCAGAGAAGATCACCTATAGTGCTAGGTGTAGATCACACCATGTAGAGGCAACATCATTAAGGGAAGCCTTTCATACGAGGTGGGCCTTGAAAGTTGGACAGGATTTTGATTGATAGAGGTGGGGGCTAGAAAGACAGCATTTCTGAGAGAAGGACTGTGGTGAGCATAGGTTCACAAAGGTGAGAAAGTAGGACTGTGCCAGATCTTGTTGGAGGATCTAGCAGAGGCTAGAGACCAGAGAATGTGAAGGAAAGGCCTTATCCAACACAGGCCATGACCCTCTCAGTCTTTGGTAGCCTAGCATTGGTACAGCTGTAGCTCTAGAGCTGGATTATCTGGGTTCAACCACATTCTTTCTCTTACTAGTTATGTACCTCGGCATGTTCTTTCACTTATCTGTGATTGTTTCTTCACATCTACTATAAAATGGGGATAATAAGTGGATCTACCACAAAACGCTGTTTTGAGGTTTAAATATGTAAATATATGTAGTGTTAGAACAATGCCTACCATATTGTAAGCACTTGATAAGGGTTTGTTACTTTGGTTAGTGGTAGTAGTGGTGCCTTAATTATTATTCTTGTTGTTGATTATTGGTCACTCCAGGAGGAAATTAGTGAATGGTCTACAGGTAAGCCTGTCTTTGAATGTAGGGTATTACTTGTCTCTCACCAATACCTTTAGGTGACTCAGAAGTAGTAGGGCTTTGGAGATTCTTTTTCCACTCCTTTTCATCCTAGAAGCTGGGCCTAGAACATGAGACCCCAGAGCAGGACACTTTGATATGGGACTAGCTCTTGTCCCAGGTGGCCACCTGCCCGATGCTGGACAGTGCTCAGTATTTCCCAGCAAGAAAGGGTGGGTGAGAATGCTGGCCAGGTGCCCGGAATGCCAGCATCATGTCCCCAGAAAAGTGTGCCGAGTTTGATGTTTCTCCCACTGCTGCTGCTGTGGCCGATTATGTCTGAGTAACAGAGTCATTTCTAATCCCATTTGGAATCATTGCTCAAGATAATCCTGTTTCATAGTAATGATATTCCAATTCCAGCATGCACCGATTCTAGTTTGGCAGATGCATGCCTTGACCTCAGGCAACCCAAGACAGTGGTCCCTGGAAAGCAGTGCCAGCTCATTTGCCTAACATAACAATCTCAGGATAACCCCCCTTCTTCAACACTATATCTTGTTCGGGAGTTCTGTGTTCAGTGATCTCCTGGAGAGTTTCAGTTGGGACCAACAAGGAGAGCATCCAGTGCTCATCCTGGTCATGGGGAAGGATACATTGGGAAGGATGTTCAACTTCTAAGGACTGTGATATGGTTCACTCCCACATCTTTTCTTTAAAGACATCAGATCCACTCTCTGCCATGGGCTCTTTCTCTCCCTTTCTTTCTTTCTTTTCTTTCTTTCTTTCTTTCTTTCTTTCTTTCTTTCTTTCTTTCTTTCTCTCTCTCTCTCTCTTTCTCTCTTTTTCTCTTTCTTTCTTTCTTTCTTTCTTTCTTTCTTTCTTTCTTTCTTTCTTTCTTTCTTTCTTTCTTTCTTTCTACCTATCTGTCTACCTATCTATCTAAGAGAACAAACTATACCTTTATTTACTTTTCATTAAGTTTAAATCCTTGAGGGGTACAACATCACACGGATTCTGTGGCCAGAGGCTTTAGCAGGAAGATTGCTTCAGAATTTGGCATGAACCATGCCAGTGGTTCCACAAGCACAAGTTACTTTTCTCCAGATTGCTCTGGTTTTGTTCGGTTTGCCACCAGGAGTCACTGTGTTGTTCTTTGCTTTGTACATATACGCATATCTCTTGCCTAGATAGAATTCAGTTTTATCTAGAGCATAAACATCTTCAGTTTTAAGAAGAGCTGTGTGCTCCCTCTGGTTCCAAAGACCTCACTTATAGCCAACAAAAATGGCCTTGGACCACAGCCTAACAGACATATTTGTTGTTTTAAGAGTCCTGTTCCCAGCAGGCCTCCACAGGGTCCAAGGGTCCAAGATGGTGGAAAGAGGTGAGCTGCTTATTTAAATAAGGCTGCAGGCTAGTGGGTCAGGAGTATACAAGCAGTATAGTAGGTGTGTGTGGGTTTCAGCAAGGTATTTGTCTCTCATGACATTTCGCATGAATAAAGTATGATGTGGAGAATAGTTCAGACAGACTAATAAATGGTGAATGACCTATTTCATATGTTGTGTATATATGATTGGAGACTGGAGAGCAGACTCAAGTGGTGAGCCACAGGGCCTCGTCCTTTTCAGTAGTTACATCAGTGATTCTATTGAGACCATGGATAAATGCCAACCCAATTGGCAGATTAAATGAAGCTTAGAGAGAGAGCTAATATGTTAGGTGAAAGAATTGTGGACATGAAAAAAGAACTCAGTGGGTTAGAACAATGGTTAAATCTGTGGTGATAAACATTAATAGGGATGAGTGTTTAAGTCTACAATTAAAAAACCAAAAACCAACCATAAAATGCAGGGTGAGGAAGTCCCAACTTAGCAATACTAGCAAATAAAGCCCAGGAGCTGACTAAAAACTCAGTGTGTGTATCAGCAGTGCAGTGTTAAGGCCCCAGAAGTGAATTGATTCAACAAATATTTACTGGTCTGTACTGGGTCTTATGTGTGAGAAACAGATGGTCAAGCACAGTCCCTGCTTTGGGGAGTACACAGTCCAGTTATGTATGACAGTGGTGAGGAACAAGAGCTCTGGAAGGAGACTGCCTGAGTTTAAAACCTAGCTGTATCTCTTAACTAGCTCTGTGTTCGCATCAGCAAAATGCGAATAATAATAGCACCTACCTCAGTAATGGTGATTGTGAAGATTTAATCTCCACATAAGATGCACATAAGACTATTTAGTGCATAGATACCTGCTTGTGTTATTAATATTTTTTGTTTTCTTGTTGTTATTTTCATCCAGAGTTGAAGAAGAATACCAGCCCCAGCGTGCTCTTATAGATCATTTGCCTAGAGAGAGCCTAATCAGGCCCATACTGTGGTGAAATCCCTACCATCAGAGCTTGACCACATTAGCCCATAGGTCTGACAACCATATATTATAGAGCACAGATTAAAAGACATGAAAGATAGGGAATTACATTTGAAACTAGGCTAAGGATGTGAAATCGAGATTGTGTTGGAAACCCTGTGATGGTGGTCTTGATTCCTTGCCCCTCTCCTTAATGTGCCATGTCTTCCTTGAGCCTTGCCCCAAATGATCTCACCACTGATTTTGACCCTGTCCATCTGAATGAGACTCCCTTTTAACCCAGCTGGCTGCTATGACCTGCTTTACTATACCATCTGAAAATGTCACTGTCCCTGGTACACAGTAGGGGCTCAGTAATTATGGGATAGTAAGACACACTAATGGATGGATAGTTGGATGAGTGAGAACCAGTGTAGTTTAGTAAAATATGTACTAGGTTTGGCCTTACACAGACCTAGATTTGAATCTTGGTTCCTATGCTTAATTAATGTGTATACTTTGGCAATTCACATTATTTTGCTGAGCCTCAGTTTATTCACTTATAAAATGGGACTAGTACCTCATTGCAAGTGGTTATATGGAGCTGAAATAGTGAATGTAAAGTGCTTATCACACTATGGTTGCTATTACTATGATTATTAACTTTTACCTTTTGAGGGAAGTAAACAAAAGATTATTATCCTCTTTTGAGAAAATTGGGGCACATTTTCTATACAGGTACTTTGCCTCCTACCTGATCCTTAGTTTGTTTCCTAAGGAACCTGCTTTATTATTAGTATTTTTTTAACTTTTCATTTTTTTTAATTAATTTATTTTTTTAATATATGAAATTTATTGTCAAATTGGTTTCCATACAACACCCAGTGCTCATCCCAAAAGATGCCCTCTTCAATACCCATCACCTATCCTCCCCTCCCTCCCACCCCCCATGAACCCTCAGTTTGTTCTCAGTTTTTAAGAGTCTCTTATGTTTTGGCCTAAGGAACCTGCTTTAAAAAGAAAACTGCTTTCCTCACCCTCTCCACTCCCATTTCATGCCCCCATGCCAAAGGACCTTTAGATTTAACACATGCCGGTGCCTTTGGTCAGGCCACCCTGCTTTCCTGACCAGCTCATAGACCAGCCAGTAGGCTGAATGAGCCACAGCTCATTTGACTTTCCAGCAAACCTCCTGAACTCTGACCTCTTTGCTTCCTCCCTTCATCGAGGTGTGCACTGGGTTGAGAATAGGTCAACTCTTTGTGTTCTCCTTGGGACCCGTGACACTCATCACAGTGACCCTATGCTTTGGATGTAGGGGGGCGGGTAGAGGGGAGGAGGAGTTGGAGGAGCTTCTCCTGAAGCTCAACATTGTGTGGGGACGACCTGGAGCTGGGATCACTGCCCTTCCTGCTTCACCAACTCCAGCTGCTCACCAGCTGTCTTTGACACGTGCCTGCCCAGCATAGGCCTCGGCCCACACCACAGGTTTCCTTGCTTTTTCCTAAACAATGTGGCAACTCCAAGCCCCTCCGGCCACTGAGAGCAGAAAGCCTTAACATCGATCGATGTAACTATCTTCCATGCATTGTGACACCCCACTGTCCTGAAAGCAGGAGCTCATCAAGGTCGGTGTGAGCCAACCTTCCTACATGAGCTCCCACCTCTAATCTAATTATAATCTGATCAGCAAATTAAAATGTGCCTCTTGGGGGCTGTGGTTCCAAAGGGAGTTTCATGAGTCCCAGGAGCTTCCAGTTAGGGACCACTCTCCTATTCCTTTCCTCACCTTTGTCTGGGAACTGCCTGGTGGAAGGCAGGAAAGGCCTCATGCTCAGGAGAGGAAGGTGAAGGTTTTCCACGGCTAAACCACCTGTGGCCTAGTTTGGAACCTCAGATAGGAGATGGCTAGGCAGGGCTGAGACAGTTGCCATCTACCATTCTCCATTTCCCATCAAATAAAATAATGATTGGAGTGCCTGGGTGGCTCAGTAGGTTAAGCATCCAACTTCGGCTCAGGTCATGATCTCCTAGTTCGTGAGTTCTAGCCTTGTATCAGGCTCTCTGCTGTCAGCACAGAGCCTGCTTCAGATCCTCTGTCCCCCTTTCTCTCTGCCCCTCCTCAGCTTGTTTTCTCTCTCTCTCAAAATAAATAAACTTATGGAGAAAATAATAATTTTATTTATTCATTATTTAGTCATGCACTTATTCAGAAAGCATCTACTGACCACTTTGACCCAGGCACTGGGCAAGGAGCTGGGAAGGAAGGTGGAGACATGGTCTCCATGCCTCATGGTCTAGCAGGAAGGGTAAATACGAGTAAATAGGCAATCATGGTACAATATGATCAGGGTCACCTACCCGTGGGTGTGGCTGTTGCATTCTGTAGACAAATAAGAAGGGCATGGATCCAGGCTGGAGGTCAGACAAGACTCAGTGAATTGGTGACCTTATCACTGAAGAGCCCTGAAAGTGATGAGCACTAACCAGTTGAAGGAGAGAGGGGGCACTCCCAGCAGAAGTCGTGGCACATTTGACGGTCTTTGGTGTACTTCAGAGAATTCATTGTTTTCTCTGGGTCCTTAACCCATTAGTCCCCAAGATCTACCAGATCATCATAGGAATTAGAAGTTCTGCAGTTGAGAGACTTCCTAAAGGAATAAACTTTTGGAACAAGTGGTTAAGTTCAGTTAATGATTAATAGAAGGGGATAGGGAATCAACCCTTCTAAAAGATCATGTTAGTGTTGTTGAATGTATATCTAGTCTGTTGCTTCTAACTGCTATATCAGATAGTGTGTCTCTACCACATTGAACTTAACTCATTCCCCAGTGATAGATACTTGATTGCCTGCAACTCCCCACAGTCACAAAATGCTGGGATGAACATCTTCCATGTTGCCTTTTATGGATCTGTGTAAGAATTGCTCTGGGATATATATATATTCAAGAGAAGTGCTGGGTCATAGAGTAAGGTACTTTAATTTGACAAAGTGTTACAAGCTTGGCTTCTAGAGTGGCTGCACCAGTCTATCCTGACAGTATGTGAACAGTCCCAGAACCCCATGTCCTCTCCAACACTTGGCATTTTTTAGCTTTCTAACTTTTGCCAATATGTTGGATTTAAAGTGATGTTTCATTGTTTTAATTTGCATGTCTCTAATAACATAAGTTTGAGGATCTTTTCGTATACTTAATGATAATCCTTTTTGTTTGTTTCTTCCTCTGGGAATTCACTGTTCATACCCTTGCCCCATCTTTCTGTTGGACTTTCTGATCCTAGCTTTGCTGCTAAAA